>NC_140943.1:13096848-13696848 GCF_014529385.1 Adiantum capillus-veneris | reverse complement strand
CTTCTCACGAAGGGAATGGGTAACACATAGCCTATTGCCGTGGAGAAGATAACCATCCTGCAAGGTGAATGGTTCCTCTTTCTTCCCCAAAGCAAGGGCTGACATTATGTCTCTAAAGTCAGGGTCAGTAGCATACTCATCTATCATAGAGGATAGATCATTGTGAGTAGCTATAGACACCGCATTAACTTTTGGTCGTCGTGAAAGTGCATCGGCAACTTGATTGTGCTTACCAGCTATGTGAGCAATATGGAAATTAAATTGCGAAAGAAAATTTGCCCACCTCATTTGTTTGTCGAAAAGCTTGGTTTGCGTCATGAAATACTTGAGACTTTGGTGGTCGGTTCGTAGGATAAATGAAGTCCCCAATAGGTAGTGCTTCCATGTGTCTAGGGCATGTAGAACAGCTAAAAGCTCTTTCTCATAAATGCCCAAGACTCGTTCATCACCATTGAGCCTTCGGCTCTCATATGCTATGGCATGCCCTTCTTGAAGCAAAACTGCTCCAAGGCAATCACCACAAGCATCACATTGGACCTCAAATGGCTTTGAGAGATCCGGAAGCACGAGGACTGGTTGGGAAGTAAGCTTCTCTTTGAGTTTTTGAAAAGCATTTTGCTCCTTAGCAGACCATACAAACTTAACGTTCTTCTTGGTTAAGTCGTGTAGTGGTCCTGCTACTTGAGAGAATTTTGCTATGAAGCGTCTATAGTATGCACACATACCAATAAAGCTTCTTAGCTCATGTAGATTCCTTGGGTTAGGCCATGATTTTATTACCTCTAACTTTGATGGATCCATACGAATACCATCGTGAGAGATAATATGGCCTAGATATTGAATCTCTTGAAGGAAGAATTCACTTTTCTTTTGGTTGAGAAAAAGTTTGTTCTCCCTCAAGGCTTGAAAAATCACTTGGAGATGTTGCTTATGTTCCTCCAAAGACTTGGAGTAGATGATGATATCATCGAAGAACACTCCAGTGAATTTTCGATATGGTCTAAAAATTTTCTCCATCAAACGATTGAACGTAGCTGGTGCATTAGTCAAGCCAAAAGGCATGACTAGATATTCATAAAGACCAAATGTTGTGCGAAACGCGGTCTTTAAGATATCCTCATCCACTATCCTTATTTGATGATAGCCACTCTTAAGGTCAATCCTACTGAAGTAGGTAGAGCCTTGTAGTTTATCAAACAGATCTTCTACCCGAGGTACGGGAAATCTGTTTTTGATAGTGATATGGTTTAGTGCTCGATAGTCCACACACATACGGTATGTACCATCTTTCTTTTGCACTAAAAGAACTGGAGAACAAAAGGGAGAGGAACTAGGCCTCACCATCCCTTTGTCTACCAGCTCTTGTACTTGCCTCATGATCTCCTCTTGTTGAGCTTGTGAGACTCGATAAGGAGGTTTGTTAGGCGGTGAGCTTCCTGGAAGGAGCTCAATACGATGGTCATCATCCCCTCGTTTTGGAGGTAGGTCCATAGGGATATCATCGATGAACACATCTTGGAATCCTTTTAGAAAAGTAGGCAAGTCTAACTCTTCTTGATTCCTATCATTTTCATTTGATGAAACATTATTAGCTTTTAGAGACTCTTTGGCATAAATCATGTACGCAGAAACTGAGCTCTTCATTGATTTATCAAAAGAAAGAGGATTTACAAGTGGAATAGTGCGACCACGCTCACTAGCATCTATATACATGTTCTTTCCCCTGTAGGTGAAGTAAATTCTCCTTTCAGGGAACTTCATGTTGGTAGCCATGCGATCAAACCATGGTGCCCCTAGGATAACATCCTGATGTTGGAGGGGAGAGATGAAGAAGTCTTCTTTGTCGACATAGCTTTGGACATGAAGCCTCAACTTCCCAATCAAGGGAGTAATGGAGGCTTGTTGTCCCTTGAAAGCTGCATCAGCTGTTACTATATCTTCCATCTCAAAAGCTTGAATGCCCAACTTGGTGGCCAACTCTATTGATATGAAGTTGAGAGTAGAGCCAGGATCAAACAAGATGAAGGCATCATGCTCTCTTACCTTTCCCCAAGCATAGGAGAGTGATGATCCTTTGCAATGAGCATCCTCTTTTGGAGCTTCGATGGTGGAAGCCCTAGGAGTCTCATTGCGAGTATTCTTCTTGGGGCAAGAACGATAGCCATGTCCTTGCTCCCCACACTTAAAACACTTATGGTCCTTGCGAAAAGCTTCAAGCTCTTCAGGAGAGAGTTTGTTTTTACCTTTGTAAACTCCCTTCTCCTTGGACGGATTGTTGTTGTTGTTGTTGGAAGTGCCTTGGGAATTATTTTGAGCATTGGATTTCCCCTTTGCATCATTTTTATCTTTGTTTTCCATGGGCTTGACATTACGTCTAGCCCCTTGATGGAAATTGATGCGTGAAGCAACCATGGTGTGGTGGATTACTTCGGTAATAGTACCGGGCCGTTGAGAGTTGATATATTCGGCCATCTCTTCAGGTAATCCCGCACAGAATTGTTGTCTTTGCTCGGCAAAGTCTATCTTTTGAAAGACAGTAGCTTTGAGATGTAAATCCCAAAACTTATCTACATACTTGTTGATAGACTCATGAGAGAGGAGCTTCAAGCCGCGCCATTCGGTAAGAACTTTATCTTTAGTATCGCTTGGAAGAAATTGCTTCATGATGGAAACTCGTAGAGTTTTCCATGTCTTTGGGGCTTCTCCATTGCCACGAAGGCTAGCCCACCATTGACGAGCTGATTTTTGGAAGTGCATAGCTACATGGCGTAGCTTGGAGGACTCTGTGAAGCCCTCGTCCCCAAAGGCCGCATCAAATTGCTGGATGAAGGCCAACACTTTGTCGGTAGCACCAAAGGTGCCATCGTAGGTGAGAAAAGAGATACTCTTTCCTCCCTCCTTGAACTTCTTTAGCTTTTGTGACCTTCGCCATGCAGGAAATGATTTGCGATGCCCTCCCCTCTTGTATTCTCTAGGAGAATAGCCATAACTTTCATCGGAAGAGAAGGAAGGTGAAGAAGAAGGAGAAGAGGGTGACCTCTTCCTAGCCCTTTTCTTCCTTTGTTTCCTCTCTTGCCTTTGAGAGTGATGAGGAGAAGGACTATGGGTTGCTCTTTTCCTCTTGGGAGGAGTAGGCGATCGTCTAGACCGCCTTCTTCGTGGAGCCACATCTTCAGAAGAACTTAGACTTTCATTGCTTTCTTTCTCTTTGGATTCCTCCTCTCGAATGGGAGAGAGTCTTCTTTTGGGGGTCTCTTCAAGAGGCCTCCTAAGCTCTCTCTCCTCTTGGAGAGGAAGGGAAATTCCATAAGCACGAAGTTGTTGAGTAACTTCGGCTTGCAAGGTAGGGTTGCCCATAGCTTGTTGCAACCTAGCCACAAGATAATTCACAAACATGGGAGCATCATCATTAGCACCTTCATGTGCAAAATCAAAGCTATCAATGTTCATTCTACTCTCTTGATTATTGTCAGCCATGATAACAAAATTTTATGTATGTACTTAGTGTATGCTTTGGCAATTCAAAACCTTAGTTGCCACTCCTCTTAGCCTTTGAAAATCGGCTCTTAAGTATCTACACCCACGGCTCAACGTGGTTAATTATAGAGAGTAGAGGAGTAGGTCTAACATAGCAGAGTTGCCAAGGGCTAGCTCCTTTCGGACTTCTTATGGCTCAATAATGGTAAAGCCGTAGGCAAGTCTAAAAAGACTCCATTATTAAGTCCAAAGCTCCAGAGGTGTGCACCATCCCCCACATAGTGGGCTTAACAAAACCGGTATTAGATCCCAGTTCCACTTACTCTATTATAATTAACAACATCAACCATTTATAGGCTACTTAAGGACCTCTCTTCTTAAGCAAGAAAAGAGAAACCAAATGCTCTGATACCAATGTAATGGAATTTGCCTATTCAATTTGAGAATAACGGAATTTAATGAGAGTACTTTCAAGAAATGATTTTGTGAGCATAGCGGGTAGACATAATTGAAGATAGCAACATAATCATAGCAATTAGTTAACTTGGCATAGACAATACTTTTGCAAGAGAGAGAGTTTAGAGAACATGACAACAATTGAGGACCGGATTTATGTGGAGCCGGTCCCCCCTCCAATAGGCATTTGTATTATGATTTCTCCCATAAAGAGAGACTTGTTACAATACAGTCTTTGTGTTCCTTGTGACCTAGGTGATGCCATGAAGATGGAAGGCTTCATGCACCACAAACATAACATAAACTTGAAGAAAGCTTTAACTATCCCAAGCCTCAGTCCCAAGACCTCAAACACCTTCGAAGGTGGAGAGAGCTAGCAGGGAATGAGGGTAGGGAAGAGGAAGAAGAAACATTTCGTAGGAGAAAGAATTAGTTCCTCACTTATCATACTCTTGTTGCTAGCATACATAATAGCATAGTAATGAAGAAGAAGGAGATGGCAAGCTTAAGCATTGAAGCATGGCTCTTGGTTGGATTTGCACTCCATAGCCAAGAGTGTTGGTGTAGGCTCTCAACCTCTACTTGCTTGGAGAGGGAGCTCTTGCACTTTGCATAGCACACAATGAGAGTGATTGTGAGTGTGTGTGGGGGAGTATACCCCCTAGGCACCCCCCTAGCTTGCTTGGGTCGACCCCCCCTTGTAGCTCATGCCTGAAGCTCATTGGACCCCTCCAGGCCTAGCCAATCACAAGCAGGAGCCATTACAAGCAACATGGGTAGCCTTGGGACAAGTGTCCCCCTTTCCCCTTTGAGAGAGAGGACTTGATAAATGCTAAAACAATTAGATAATTCATGTAATTTATCATTGGACCCCTTTGAAGCTTAGCCAATAGGCTTCAAGCAACACATGAAGGAAACATGGGTAGGGGCTGACATGTGTCCTTGCTGCCTCTTCAAGTTGGGGCTTCCCTTGTGTGTGTGAGTGGGTGTTCTCTCTCTAGATCCTAGGAAAAGGGCTCGCCCCCCCTCTTGTAGGATTGATTTTGACTTTAGGTGATCAAGCACCTTACTCATCAAGCATGACAAAGCACTTGAACTAGGGGGTGTTCCCACAAGCATCTCAGGCAAGCTTCTCAAGGCACCTCAAGTACCTTAATCATGCAGCAAGTCAAGCACCTCAAGCATGGAGCCAGTCAAGCACCTCAAGCATCTTAATCAAGCACCTCAAGCATGAAAAACACCTCAAGCATGACAAGCACCTCAAGCAGGACAAGCACCTCGAGCTTGGGCCGGGTTCCCACCTCAAGCTCAGCCTTAGCTTACTTACGGTCAAAAGGACTTTTACACATATTTATTGGAGGTCTTCAATGAAGCTAACCCTAAGGTCTTATGCTCCATTGGTTAGCCTTGCTCTTTGATAGACCATCTCCCTTTTGGGCCCCTTTACATTGGCCCCGTGTTGAGATAGATCTAAAAGCACATACCTATATCTTAACACTTGTTCCCGTTTATTCTCCCACATTAAGTGATCAATTTAATATGAGAAAATCATTTGGGTTAGTTAGATATTAGATTTTATGACATGTATGATGTTGTATGTCTGTTTGTCTCTGTGTACACTACACTGCTGATGCCTTTTGTTTGTTTTCATTATAACTTTTACAAACGAACTCAGAATAGAGCAATCCAAGTACTCAAAACGATGGGAATAGGTCTGGTCTACAAGGCAGCGGGGCCAGAATTGCAAAAAACGTCTCTCTTTGGCTAAAAACGCAACTTTTAGGTCGCGACTCATAAAACCCCTATTTTTGGGTCTCTACTACTTTTACAACTTATTTTAAGCCTACCCATGCATTTTAAGCTAAAACACATAAATATAAAATATTGATATTAATAAAAATCTCAATTTTACTGTTCATAGACAGATTATCTGTTATTCATTAATCTTTATCAAATCCGTCTTTAGTGTATTATTTTAAAAAAAGAATATATGTTCTCTCTTAATATCTCAACTCATTCGTATAAGCTCTATTTAATAGACTATTCAACAATCTTTCAAATTGTGCTAACGAAAGATATGTCCTGTTACATTCTTTTCGACTTTAAGAACTTCAAAGACTAGTCCTATTACATTCTCCCCTTATCAAAATTAACTCTGTCCTCAGAGTTGGTCTAAAGAGAGGAAAATTCTCTTTGCAAAACACTAAGAGTAACCCATGATGCATCCTCTACTGGATAGTTCTGCCACTTAACCAAAACTTCCACAATGTCTCTATTTCTCAGATGTTTATAACGCCTATCTAGTACTAAGTCTGGTTCTACAGTCAATGGTGCGTCATCTTTCAACTTAGAGTTGTCCTCTAAAACATGATGCACATTAGGAACATACTTTTTCAATAAACTCACATAGAATACATGATGCACTTTAACATGAGAAGGCAATTCCAATTTGTAAGCTAATGAACCAATGCGCTTCAAAATTTTAAATGACCCAACAAATCATGGAGACAATCTTCTATCCTTTCCAAGAATCAAATGAGACTTCTCATGAATGACCTTTAAGAAAACCATATCACTAGTTTCATACTCCACAACACGATGTTTCTTGTCATAATACAGTTTATGTCTCTTTTGAGATTCTCTAATATTCCCCCTGATTTTGGCCAACTCGTTATTCATTTTCTCAAGCATCTCACGTGACAGTTCTACCTTATTCCTCGAGCTAAGAAAATTTATAGGTGTGGGACAGTTATAGCCATACATTGCTTCAAACGGAGTCATCCTAATAGATGAATGATATGAACTGTTGTATGCAAATTCAACCAAAGGCAAATATTCATTCCAATTAGATTGGTTCTCATTGACATACATTTGTAACATATCTTCTAGAATACGATTCACTCTCTCCGTTTCCCCATCAGTTTGAGGATGAAAAGCAGTAGACATGCGTAATTGGGTCAAAAGTCTCTCTCCAAAAATGAGAAGTGAACTTAGAATCTCTGTCAGACACTATGCTCTTGGGCATGCCATGCAAACGAAATATCTCTTTCATAAACAAGTATGTAATGGTCAATGCAGTATCAGTTATTTTTACAGGAAAGAAGTGAGCTTGTGTTGTGAGTCTATCTACCACCAGAAAGATCGAATCATACCCTCCACGAGTAGTAGGAAGTCTATGATAAAGTCCATGGATATACACTCCCACTTCTGTAAAGGAATCTCTAAGGGTTGAAGGTCACCAAGTATCCTCTTATGTTCAATCTTAACTTGTTGACATTGAAAGCATTCACGCACATAATTCTTAACATCCAATTTCATACGCGGAAAAAGAATGAACTTTTAATATTTTCATGTGTCTTATTCAATCCAGGATGACCAGAAAAAGGTGAATTATGACACTCATGCAGAATTTGACTCTTAAAAGCAGAATTTGCAGGAATACACAAGTGGTCATAATAATACAGATTTTCCTTATACAAGTGATATCTGTTCTCATACCTCTCACGCAAGAATTTCAAAATAGGCATATAAAAAGAATCATTTTCAACTTCAGCATGCATATCATCAATCAAATTGGATCGCACAACAGTCAACAAATTACCCATGGGCGTACGACTCAATGCATCTGTAACTTTATTTTCTTTTTCACACAAATACTTCAAATCAAAGTCATACTCAGCTAGCAATTCAATCCATCTTCTTTGTCTGCTATTTAACAATGGCTGAGTGAAAATATACTTCAAGTTTTGATGATCAGTGCGCAATTCAAATTTTACACCAAGCAAGAGATGACGCCAATGCTTCAATGCATGAACAACAGCAAGAAATTCTAGATCATGTGTTGCATAGTTCAATTCATGTCGTCTTAATTTCCTAAACTCATATGCAACCACTCTTCCTTCTTGTGTCAAAACACAACCTAATTGTTAACCACTAGCGTCACAGGACACAACAAATGGTTTGCCCATCTCAGGAACTTTTAAAACATAATTTTCCGCTATTTTAGCCTTCAAGGTCTCAAAAGCAGTCTCACAGCTAGAAGTCCGCACAAAACCCTTGTCTTTCTTGGTCAATTCGGTCAAAGGACTTGCTATCTTAGAGAAATCTTTAATGTGTGCTCTCTCATATTGTGCTAGACCCATAAAGCTTCTTACATCTCTTACTAACATAGTCTTAACTTTATCAAGATCAATGTGAATCCCCTCTTTAGAAATCACTCTTCCCAAATACACAATCTGATCCTTTGCAAAGGAATACTTACTTGCTTTGGCATACAATTTATGTTCATGCAAAACCTCAGATGTTTTCTTTAAGTGCAATGCATGATCTTCTTCATTCATAGAATACACAAAAATATTATCCAAGAATACCAGAATGAATTCATCAAGATACGGGTGAAAAATATTATTCATTAAGCACATGAAAGTTGTTGGTGCATTAGTCAAACCAAAAGCAAGAACTCTAAATTCATAATGTCCATAACGTGTACGAAAAGAAATCTTTGGAATGTCCTGGACCTTAATGCGGATTTGATGGTAGCCAGAACGAAGATCAACCTTTGAAAATATTGTGGCACCACTCAAATGACTAAGCATTTCATCTATGTGAGGAAGAGGATATTTGTTCTTAATGGTCTTTTTGTTTAATCCCCTATAGTCGATGCATAACCTATATGTACCATCCTTTTTCTTTTGGAATAACACATGACTACCCCAAGGAGATATACTAGGTTTAATGAAACCCTTTTTCAAAAGATCATCAAATTGTATCTTGAGCTCTTTAAGCTCATCAATATTGAACCTGTATGGAGATCTGGAATAAGGTGTCGCTCCTGGATATAGATCTATGGCATGGTCTACCGCTCTAGGCGGAGGTATACCAGGAAGATCGTCCGGAACACATCCTTAACTTCATGTAAGAGATCCTCTATAAATTCTTGATTTGTCTCTTTATCTTTATCCCCAGATTCTCTTTAATCTCATTAGCAAACACAATCAACGTCTCACACAAGCAAACACAAGCAACGTCTCACACTCTTATCTAAGTCACCTTATCAATTCCATTGCCAAAACTAGATTTAGAATCTCTTTCTTTCCACAAAGAGTGTGACTTATCATCATCAAATGACTAAAGATAAATTTTTATTTCTTAACAATCAATCAAAACATGATTTTCAATGATCTAATTGATACGAATGATAACATCATGCATATCAATGTTTATGTTATAGAAATCATCTTTATGATTTCGACTCTTCAAAGAAAAAAAACAAATTTTCTACTAACTCTTTCGTGGAACTATTATTACCACTAGTTAAGTCCACAAGTCTTTTAACTTCTCGATTTAATTTCAAGTTTAATTTCTCAATCAATTTAGACGATAAGAAGCAATGAATACTATCCAAATCAATTAAGAAATTCAAATTTTAATCTCAACTTCTACGCATAAATTTGATCTCACAGAAGATTTCAAAGGACGTATCAAAGACATAAAACATCACAAAGAAGGGGTAGATGACTTACCTTTATCGTACGCATCGCCAAAAAGTCTCCAATTGAGCCATCTTGGTACGTATTGTCTTATCGGTCACCTTGCTCGAGCATTTGAAAGTCTCGTGGTCGTGTTCTCGATATTGAAAGTATAATCCAAATCTTTGAGTTCTTCAATCCACGCTTCTAAATCTTTGCATATCTTTCTTATGCCATCAAACTCTTTAAGCTTAGCCTTCGTTAAGAATGCTTTGGTTGTCGCTTCTCCCATATCGTCATCGTTTCTTTTGGCGGTACCCCAACGCCGCCACGATGATTATTGTTTTCAGGTGGATTAGCATGGTTTTCACCTTTATGTTGGCCATCAAGGTCTACATAGATATCAAGCTCTCGTGCTGCTTTGCCCCGCAGAGCCTCAACACGCTCCCGATTTGCAATTTTCGGATCTTCTCATAGTCACCGAATCAGGTCTTCTTGCTCCTTCATCCTCAACTCGTATCCTTCCATGTCCAGAATCAACCGCTTGCTCTGATACCAATTGTCACAGGAACCGAATAATAGAGATAGACAGCAAAACAGAGGAAGAAATCTTTGTATTGATAGTGTTTGATACAACAGAGGAGCAATTGAATATATATATGGGCGCACTCCATTGTACGGAGCTCGAACCTCCCGACCACCCCCGAGCTTCAATTCGCTTGCATGCAGCGTCTCACTCGCACTCGAACTCGCACTCGCACTCGCACTCGCAGAAGAGAGAATGGTGAATGATCCCCAAACGCACCACCTGTCGTGCTCTTATCCTTCTTTTCCTCGAAAAGCATGCACGATTTTCGTACAAAGTATACCTGCGAGAATAATATAAGAACGTGATCGCTAAGCGATCCGTAAAGGTTAGATTTTTATCATGAAACTTTGCATAGATCCTGTTTCACACATTGATTTCTGCATCGCCTACAAAATAGCCAAAAGAACATACTCGTGCAACCAATTCAACATGATAATCAAAGTAAAAAAACCTAATTATATACCTTCATAATCTCAATTTCCATACTCTACCATGAAGAAACAATCCACTTCTTGGTTGATAGCAGGGAGAACTGTATGATGTTGTATGTCTGTTTGTCTCTGTGTACACTACACTGCTGCTGCCTTTGGTTTGTTTTCATTATAACTTTTACAAACGAACTCAGAATAGAGCAATCCAGGTACTCAAAACGATGGGAATAGGTCTGGTCTACAAGGCAGCGAGGCCAGAATTGCAAAAAACGTCTCTGTTGGCTGAAAACGCAACTTTTAGGTCGCGACTCATAAAACCCCTATTTTTGGGTCTCCACTACTTTTACAACTTATTTTAAGCCTACCCATGCATTTTAAGCTAAAACACATAAATATAAAACATTGATATTAATAAAAATCTCAATTTTACTGTTCATAGACAGACTATCTGTTATTCATTAATCTTTATCAAATCCGTCTTTAGTGTATTATTTTAAAAAAAGAATATATGTTCTCTCTTAATATCTCAACTCATTCGTATAAGCTTTATTTAATAGACTATTCAACAATGTTTCAAATTGTGCTAACGAAAGATATGTCCTGTTACATTCTTTTCGACTTTAAGAACTTCAAAGACTAGTCCTATTACATTCTCCCCTTATCAAAATTAACTCTGTCCTCAGAGTTGGTCTAAAGAGAGGAAAATTCTCTTTGCAAAACACTAAGATTAACCCATGATGCATCCTCTACTGGATAGTTCTGCCACTTAACCAAAACTTCCACAATGTCTCTATTTCTCAGATGTTTATAACGCCTATCTAGTACTAAGTCTGGTTCTACAGTCAATGGTGCGTCATCTTTCAACTTAGAGTTGTCCTCTAAAACATGATGCACATTAGGAACATACTTTTTCAATAAACTCACATAGAATACATGATGCACTTTAACATGAGAAGGCAATTCCAATTTGTAAGCTAATGAACCAATGCGCTTCAAAATTTTAAATGACCCAACAAATCATGGAGACAATCTTCTATCCTTTCCAAGAATCAAATGAGACTTCTCATGAATGACCTTTAAGAAAACCATATCACTAGTTTCATACTCCACAACACGATGTTTCTTGTCATAATACAGTTTATGTCTCTTTTGAGATTCTCTAATATTCCCCCTGATTTTGGCCAACTCGTTATCCATTTTCTCAAGCATCTCACGTGACAGTTCTACCTTATTCCTCGAGCTAAGAAAATTTATAGGTGTGGGACAGTTATAGCCATACATTGCTTCAAACGGAGTCATCCTAATAGATGAATGATATGAACTGTTGTATGCAAATTCAACCAAAGGCAAATATTCATTCCAATTAGATTGGTTTTCATTGACATACATTTGTAACATATCTTCTAGAATACGATTCACTCTCTCCGTTTCCCCATCAGTTTGAGGATGAAAAGCAGTAGACATGCGTAATTGGGTCAAAAGTCTCTCTCCAGAAATGAGAAGTGAACTTAGAATCTCTGTCAGACACTATGCTCTTGGGCATGCCATGCAAACGAAATATCTCTTTCATAAACAAGTATGTAATGGTCAATGCAGTATCAGTTATTTTTACAGGAAAGAAGTGAGCTTGTGTTGTGAGTCTATCTACCACCAGAAAGATCGAATCATACCCTCCACGAGTAGTAGGAAGTCTATGATAAAGTCCATGGATATACACTCCCACTTCTGTAAAGGAATCTCTAAGGGTTGAAGGTCACCAAGTATCCTCTTATGTTCAATCTTAACTTGTTGACATTGAAAGCATTCACCCACATAATTCTTAACATCCAATTTCATACGCGGAAAAAGAATGAACTTTTAATATTTTCATGTGTCTTATTCAATCCAGGATGACCAGAAAAAGGTGAATTATGACACTCATGCAGAATTTGACTCTTAAAAGCAGAATTTGCAGGAATACACAAGTGGTCATAATAATACAGATTTTCCTTATACAAGTGATATCTGTTCTCATATCTCTCACGCAAGAATTTCAAAATAGGCATATAAAAAGAATCATTTTCAACTTCAGCATGCATATCATCAATCAAATTGGATCGCACAACAGTCAACAAATTACCCATGGGCGTACGACTCAATGCATCTGTAACTTTATTTTCTTTTTCACACAAATACTTCAAATCAAAGTCATACTCAGCTAGCAATTCAATCCATCTTCTTTGTCTGCTATTTAACAATGGCTGAGTGAAAATATACTTCAAGTTTTGATGATCAGTGCGCAATTCAAATTTTACACCAAGCAAGAGATGACGCCAATGCTTCAATGCATGAACAACAGCAAGAAATTTTAGATCATGTGTTGCATAGTTCAATTCATGTCGTCTTAATTTCCTAAACTCATATGCAACCACTCTTCCTTCTTGTGTCAAAACACAACCTAATTGTTAACCACTAGCGTCACAGGACACAACAAATGGTTTGCCCATCTCAGGAACTTTTAAAACATAATTTTCCGCTATTTTAGCCTTCAAGGTCTCAAAAGCAGTCTCACAGCTAGAAGTCCGCACAAAACCCTTGTCTTTCTTGGTCAATTCGGTCAAAGGACTTGCCATCTTAGAGAAATCTTTAATGTGTGCTCTCTCATATTGTGCTAGACCCATAAAGCTTCTTACATCTCTTACTAACATAGTCTTAACTTTATCAAGATCAATGTAAATCCCCTCTTTAGAAATCACTCTTCCCAAATACACAATCTGATCCTTTGTAAAAGAATACTTACTTGCTTTGGCATACAATTTGTGTTCATGCAAAACCTCAGATGTTTTCTTTAAGTGCAATGCATGATCTTCTTCATTCGTAGAATACACAAAAATATTATCCAAGAATACCAGAATGAATTCATCAAGATACGGGTGAAAAATATTATTCATTAAGCACATGAAAGTTGTTGGTGCATTAGTCAAACCAAAAGCAAGAACTCTAAATTCATAATGTCCATAACGTGTACGAAAAGAAATCTTTGGAATGTCGTGGACCTTAATGCCGATTTGATGGTAGCCAGAACGAAGATCAACCTTTGAAAATATTGTGGCACCACTCAAATGACTAAGCAGTTCATCTATGTGAGGAAGAGGATATTTGTTCTTAATGGTCTTTTTGTTTAATCCCCTATAGTCGATGCATAACCTATATGTACCATCCTTTTTCTTTTGGAATAACACATGACTACCCCAAGGAGATATACTAGGTTTAATGAAACCCTTTTTCAAAAGATCATCAAGTTGTATCTTGAGCTCTTTAAGCTCATCAATATTGAACCTGTATGGAGATCTGGAATAAGGTGTCGCTCCTGGATATAGATCTATGGCATGGTCTACCGCTCTAGGCGGAGGTATACCAGGAAGATCGTCCGGAACACATCCTTAACTTCATGTAAGAGATCCTCTATAAATTCTTGATTTGTCTCTTTATGTTTATCCCCAGATTCTCTTTAATCTCATTAGCAAACACAAGCAACGTCTCACACAAGCAAACACAAGCAACGTCTCACACTCTTATCTAAGTCACCTTATCAATTCCATTGCCAAAACTAGATTTAGAATCTCTTTCTTTCCACAAAGAGTGTGACTTATCATCATCAAATGATTAAAGATAAATTTTTATTTCTTAACAATCAATCAAAACATGATTTTCAATGATCTAATTGATACCAATGATAACATCATGCATATCAATGTTTATGTTATAGAAATCATCTTTATGATTTCGACTCTTCAAAGAAAAAAAACAAATTTTCTACTAACTCTTTCGTGGAACTATTATTACCACTAGTTAAGTCCACAAGTCTTTTAACTTCTCGATTTAATTTCAAGTTTAATTTCTCAATCAATTTAGACGATAAGAAGCAATGAATACTATCCAAATCAATTAAGAAATTAAAATTTTAATTTCAACTTCTACGCATAAATTTGATCTCACAGAAGCTTTCAAAGGACGTATCAAAGACATAAAACATCACAAAGAAGGGGTAGATGACTTACCTTTATCGTACGCATCGCCAAAAAGTCTCCAATTGAGCCATCTTGGTACGTATTGTCTTATCGGTCACCTTGCTCGAGCATTTGAAAGTCACGTGGTCGTGTTCTCGATATTGAAAGTATAATCCAAATCTTTGAGTTCTTCAATCCACGCTTCTAAATCTTTGCATATCTTTCTTATGCCATCAAACTCTTTAAGCTTAGCCTTCGTTAAGAATGCTTTGGTTGTCGCTTCTCCCATATCGTCATCGTTTCTTTTGGCGGTACCCCAACGCCGCCACGATGATTATTGTTTTCAGGTGGATTAGCATGGTTTTCACCTTTATGTTGGCCATCAAGGTCTACATAGATATCAAGCTCTCGTGCTGCTTTGCCCCGCAGAGCCTCAACACGCTCCCGATTTGCAATTTTCGGATCTTCTCATAGTCACTGAATCAGGTCTTCTTGCTCCTTCATCCTCCTCTCGTATCCTTCCATGTCCAGAATCAACCGCTTGCTCTGATACCAATTGTCACAGGAACCGAATAATAGAGATAGACAACAAAACAGAGGAAGAAATCTTTGTATTGATAGTGTTTGATACAACAGAGGAGCAATTGAATATATATATGGGCGCACTCCATTGTACGGAGCTCGAACATTCCGACCACCTCCGAGCTTCAATTCGCTTGCATGCAGCGTCTCACTCGCACTCGAACTCGCACTCGCAGAAGAGAGAATGGTGAATGATCCCCAAACGCACCACGTGTCGTGCTCTTATCCTTCTTTTCGTCGAAAAGCATGCACGATTTTCGTACCAAGTATACCTGCGAGAATAATATAAGAACGTGATCGCTAAGCGATCCGTAAAGGTTAGATTTCTATCATGAAACTTTGCACAGATCCTGTTTCACACATTGATTTCTGCATCGCCTACAAAATAGCCAAAAGAACATACTCGTGCAACCAATTCAACATGATAATCAAAATAAAAAAAACATAATTATATACCTTCATAATCTCAATTTCCATACTCTACCATGAAGAAACAATCCACTTCTTGGTTGATAGCAGGGAGAACTGTATGATGTTGTATGTCTGTTTGTCTCTGTGTACACTATACTGCTGCTGCCTTTTGTTTGTTTTCATTATAACTTTTACAAACGAACTCAGAATAGAGCAATCCAGGTACTCAAAACGATGGGAATAGGTCTGGTCTACAAGGCAACGCGGACAGAATTGCAAAAAACGTCTCTGTTTGGCTAAAAACGCAACTTTTAGGTCGCGACTCATAAAACCCCTATTTTTGGGTCTCCACTACTTTTAAAACTTATTTTAAGCCTACCCATGCATTTTAAGCTAAAACACATAAATATAAAACATTGATATTAATAAAAATCTCAATTTTACTGTTCATAGACAAACTATCTGTTATTCATTAATCTTTATCAAATCTGTCTTTAGTGTATTATTTTAAAAAAAGAATATATGTTCTCTCTTAATATCTCAACTCATTCGTATAAGCTCTATTTAATAGACTATTCAACAATCTTTCAAATTGTGCTAACGAAAGATATGTCCTGCTACATTCTTCTCGACTTTAAGAACTTCAAAGACTAGTCCTATTACAGATTTTGTCCCATCACCTCCGTCATGGATTGACGGGGTGGAGAGGTGAGAGTATTAAACTCTTGCATTGAAGTATTTTTATATGTGAGGCCCATTCACATCTACACAACTGTTGTATGCGGCCCATCACTTGCTTCCCCTCAGGGGTCATAATGGTCTCATCGGACATACGATTGATGAGGTAGGCATATCACTTTGGCATGTCCCTCTCGTGAACAATAGCAACCCTATTTGATGAATGCTCATCATCCAGGCCTCTAGGTGACCCCGACGCAGTGTTCGAGTCACTCCTAAGCATCTCCGACATTGTGACCGAGACACCGGCCACTCTCAAACGCGTAGGCAGTATAATCCTTTGGTGTACTCAAAATAAACCTAAATCTAATCTAACATAAATTTAAATCTAACCTTATCTTAAACGATAAAAATAGGAAAATGGTATAACCTTTCTATCACCCAAGTGTGGTAGATTGGTTATGCCATTTCCCTCTTCAATAACACGTAAATAACGTAAATAAACCTAAATCTAATCTAATATAACGTAAATCTAAATCTAACGTTGTAAGGAGTTTTTTGGAGCAAGGGATTGCGCATATGTACATATACATGCATGGTGAATCAAATAAAGAATTGCCCATTTTTCAGAGCCAGGTGGTTACGTCGGGCCCACATGCGTACAGGGAGGACAGTGTGTACATAGTGCATCGATTTTCACTATTACCAGTATCACTGTGTTTTTTCTACAATAAGGAGGAGTTGGTAGCGCGTAAAACTTCTCGAGGAAGCTATCCGCAGGCCGACGACATGAGGTAAGCAGGTGCGTCGGATGGCATCGAGTGGCGTCAGGAGGTCGAACGGTGTCAATACTTGCACGCGGAGAAGTATGGACACGACGTGGGTGTTTTCTTGTGATACTTATGTAGAAAGGTAATCATAAGGACCACTTTTTGGGGTCACTTCACGTGGTTGCGGGATGCATTATTTGGAAAAACTGAGTGCCAGGTGTGCGGATGATGCAAAAAGGTAACAACTATGCACTACGCGCGCGAGGTCAGTTTTTGGCCTGTTCGGAGTCCGTTTGAGGTCATCTAACAGGCCACGGGTGCCCAACTAAAAAATCTAAGTGTGGGAACTGAAAAAACAGAGAGAAGACCAGAAAAAAACGTGGAGAAGAGAGGAGGAACAGTCGCAAGTGTGTTTTTGCTGTTTTTGGAGCATTTTTTGGCCCTAAACTGCTCATCCGAGGTCGGATTTGAGCACTGTGCCGTTGCAGGGTGGGGTTTTGTGCGTTCTGGACGCAATGGCGCTGTCCATTTTGCCAAATTTCTCACAGATTTTCTGCTATTTTTCTGTATAATCTTCTCCGGTGAGTGAAGTCTCTACTTAACTTTGTGGTTGTATCTGGTGTATTTCCTCAATACTGTGTAAACTATTTTCCCCATTGGTGTTGGGCTGAGCTTCATTGAGTCTAAACAATAGAAATTTTCCCCCTTTGAGCTGAATTGAGAGTGTGTGTGTGTGAGTGTGTATGTGTGAGTGTTGAGTGGGCAAGTGGGAAATCTCTCTCTTCTCACTCTGTCTGTGTGTTTCCTGTCTCGGCCAGGCTGGTTGTGTAAGCCGAGTGGTGCCCCATAATGTGTGTGTGTGTGTGTGTATCATCCCAAGAGTGTGTGTCGGGTCATTATAGACGCGTTGTGTGTGTTTCCATCCCGCTCACATTCTTTTGGCGCCCCCACGGAGGATCTTCTTCGAGTAACTTCTACTTCTAGCTTCAAGCTTCGAGATTCGGGATTACAGGTTGCAGGTTACAGGTTGCAGATTACAGGTTATAGGTTACTGGTTACAGGGACAGGTACAAGTACAGGTGATTCACACAGGTACAGGTAGCTGGAGTACAGTGATATACTAGCATTGGTGTCACTTGCAGTTGTTGTGGGTATGCATCACTTGGCACCTGTTTGAGCGTATTGTATGTTGGATTGAACGTTACTTGTGGAAACTGCCATGGTACACCTTTGTGGAGCCATATATGGTTTTATTTGGCAGTCCCAGCCATTTCTGAGACTTGGTCTGGAAGATAGTCATTTCTGAGACTTGACTATACGCGATTTGCATTAGCCTTCATGTGAGGGTCGATAGCGTGAGGTTTTTATTGAGCTCGGGGATTCTCAAATGTGGAGATCCTTTCTGTGATACAGGTTGCTGGAGCACCCTTTTCGTGACCTCGCCATAGGCTATATACTAGTGAGTCCTATTTGATGCTCGGGTTCTATTGTTGACAGTTTATGCATATATATACAGTCTATATTTTGGGTTCCTACTGCTCTACTTATGGGGAAACTCTGTCAAAAAATTTTCAAGTTATGATGGCTGGTTTCTTGGTCTTTTGAGCCATTTATGCTGTTATGCTGTTGAAATTTTGGCAAAATCAGAGCTTAAGTCAGGTAAGCCTTCTTGGGAGCTTCATGGTTGACTTTAATGGATGATCAAAATGGCCCTCAATTCACTCCATTTCATTTAACTCAAACAATCCAGATAAATGTTTATGTGTCCAGGAAGATTTTTTTCCAGCAGCGCATAGTCTTCATGTTCGGGCCAAGAAGATTACGAGAGATCCTGGAATGTCCTTTGCCTGTTTTCATTCCGATGATTAACTATGAAAACTCATTTGATGTGCATGTGTTTGTCCTTATCTAAAGTTGAGCTCTATTGAAGTTTCTGGGGATTGGGTAGTGAGAAGTTTTGGGTTCTTGCATGTGTGTTCGAAGGGGTTCTCAAAGCATTATAACTTGGGTAGCCATGGCTTTCTCTTATCCGGAGTTTCATTGAAGAAGTGATGAATATGTGGAAGAATTTTTGGAAAAGATGGAGGTTGCCTGTATTAGCAACCAGATTCATGACCTTGCACAGATGTTACGTCTTTTCCAAATTTGTTTGAAGAGTGATGCACGAGTTTGGTCTAAAGCATTTGAAGAGGAGTTGTGTGCACCGGATCCATCTGTAAGATTGAGTTGGGACAATCTAAGGCATGGGTTGGAAGTGGAGTTTGTGAAGATAGAAGATCCTGACAAAGTGTGGCAAGAAGTACAAGGTTTGGTGCAAAAGGAAGGTGAGCTAGTAGATGCGTACATACATAAGTTCTCATTGGCATGGGAGCGGATGTGCAAGGCCTTAGCACCACAGGTACCCCCGCCTGACATGATGAAGAAGGACAGGTTCTTGGCTGGTCTTTGGGAGAATATACGTTGGAGAGTGGAGCTAAAGAAGCCTAGGACATATGAAGATGCACTAGAGTTAGCAAGGAACAAAGAGTTGAAGTTGAGGAAATTGAGCCAGATAGGGGTGGAGTCTTTGCCTATGAGGTTTGAATTTCAGCCTATAGAGTCTTTACAAGGTCGCATATCAGGGGTTCATCATGAACCAGTGGTTCCTGTTACTACTCAAGTTATGCCAGTAGTGGTCACTACAACAGTGCAAGATGATGGGCTAAGGCAAGACATGAGGCAAGTGGTAGATTTGATGAAGAATCTCACCCTAAACATGCTAGGTCAAGTGGGAAATAATCGAGGTCGAGGGAGGTTTGCAAATCAGCCAGAAGGTGAAGAAAGGCCTAGGAATGGTGTTGGACAAAGCAATGGTAGGTTTTGGAGGCAAACGCCCACATGCTACAATTGTGGAGATTTGGGTCACATCCGCCCGCAATGTGATAAGCCACCAAGGATGGGGGGAGACATGTATCCATTGCCAAGACAGGTGCTAACTACGTCAAATGATTATGGCATCGAAATTAAGGGAGACGAAGGAACCAGTGAACTGACCCAGGAGGAAAAGGGAAAGACAAAAGTGCTAAGTGTAGTCACCTTGGAGAAGGCATCAAAGCTATAGGATACATTAGTGATGCCTATTGGGAAGAGGACCACAGAGGATAACGAAGGAAGAAGTGCCCCAGGTCCTAGTAAGAAGAAAGGAAAGAGACATGAAGGAGAGGATGTCAAGGCCAAGAGGAAAAGGAGAGCTCGTCAAAAGTTTCATGTTTCAGATTTTCCACTAGGGGATGGGCAATTAAGCTATGACTTGAAGGAGGATCTGACAAGCAGGAAGGCAAATGTTACTTTTGGGCAGCTTATAGAGATGGTCCCTAAGCTAAAGCGACAGTGGAAGAGGATGGTTAACCCAATGCAGAAAGAGCCACAGAGAGGTTCAGTAAAGGTGTTGACAATGGATGAGCTACCAGACATTTGTCCAATAGTAGATGTGTGGCATAAAAGGAAAAATTTGGGACAAGGTTATGTGGATGGTGGAGCCCAAAAATGTGTCATAAAACACTCATGCGTTGAGAAGATGGGTTTCACAGTGGCTGGGGTGTCAGGTTTTCGGATCAGATTGGCAAACCATCAAAAAGTAAAATGCTTGGGTGTTGTAAAGAGCTTAGAAGTGGAGGCATATGATGCAAAGGCAGTGGTTGATTTTCATGTGATGCCAGCAGGGTTGGGAGCATATCCTATTATACTGGGCAGACCATGGTTACATGGAGTGGGAGCTGTTAAAGATTGGCGACATGGTACGATTAGCCTCTATGGAAAGACAGGTACCAAGAAGCTTTATAATATGGACACAAGGAAACGATTAGAGGAGCTTTATGAAGAAGAGGATGAGTCTAGTGATGAAGACTCTTCCACGGTGACAGATGAGGACAGTGATAGCACTACCATCAGTGATGAGGATGCTGATGTTGCATTTCTTTTGATGGACAAAGAAATCCAAGAGTTTGGTTTAGTTGCATTTGCGAATGAGGTTGAAGATGAAAGTGAAGGGCCTTATGAAGTGATTGAAGGGCTGATGAAAACCAAGGTTGAGTTGTCAAAGAAGCAGGAATTGATGACACAAATGATGAGTGGAGACCTCTCAGCTATGGAGAAGGATATATATTTGCACATGCTGGCTAGTTTTCCTGATTTGTTCATTACTTCATATGAAGAGATCAGAGGGTTCAAGGGCGAAGAGATGCATATAGAGATGAAAGAAGGTGCTAAGCCAGTGCGGAAAAGGCTAAGAAGGAGGGGTCAAGAGCAAATGGAAGCCTTGCGAGAAGAGGTGGACAAGTTATTGAAGGCAGGGTTCATAGTCCCTGTGGAGACCACATAATGGGTGAGTCCAGTTGTAGTCAGTCCAAAGAAGGATGGGAAGTGGAGAATTTGTGTAGATTTTAAACCCTTAAATGCAGCCATTAATAAGAACCCATATCCTCTTCCATTCATTGATCAGATCTTGGATTCAGTGGCAGGTTATGAGAGGTACAATGTGTGTGATGGTTTTTCAGGCTATTTTCAATTGAAGATTGCTCTTAAAGACCGCACAAAGACCACTTTTATTACGCCATGGGGCTGCTATTGCTACACAGTATTTCCATTTGGGTTGTCAAATGGACCTTCCTTCTATCAAGAGAGAGCAAATTGGGTGTTGGAACCATTCATTGGTAGTTGTGTTAAAGCTTTTATGGATGACTTCTGTGTTTATAGCAGTAGGGCTGAACACCATGAGAAGCTGCAGATGGTATTGGCTCGATATGATGAATGTGGAGGACAACTAAATCCAAAGAAATGTCATCTAGCACAGCCTAGGGTGAATTTATTGGGCCACATGGTGTCAGAAAATGGCATTGAGGCTGATCCAGACAAGGTTAAGTCTATTATTCTTCTTCCATCACCTACGAGTACGAAGCAATTGGCAACCTTTATACACAAAGTGAAGTACATGGCAAGGTTTATTCCATCGTCTTCTCAGATTCTTTATCCATTACAACAAGTGGCAAAGTATGATCCATTGCAATGGGATGACAAGTGTGAAGAAGTGTTTCAAGATGTGAAGGAGGTGTTAGGGGGGTTGTCAGCCATGCAGGGTCCTGATTGGGAGAAAGTTTTTTATGTAAATCCCTCAGTAGGGGATGATGCCATTGGAGCAATGCTATTGCAAAAGGGGAAGGGCAGCCATTATATGAGGCCAGTGTATTGTGCAAGTCGAGTGAAGTTGGTAGCGGAGAGAAAGTTCTCAGAAGTAGAGCTAGTGATGGCTAGTGTAATATTTGCTTGTCGACGATTTCGTCATTACTTCCTACCACGACCTTTTGTTTTCTTGACAAGTTATGCCTTTTTGCTACAGTTAATTAATGGTACTAACATGTCAAATGTGGTGAAGAAATGGGTAATTGAGCTGCAAGAGTTTGAGTTCTCTTTTCTAGTGGAAGATAGTACAAGGGCTACCCTAGCTGATTTGTTGACCTACAAGGAGAATCCCCTTATTGTTAAGGAAGAGGTGGTGAGAAAGGTAGTTGAAGAAGTGCCACAGATCAGCAATGCACATGTGTTGTTCTTTGATGGTTCATACAGAAAGAGCCATGATGCAGCTTCAGGGGGTATAGCACTTTATGATCCAGAGGGAAAGCTAGTATGCAAGAGAGGGTTCAAATTGGATGCTCATATTAACAATGAGGCTGAATATGCTACTTTGGAAGCCGGTTTACACATTTGTTTGAAGCATGGGGTTAGAAGGTTGAGCATAAAAGGTGATGCCTTGTTAGTTGTGAAGCAAGTGTTGGGTGTGTGGAAGAGCAAGAACACCTCATTGAAGGAAATGTGCTTCACAATTAAAGGCCTGTTAAAAAAGTTTGAAGCATGGATCATTAGAGACATTAAACGTTCTCTAAATGGAGAGCCACATGAAGCGGCTCAAGGCATGATTGGGGAGCTATTTCTGTTGAGGACCAACTTACCTCTTTACCATGGCCGGGAAAGTTTGGCTCAAGAAGAGGAGTTTTTGCTAACAGGAATCATTCCAAAGGAGATTCAGAAGTCTAAGAAGTATGGTTTTGTGAGTAGAGCATATAGGTACAAATTGATTGGTGATGTCTTATACATGAAAGGGGCTGATCTCGTGTTGAGACGTGTACCTTGGCGGGAGGAGCTTTATGTTGGAGCTATATATGGCTCACTCTACTGAACTTGGTCTCACCTATATATTTGTATCTTGTCCTCAATATGAATCAGTCTTTGGGAGCGTATATGGTGTGTCTCTTGTCTCGTCTCTCTCTCTTTCTCTCTACATATCAACATGGTATCAGAGCGGTAACGATCACGTGCCGATTCAATTCATGGTGACAACAGTATGTGTATGCGATTCGCATGTAAGATTCAAAATTGTTACAAATTTTATTTTTGAGCGTTGATTCTTGTTAATTGTGGTTGTTTTGTGTTAAGAAGAATATGATTAGTGTTTTATGTGGCGTTTATTTATAATCAATCTAATCGTTGATTACGTTTTCTTGTTAATGACACCCTGAACTTCATCTCAATTTTTCTTGCTGTTCTGCTCAAAATTTGGAGAAACGGGAAAAGTGCAATGGAGCGTAACGCAATGGCACTTTCCATCCAAAACTTGTTCGTCTCCTCGAGCTCTTCGATTTGAGTTCTAGGTTTGCGTCAATCGGAGTTCCCAGCAGAAAGTTATGCTGTTTTTACTGCAATAGAGCTTGAAGCAGCTTTCTTCGTCCTACTTCTTCGTGAAGCGTCCGCGATCGTTTTTCTTATTTTGGCGTTAACTTTTTCGAGAAGATTTATCTTTTTGCTATTCGTATTGTGGCCGTCAATCTTGCGTCTCACGCCACTCTATTTTGAGGACTCGTTTATTATTAACGTCTCCTTTACCCTGTTTTTTTTGGGTGACGTCTCTCACATCTTTGGACGTTCCTTGAGCATCCTTCTTACGTTTATCGTTGACAGAATGCAGTACTCATATCTCTCTCATTCTCAATTGCGGCCTTCACCATATATGGTGTGCAGATTCTTCGATCTTATCTTATACGTCTTCTCGCAATAAGATATGGCTATGAATATTCTCGTCAACGGCTTTCCTTCTGGCCAACGTTCTGTTCCTCCTTTCCAAGGTCAAGGATTTCCAGGCTGGAAAGCAAAGATGTTGTTAATTCTTGAAGGCGATGAACTCTCCGATGTTGTTCTTGAAAATCGTGTTTGTCCGCCTCAGCCTGTTGATACGAATAATGATAATGTGCTTATCACTGAAGGACCTATATTTGAAGATTGGAATGTTGCCTATACGGATTGGCAACGACGTGATAAAGCAGCTCGTCGGTATATTCTTTCTGCTCTTACTGATTCCCTTTTTCTTGATATGTATGAACTGCCTACTTCCCATGACGTATGGAAGTACCTTATTGCAAACTTTCAGAAGAAATCTGTTACAGAAATACTTTATTCGAGAGGGTTGCTTAACAAGTTACAATATGAAGTTGGTACTGCCATGACGGGGCATATTGAGCCTTTCAAATCTATTATTAATCAACTTGCTGCTGCCGGTGATCCTGTTCCACAAAAGCAACTGATTACACTTCTCCTTGATACAGTGAAGGACTCTTCTTATGATAACATTGTTACTATTCTCTCTAATAAAGATGGTCTTGATTTCGACCAAGCTTGCACGTCTTTAATTGAATACTCTCAACGTCAAGAACGTCGGAATGTTGGTCACGATACAGCTAAGATTTCACAAGAGGAGAGTGAGTCACAACAGATGGAACGTGCTTTTTATGCTCGAAGGCGTCCATTTCAACGAGGAAACCGCAGAGGTGGCTGTCGCGGTAATATTTTCTCTCGTCTCAAATTTCCTAATAAGCAATGTTCTTACTGCAACAGAAACGGCCATACTGAAGATGATTGTTGGGCACGTCAATATGATGAAGAACACAATATTACCACAAAACAACCACGTTTATCTAGAGACTCTTCTTCTTCTTCTTGTGAATATTGCGGACGATCTGATCATCCCACTCATATGTGCTATAAGCGTCGATTCGACACAGATCGGAATAGAGCATATGCTACTGAACATCGAAACAACATTGTACCAGAAACAAGCTGCATCCTATGTTCAGTTGCTCCAGACAGAATACTTCATGTACGTGATGGATCACTTTTTATTGTCGATTCTGGTGCTACAGGAAATATGACATATCAGTCTAAGTGGCTCCATAACTATCATCCACTGCCAGTTCAACGTGTTGTTTATCTTGCTGATGATACTACTTGTCAAGTAAAGGGTATTGGAGACTTATATCTTGGTACCTTATCTTCTTCCACTCGAATTTTGCGAGGAGTATTACATGTACCAGATCTTCAACGTAATCTTCTTTCAATTACTAGACTTGTTGATCTTGGTCTGTTTGTTGGATTTGATTATACCAAATGCCGAATTGAGAAAGATGGACAGACTATAGCCACTGCTCCTCGAAATGGTGATTTATTTGAACTCTCTCTCAACGATGTTGTAGCAAATATTGTCACTGCTCCAGGTGATCATGATTGCAAAGTATGGCATCACCGTTTTGTTCATGCTGATTTCTCAAAACTCCTTGATCTTCAACGTCGTGATCTTGTTCATGGCATGGATCTTAAAGCCCATCCCCATATGGGAATTTGTGAATTTTGTGCTCTTGGGAAACACAATCGTAAACCCTTTCCTCTTTCAAATACAACTCATTCTCATGACATCTTGGATCTTGTTCATACTGATATATGTGGACCTCTACCTTCTTCGAGATCACAATATCGCTACTTCATTACTTTCATTGATGATTTCTCAAGGTATACGACTGCATTTCTACTTAGACAAAAATCTGAAGCCTTATCTGTTTTCAAACAATTCCACAAGGCTACGGAACTTCAAACTGGTCGTCGCCTTAAGAAGCTTCGTAGTGACAATGGAGGCGAATATGTTTCTCGAGAGTTTGTGAGTTACTGTGCTGACACTGGAATTCATCATGAACACACTATTCCATATTCGCCTCAACAGAATGGTGTTGCTGAACAAAAGAATCGCACTATTCTCAATGCTGTAAGATGTATGCTGATTCATTCTGGCTTATCTCGTGTTTTCTGGGCTGAAGCTACTTTGACAGCAACATTTATTCAGAATCATCTTCCTACTACTGCACCCTCTGGTAAGATACCCATCACAGCATGGACAGGTGACATTCCTTCTGTATCTCATTTTCGAACCTTTGGATGTATTGCTTATATTCATGTTCCCAAAGAAACACGAACAAAGCTTGATGCTCCTGGTCTTAAAGTTATTTTTATTGGATATTCTGACACTTCCAAAGGCTACAAATTCTATGACCCTTCCTCCAAGAAAGTAACTGTGAATCGTGATGCTACTTTTAACGAACAGCTTATGGGAGGCTCATGGTCCATGGATGATTCTGATGATACTAAATCATTGCTTCATGCTTTTCCATTTCTTTCAGAAGATGAAACACTTCCTATAGAGCAACTTTCCTCCTCACAACCATCCATTCCAAATGTTGCCAATGATGATATTGATATTTTTGTTGATCTGCCTATTGATTTTGAACATGGCTCATGTCATGTTTATGATGACGATATTGCTGATAATGCTTTTTCTACTTCTGAAGATCCCGTTAGTTATGATGAAGCTATCTCTTCACCACAAAAGGATCAATGGCAAGAGGCTATGGAAGCAGAGTACGATTCTCTTATCTCTAAAGGTACATGGATACTAACTGAATGACCTCCTGGTCGTACAGCTATTAAATGTAAGTGGGTGTATAAAACAAAAGTAAAAGCAGATGGATCTTTTGACAAGTTCAAGGCGCGTTTAGTTGCAAAAGGTTACTCCCAAGTAGCTGGTGTTGATTATCAAGAGACTTTTTCACCAGTTGTTCGCATTACAAGTGTTCGAGTTTTATTGGCATTTGCTGTTCAATTTGATTTAGAAGCTCATCAAATGGATGTGCGAACTTCTTTTCTTAATGGTGACTTGGAAGAGGAAATTTATATGGAACAACCAGAAGGGTTTGTTATTCCAGGTAAAGAAGACCTTGTTGCTCAACTCCATAAGGCACTATATGGTCTCAAACAAGCTTCGCGAGCCTGGTATACAAAATTTGATCTTTTTCTCACCTCTAAAGGATTCATCTCTTGCTCGTCAGACCCAAACTTATACATAAAACGCCAAGGTATCAGTTTTGTGATTCTTGCTCTTTATGTGGATGATACCATCCTTGTTTCCAATGATTTGGGATTTCTTCAGCAAGTGAAAAATTTATTGTCTTCTGCATTCGATATGGTGGATCTTGGAGAGATTCACTCTTGTCTTGGCATTCAAATCCAACGGAACCGTACAAAAGGTATTTTATTCCTTCGACAGTCAAAGTTTATTGCAGATACTATTCAAAAATTTGGTATGGAATCTGCACATTCAGCCAACACACCTTGTCTTGCGAGCTCTACGAAGAATACTTCTGACAATGGCGGTCAACTTGTCACAAATCAACCTTATGCTAACTTGATTGGATGTCTTCAGTTTGTTGGCATGAACACTCGTCCTGATATTCTGTTCGCTGCTAACTATCTTGGACAACATCTTGCATGTCCTTCTCTTAAGCATTGGTCTGCTGCAAAGTGTGTATTGAAATACTTGAAAGGCACTACAGATTTTGGTTTAGTCTATCGACGACAACTCACATCGGATTCTATGCAATCTCTTTCTCTTTTGGGTTACACAGATGCAGGCTGGGCAAGCTCACATTTATCTATGTGATCAACTAGAGGAAATTTCTTCTTTATAAATGGTTGTCTTGTTTCTTGGACCAGCAAGAAACAACGTTGTGTTGCAGTTTCTACGATTGAGTCAGAATATGTTGCGGCATCACTTGCAGCTCGTGAGTTGATTTGGCTTCGAAAAATGCTGGTTGATATTGGTCACTCTCCTCTTTCTAGCACACCCTTGCGGTGTGACAACCAAAGTGCTATTAGTCTTGCAAAAGACTATGTTTAACATAATAAGTCAAAGCACATTGCTGTCCATTATCATTATGTCAGGTATGAAGTACGCAAGGGAACCATTATGGTTGAACACTGTCCAAGTGACCAGATGATTGCAGACATTTTGACCAAAGGCCTCAATGAGTCACGTTTCATCCTCTTGCGCTCGGAGCTTGGAGTTGCTTCGGCCTCACTCTTTCTAGATTAACTTCTTTTCTATTGTAATAGCTTTGTACATATGACATTGTAATCTTTTAGGTACCATGCACTATGCACACTCCACATTTGCACCTTGTGATATCTAAGTCACTTGAATATTTGTACATAGATGCACAATTCACTTTCACATCATCACCACTGGTTCATATTTCACATTGTATAGGGGCTTGGGTTTTTCCGTTGAACTCCCCAAGGGTTTTTTCATCCAAAGCTAGAGACCTTTGTTTGAGTGGGGGTGTTGGAGCTATATATGGCTCACTCTACTGAACTTGGTCTCACCTATATATTTGTATCTTGTCCTCAATATGAATCAGTCTTTGGGAGCGTATATGGTGCGTCTCTTGTCTCGTCTCTCTCTCTTTCTCTCTACATCTCAACATCCATGACAATGTCACCTTCAAGTTATAGTCATAGCCGCCTTCATTCTACTGAGCGTCAAACCACTAAGGATTGTGGCATCATGGGCGCCACAAGTATGTGATAGTGATGAAGCCAAGTATTGTGGGATTATTAAAAGGATATTAAAGGTTGATTTTAGAACCTTTCCAATCTTCATATGAGTGAAAGTGGTTTGCAAATATGTATAGATGGCATGAAAATGGAATCTACATGGTGGACTCTAGTGTGAATCACATGAGGAGGTATGATAGCTTAGTTTTTCCACACAATTGTGAGCAGGTGAGTGATTACCTTCTTTACCATTATTTGTTTGTATCATACTACCAATGTCACTCACTGTTAACCCTTGTTCTATATATAATCTATCTCCCATCAATCCACCAACCAAGACTTTGGTTTGTAGCTCTAGTTACACCTTGAGGAAGAACCTTTTTACAACATGAACTCTCGACCATCTTTGACCTTCTTCCACCTGCTACATTGGATGAGACCCATCACTGCCAATCTTGGCGAGGAGGATGATTGCCATGATGATGATAATGAGATGGAAGATGACAAATTCAAAGATAATGAAGCCAAAAAAATCTACAGATAATGATTCACTTTCTCTTTCTATTGATTTAGGAGCCATGGGTTTAGATTTAGATGATGCTACTTGGAGAGATCTTTTGGAAGATGATTCAAAAACATTTTATATATTTTATTATATGAAAAGTTTTTTGTCGTATCTTCCATTCATCTCTCTCTCTCTCTCTCTTTGTCTCTCTCTCTCTCTCTCTCATTTTATCAAGCATGCTAACTTATGTTAATCGGGTGTTTGTGATTAATTTAATGATAAAATATTTTTTATTTTTATACAACTATCTATGAAAAATATTAAATATTGTGGAGTTCTTCCATGTGTTAGCGGAACAGCCAAGCCATGTATCTTCTTACTCAACTCTTTACGGTTGCAACTACCTCTTAGGCTAATATAAGTAGGGCCCTCTCGAGGATAAGGCAGAAGGTTCGAGCCCCATTTAGTGTATTCCATAGTGGTAGAGTTGACACACACATCAACTGTCTTTTTGTAGTTCTTGCTATTAGGCCTCTCTCTCAGTCTACAGATACACGCTCGCTCTCAGGCCCTATCAATCATGATTCATCCCATGTCACCTCAATAGGAACCTCCTTCTCCACACTATGAGGATGCACCCATGTATCCACCAAAATTTCCAGCACAGTCCCTTCCCCTAGACCAGATCTAGTTGGGTATGTCCAACATACTTCTACAAGTTAATCACACAAACCAAGCATTGGTCAGTTACCTTTCCACCAATTCCACACACAGGCACTTCACAGAGGTCTCCGTGCAGAAGACGTTCTCACCAGGCTTGACCACTTTGATAACGTGGCTAGTTACCATGATTGGTATGATTCTCAGAAGGCTATGGAGGCTTGCACACTCTTTGAAGGTGTGGGTCGTGGCGACAACATGTTTTGTCCAACATAATAATCCTATCAAAGGTCACCGGTCTTCTCTCAAGTCTTAGTTAATTCAAATTTTTTCACATCAAAATATTACACATACATTACTTCAGTAGTTATGCACACTTCGGCAGAAACCGCAAGAACTAGTCGCCCAATTTGTAGTCAAAATTAACCAACTCCTCCTGGGAGCTGATCCTGCAATGTTTGAGGAAATGAATCTCTTCTTCCTATGGACATATCTTTGCCATGACATCTCTCATCGAGTTTGCGTTCAATGGTCAACGACATTCCATGTAGCCATTCAGATTGCACGTTGGATTGAAGGTAGTGTTCAACCTGATCAAGGTACTATGCTAGTTTCAAAACCACATACACATAACCAATCAGCAAACACTTTCCCTACACCTATGAACATTGATGCCCAAAACTCTCAAGTCATTTCACAACTGGAGCTACATGTCATGGATGCTCAAGGGAGACCTAAATGCTTTTATTGTGATAATTATGGTCATATTAGGAGACATTGTGGAAGACTCCAAGCTCGATAACAACATCAAAATGCTCATGTTCAAATCATTGATGCGGGTACCCTTGCTGCTCTTCCAAAAAAAATTTAGGCGGGTGGCTAGTGGAAGGAAGGTCCCCGCATATTCAATCCTCCTCTTCTTCCAGACCCACAGTGTATTCAATGTTGGTTCACCTTGATAACACACTTCAAGAAGCACTACTCGATTCAGGGAGTTCTATTTCCTCCATTAGCCAATCATTAGTTAACCAACTAGGATTACCCACTAGCACTGTTGCACCGATTTCACTATTGCTTGGAGATAATAATCAATTGTATCATTCCCACATAGTTGCTCACTGCACTTTTCATATTTCTCATAAAACATTTACCCACACCTTCTATGTATTGCCACGTCAATTCTTTCCTTTAACATTCGGTTGTGATTGGTTTGTCAAGCATCAAGAATGACTTCACATTGATAATCATCACTTAATCTTGCCTCACACATTGCGAATTCCATTCATCTATTCTCATGAGGGCCCTAATTTTGTGCAAATATGTTGTTGTACATAAAGATGAATGCACACATAACATTCGTAGTCTACTCGCACAATTTCCTACATTATTTCTCACCGCAAAAGTCTCTTGCAAAATCAACTCACCCATTCAACATTCCACACTATAAGAGGAGTTGTCTATAACCGCATCGATAGCTACAGGAAAACAAAGAAAAAAGGAGAGAGAAAAATTTGCGAGAGAAGCAATAACCACGGCTATAGACGCGGTTGTGGTTTATCAGCAATAAATGCGGTAATAGTCGTGGCAATATACCCGCTGCTATTACCGTGACACTTGCCGCATTTATTACCGCGCTTATTGCCGCTACACGCCAATTCAAAAATAAAGGTGCTCATTTGGGCCACCCAATTTTGGGTGGCCCAAATGAGCACCTTTATTTTTTATCTGCATAAAACAATGAAACATCAATTTTGTTTTGGAAGAGTATAAAAAACACGAAAGAATTGAAATTGAATCTACCTTACCTTGACAATTTAAAATATAGAAGATCAACTATTTAAAAAAGTAAATAGTTGTATATACATTGTGCCACATTGGGACTTTACAAAAGTTTGGACAAAATATTTTTCTATCTAATCCTCCTCTATCTCCTCATCGTCCAGAGGCACGTATGTTTGATCACTTTGACTCTACATAAACCCAAACCAAATTAAACAATTATCAACAGCTCAATACAATTGATAGAAAATTACTTGTTTAAACTTATCACTTGTAGTGATCCAACCGCCACATCGAATTGATCGCGAGAGATATGGTTGTTTTCGAACAACCATCACCAAATATCAAATTTTATATGTCGCTCCTGATACTTGACCATCTCTCTGGTTGGTCGAGAGAGAGTGATATTTTTCTAAGTAGCAATAACAATAACAAATCATAAACTACAATCTTTATAATCATCGATCAACGTTATAATTTAATTAATCTTACATATTTATCCTTCCAAGCTCCCTTGCCTCCTGAGCCATAGTGCATGGGAGTTTGTCAGCTTGCACGAGCCTCACGTTGTTGTTTGTATGATGAGCCCATCGCAGCTTGATTGCTCTTTTCTTGACTTGCCCACTCCCTCTCCACATCTGCCATGTTGCCATCGCGGTAACTCCTGACTGGATCTCTGACATGGTTGGCTACTACGTGCCACACACTGGATTGCTTGTTTTCAGAAATGTATGAAGCCCTCCAACCATTGTTGTGAAAAACGTTGATCGGGGGCGTTTGAAAATCTACTTAACAGAGCGTCCTCAATGTACCGTGCATGATTGGATAGTTGGTCTCTAAAATTTATTAAACAGTTCTTATACGTTGAATGTATAAGAATTTGTAGATGGCATCAAAATGCCCTATCCTATGCTGTGCCGAAGTCCATCTCCCCACCATATGTAATCCTGTAGTAGCGTCCATGCGTGTCTAGCACGGGTGCGTCAGTATCCTCGTCCTCTGCATCAGGGGCGGCACGCTCTGAAAGTCGCAACTCCATTCCCTCGCCACTACCAAAACATGCAAAACCACAAGATCCACCGGTGCTTCGTCTCTCACGTGCTCATTGCCCTAAGATGAGCGTCGATGCGTACTGCCAGAGGAAGTTCGTCGACGATGTTCTAGCGAAGAAAAAGTGGAATGGAATTTCGTAGGACCCTGTGATTCCATGGGAGTGGGACCTTGCAATGCAAGGGGAGTAGAACCCTATGATTCAAGGGGGGTAGGACCGCGGAGAAATACCGTAGGTCACAAGGTGCTCCAGAGTGTAGCGGCCAAACAAATCCTCCATCGAATGGAGGTACTGCTCTCATAAAGAGATAGCCCGCTGTAGGTCTGGATCTATGACCGTTGGAGGAACCTGTGAAGGGTAGGTGTAGGATGGCCATGCCTGCAAATAACAAAAATAAACCTATGATACTCATGGTTTAGGGTTAACTAGGCAGAAACATTGTTTATTTCACTACAAGAGGTTGTGTGCTCTTGTGACGCTTTTACCGACGAAAATACACTTGGTTTTTATAACCTCCGGCGTCGCTACGAGCGTTGCTAATAGCGTCGATACGGGAACATCGCTATAACAGTCTTTATAAGCGTCGCTATAATCGTCGCTATATAGTATATAGTGTCTAAACACCTAAGAGCAAATACTGTGCATGCGCAAAATCACCTTCTTGCCTTCATCATCCAAGATGATGCCGCCGCTGAAGTCGACGGAGTAAGGCAAGCCCTCTCGCCGCCGCTGATGCATGAACCTGGGTGTCCCGGCAAGGGTCTCTAGCGGCGTGTCGACGGGGGTACGGCCGTCAGGTGTCTCCACTGGAGTTTGAGCCCCGAAGTGAGGAGTGTCCACTGGAGTGACTCCTGGAGGAGTAGCTAGTGTTGTGTAGCCGCTAGGGATGGCAGTCAGCCGTGCAAAACCTGGTGTCGATGGTGATGCCATGGCTGGTGTCGGGACGGGCAAAGAAGAGGAGGGTAAAGAGCCTCATCGAACACGAGGCGGTGTCGAAGCATCGGTGGCGGCATCCCCACAACAACCACCACCGCCACCACTAGAGCACCGGCGCCTAGACGAGTGTGATGATCCTCTCGTCGACACCGAAGCTTTCGAGCACACTCAGGACTCCGAAACAGAGGGAGATGCGGATGGAGTAGGAACACGTGATGGTGCGGCAAAGCGATGATGCTCCACATACCACTGTCTCTGCTGGGGTGACAATGAAGAAAGAAACTCCTCATCATTCATACCTACATTAAACACACGAACATTTAATTTTAATATTGAATGAATGGAGTAGAAAACATGGACAAGTAGATAGATAGATAGATAGATAGAGAGAGAGAGAGAGAGAGAGAGAGAGAGAGAGAAGGAGGTGCTCGTCATCCCTGCTTGTGAGAACATACCTAGAGCATACGTACCTGGAGTGGACGCAAAGACCATTAAATACAATGACGCAATGACGCGTTCTTCTTCTATTCAACTTGAGTGATGGAAGAGGCAAGTCGATAACGCGGAATTTGCAATCGAAAGAGAGAGAGAGAGAGAGAGAGAGAGAGAGAGAGAGAGAGAGAGAGAGAGAGAGAGAGAGAGAGAGAGAGAGAGAGAGAGAGAGAGAGAGAGAGAGAGCACAATCAAATCTTGCAGTCAAAAAACCAGGTGGTGGAGCTGCATGTGGCCATGGATTGCCCAGGATGTGAGCGCAAAATCAAAAGAGCGTTATACAACATGGAAGGTACTTAGAGAGCCAGATTTTTTACAAAACGTAGCAAAATTGTTCAAATACAATATTTATGGATTAACAAGATCTCTCTCTCATCCTTGCATAGCTCAGCATAACTTCCTATATCTATATAGAGCTCTCCGTTTAAACAGATGTCCTCCGTTTCATATTGTAGATCCTCTGCATGCACCCCATAGAGAGTAGCAGCTTGATGTTCGTCTGGCACCACCTCAACAGCTTCTGACTGAGCATCTTCTCCGATCTCCTCCATTGATACCACAGTGATTGGCACATGGTAGCCTTCATACGTCCGTGCACTATGAGGGGCTACCTCTATGACATACCACCAGTTTGATGCAGACTTTGTAGGATGAAATATCACCTGCGAGAGCCACATAACTTACATGAGAGCTTCCAAGCATATAAATTCTAAAATGGAATATTCACTATTTACATACTTACTTGTTCACAATGCTCGGGTAGTACGAAAGTGTCTCTTAGGTCAGTCCATTTCTTAGTTGAATCCACCTCAAGAAAACCAGACTCTCCTCTACGCACAGTAGCATTGCGACCCTCCATGATTATCTTGAACCATTGCACGTCGAACAAGTCGACAAAAAATCCTCTATAATCGATCCTCAAAATCTCTTGTAGCGTGCAGAAGTAAGTGAGTTCCGCCACCACAGGATCTGCATCAGAGGACTGTCGCCGACTGGACTGTTCAAATTTTGCCATGATTCCACAATCTTGAGTAAACGCTTTTTGTCGATCCGTTCCACCCTAAAATGTCGACCTTTACACCATGCTACTGTGTATGACGTATACTACAACCAACAAAGATTATGAGTGGCCGTTTAAACATCTAGAAAGTCACTAGTCGTACATTGCAAACTTACCTTGGTCGCGCAACCCCGCGAGTACTCCCACTCTTCCTCAGTTACTTGTTCACTGCACTGTTGTGCGCTTTTAGATTCATTGTGCAACCATCTTAAGCTCATGAATGTTGGTAGGCCCTCCAGACCCGTCGGATAGTGCATCGGTGGTCATCTTCCCCATCTCCACTCGATTCATGCCCTTTGTCGCTCTTGCTTTGCATCCTCATATCGTGAAATTCACTTTTGCATCATTGGATTATGAAGCATGCAAAATCGGTTGATTTTAGCCTCTAGATCTTCCGTCATCTTCTTCTCAACACCGAGATTGCACGTGACAATCCCAGATATGCGCTCATCATCTATGGTTCGCCATAGCGTATCCCGGGCTTTATCAAATCCGTCTAGCCACTCTCCAATGTACACTAGGGACTCTGATATCAGCCAACCTTCTTCCATGCTACCCTATGCATGTGCCTTGTGACGCACATATCCCTTGAGCGTTTTCATGAAACGTTCTAAAAAGAACATCCATCTGGAATGTATTGTGCCAGCTATTTTCACCTCATCAACTATGTGAACAAGAAGATGCACCTGAATGGTTAGCATGGTAGTAGGAAAATGTTTCTCAAGCATGCACACAACCTCCGCAGCATTTAGTTTGGCAAATGGTATGGAGTCTACGTTGATTTCTTTTTTTGAGATCCATTGCACCAACTTTGCAAGTTTGTAGATTGTGTTACGGACGTCACGAGAGAAACATCCCTCAATGGCAACCGGTAAAATAAACAGCAAAACACGTGCAACAATGATATTAAAGTCCACACACGAATTTGTTATACAATTCCCACTATGATATATTCCACTATGAACATACCTGACACATTTATGCCAGTCGTGTGACTTCAAACCGGTAAGCTTTCCTTCTTTAGTAAAACACGTTCGGAGTAAGTGCCTTACGCCAGTGGGGGTCCGCAAAGATCCAATGGTCTCTTTTACTTTACGTTCTTGGGCTCCTATGAAAATCCATGGTGATTTAGGGAGTTTTATCAATCCACTGGATGCTGTTTGCGGCCAATATTGCTCCATACGATCCACATTTCTAAGGTCAACCTTGGCTCCCAAAGTATCTTTCTTGCCGGTCATATGGTCCCATAGTAGATTACCCACATTCTTGAATATGTGCATTGGATCGAGCAAGTGATTGATCATGAGTTGGGGCCAGTATGGTAACTCGTACCATGGAGATAATCTCTTCATCCCTGGGGGCAATCCATCATCACACATCTCCTTCTGCTTGAACCATGCTTGTGTAGACATCCTCGGTGGCTCTCTTCCCAAAAAGCCATCGCATAACACATGATTCTTTGGAAGATACGCTTGATGACCTTCGTAGATTTTCTTCTTCAATGAGGGCGCCGTACATTCAGTCTAGGTCCACATGTGACACATGCTCTGTATCCGCTTGTTTGAAGCCCTGCATGTATACACATGATAATAGATCATCTTGAGAAAAACCAAGATTTACAGTGTCTGAGTGAGGAGTGTAAATAGATCACCTGAGCATTTAGTTAGTCCGGGATCGTCATGCATGGTACACATTAGAATGCCTCTGATCAAAGCATTCTGTCGACCTGTGTGTCGGCTCATATCCACCACTTCTATGCCAATCCATAATTGTTGTAGCTCTTCCAATAGTGGACGAAGATACACATCCATATTCTTCACTTTATATCGCCCCGGCACAATCAAGCTTAGCCATAGGTGCCCCTTCTTCGTAGTCAACCACGGGGGAATGTTGTAGTTGACGATGACAACGGGCCATACACTATAAGATGTTGATCTTTGACCAAATGGATTTACGCCATCCATAGCTAGGCCTAAGCACAGATTCCGAGCTTCCCTGGTAAAATCAGACCATGTTCCATCCATATGTTTCTAGGCTGCGCAATCTGCAGGTCCATTGAAGTTTCAGGGGATTGGGTAGTGAGAAGTTTTGGGTTCTTGCACGTGTGTTCAAAGGGGTTCTCAAAGCATCATAATTTGGGTAGCCATGGCTTTCTCTTATCCGGAGTTTCATGGAAGAAGTGATGAAGATGTGGAAGACTTTTTGGAAAAGATGGAGGTTTCCTGCATTAGCAACCAGATTCATGACCCTGCGCAGATGTTACGTCTTCTCCAAATCTATTTGAAGAGTGATGCACGAGTCTGGTCCAGAACATTTGAAGAGGAGTTGCGTGCAGTGGATCCACCTATAAGATTGAGTTGGGACAATCTAAGGCATGGGTTGGAAGTGGTGTTTGTGAAGATAGAAGATCCTGACAAAGTGTGGCAAGAAGTACAAGGTTTGGTGCAAAAGGAAGGTGAGCCAGTAGATGCGTACATATGTAACTTCTCATTGGCATGGGAGTGGATGTGCAAGGCCTTAGCACCACAGGTACCCCCGCTTGACCTGATAAAGAAGGATAGGTTCTAGGCTGGTCTTTGGGAGAATATACGTTGGAGAGTGGAGTTAAAGAAGCCTAGGACATATGAAGATGCACTAGAGGTAGCAAGGAACAAAGAGTGGAAGTTGAGGAAAATGAGCCAGTTAGGGGTGGAGTCTTTGCCCATGAGGTCTGAATTTCAGCCTATGGATTCTTCGCAAGGTCGCATGCCAGGGGTTCATCATGAACTAGTGGTTTCTGTTACTCCTCAAGTTATGCCAGCAATGGTCACTACATCAGTGCAAGATGATGGGCCAAGGCAAGACATGAGGCAAGTGGTAGATTTGATGAAGAATCTCAGCCTAAACATGCTAGGTAAAGTGGGAAATAATCGAGGTCGAGGGAGGTTTTCAAATCAGCCAGGAGGTGAAGAAAGGCCTAGGAATGGTGTTGGACAAAGCAATGGTAGGTTTTGGAGGCAGACGCCCACATGTTACAATTGTGGAGAGTTGGGTCACATCAGCCCGCAATGTGATAAGCCACCAAGGATGGGGGGAGACATGTATCCATTGCCAAGACACGTGTGAAATAGGTCAAATGATTATGGAATCGAAATTAAGGGAGATGAAGGAACCAGTGGATTAACCTAGGAGGAAAAGGGAAAGACAAAAGTTCTAAGTGTAGTCACCTTGGAGAAGGCATCAAAGCTAGAGGATACATTAGTGATGCCTATTGGGAAGAGGACCACAGAGGAAAAGGAAGGAAGAAGTGCCCCAGGTCCTGGTAAGAAGAAAGGAAAGAGCCATGAAGGCGAGGATGTCAAGGCCAAGAGGAAAAGGAGAGCTCGTCGAAAGTTTCATGTTTCAGATTTTCCACTAGGGGATGGGCTAGTAAGCTATGACTTGAAGGAGGATCTGACAAGCAGGAAGGCAGATGTTACTTTTGGGCAGCTTATAGAGATGGTGCCTAAGCTAAAGCGACAGTGGAAGAGGATGGTTAACCCAATGGAGAAAGAGCCAGAGAGAGGTTCAGTAAAGGTGTTAGCAATGGATGAGGTACCAGACATTTGTACAATAGTAGATGTGTGGCATAAAAGAAAAAATTTGGGACAAGGTTATGTGGATGGTGGAGCCCAAATATGCGTCATAACACACTCATACGTTGAGAAGATGGGTCTCACAGTGGCTGGGGTGTCAGGTTTTCGGATCAGATTGGCAAACCATCAAAAAGTAAAATGCTTGGGTGTTGTAAAGAGCTTAGAAGTGGAGGCATATGATGCAAAGGCAGTGGTTGATTTTCATGTGATGCCAGCAGGGTTGGGAGCATATCCTATTATACTGGGTAGACCATGGTTACGTGCAGTGGGAGCTGTTCAAGATTGGCGACATGGTACGATTAGCCTCTATGGAAAGACAAGTACCAAGAAGCTTTATAATATGGACACAAGGAAACGATTAGAGGAGATTTATGAAGATGAGGATGAGTCTAGTGATGAAGACTCTTCCACGGTGACAGATGAGGACAGTGATAGCACTACCAACAGAGATGAGGATTTTGATGTTGCATTTCTTTTGATGGACAAAGAAATCCAAGAGTTTGGTTTAGTTGCCTTTGCGAATGAGGTTGAAGATGAAAGTGAAGGGCCATATGAAGTGATTGAAGGGCTGATGCTAACCAAGCTTGAGTTGTCAAAGAAGCAGGAATTGATGACACAAATGATCAGTGAAGACCTCTCAGCTATGGAGAACGATATATATTTGCACATGCTGGCTAGTTTTCCTAATTTGTTCATTACTTCATATGAAGAGATCAGAGGGTTCAAGGGCGAAGAGATGCATATAGAGCTGAAAGAAGGTGCTAAGACAGTGCGGCAAAGGCTAAGAAGGAGGGGTCAAGAGCAAATGGAAGCCTTGCAAGAAGAGGTAGACAAGTTATTGAAGGCAGGGTTCATAGTCCCTGTGGAGACCACAGAATGGGTGAGTCCAGTTGTAGTCAGTCCAAAGAAGGATGGGAAGTGGAGAATTTGTGTAGATTTTAAACCCTTAAACACAGCCACTAATAAGAACCCATATCCTCTTCCATTCATCGATCAGATCTTGGATTCAGTGGCAGGTTATGAGAGGTACAATGTGTGTGATGGTTTTTGAGGCTATTTTCAATTGAAGATTGCTCTTAAAGACCGCACAAAGACCACTTTTATTACACCATGGGGCTGCTATTGCTACACAGTATTTCCATTTGGGTTGTCAAATGGACCTTCCTTCTATCAAGAGAGAGCAAATTGGGTGTTGGAACCATTCATTGGTAGTTGTGTTAAGGCTTTTATGGATGACTTCTGTGTTTATAGCAGTAGGACTGAACACCATGAGAAGCTGCAGATAGTATTGGCTCGATATGATGAATGTGGAGGAAAAATAAATCCAAAGAAATGTCATCTAGCACAGCCAAGGGTGAAGTTATTGGGCCACATGGTGTCAGAAAATGGCATTCAGGCTGATCCAGACAAGGTTAAGTCTATTATTCTTCTTCCATCACCTACGAGTACGAAGCAATTGGAAACCTTTATACACAAAGTGAAGTACATGGCAAGGTTTATTCCATTGTCTTCTCAGATTCTTTATCCATTACAACAAGTGACAAAGCATGATCCATTGCAATGGGATGACAAGTGTGAAGAAGTGTTTCAACAGGTGAAAGAGGTGTTAGGGAGGTTGTCAGCCATGCAGGCTCCTGATTGGGAGAAAGTTTTTTATGTAAATCCCTCAGTAGGGGATGATGCCATTGGAGCAATGCTATTGCAAAAGGGGAAGGGCAGCCATTATATGAGGCCAGTGTATTGTGCAAGCCGAGTGAAGTTGGTAGCGGAGAGAAAGTTCTCTGAAGTAGAGCTAGTGATTGCTAGTGTAATATTTGCTTGACGACGATTTCGTCATTACTTGCTACCACGACCTTTTGTTTTCTTGACAAGTTATGCCTTTTTGCCACAATTAATTAATGGTACTAACATGTCAAATGTGGTGAAGAAATGGGTAATTGAGCTGCAAGAGTTTGAGTTCTCTTTTCTAGTGGAAGATAGTGCAAGGGCTACCCTAGCTGATTTGTTGACCTACAAGGAGAATCCCCTTATTGCTAAGGAAGAGGTGGTGAGAAAGGTAGTTGAAGAAGTGCCACAGATCAGCAATGCACATGTGTTGTTCTTTGATGGTTCATACAGAAAGAGCCATGATGCAGCTTCAGGGGGTATAGCACTTTATGATCCAGAGGGAAAGCTAGTATGAAAGAGAGGGTTCAAATTGGATGCTCATAGTAACAATGAGGCTAAATATGCTACTTTGGAAGCCGGTTTACACATTTGTTTGAAGCATGTGGTTAGAAGGTTGAGCATAAAAGGTGATGCCTTGTTAGTTGTGAAGCAAGTGTTGGGTGTGTGGAAAAGCAAGAACACCTCATTGAAGGAAATGTGCTTCAGAATTAAAGGCCTGTTAAAAAAGTTTGAAGCATGGAGCATCAGACACATTGAACGTTCTCTAAATGGAGAGGCACATGAAGCGGCTCAAGGCATGATTGGGGAGCTATTTGTGTTGAGGACCAACTTACCTCTTTACCATGGCCGGGAAAGTTTGACTCAAGAAGAGGAGTTTTTGCTAACAGGAATCATTCCAAAGGAGATTCAGAAGTCTAAGGGCATATTGCAAGGGCTTGGCAAAATTCATTGCAGATGGTTTATCTCGAGCTGAGCATCAAGCCACCCAATTCACCACACCAAGTGAAGGCTTACATGTTTGACTTGAGCAGATGGCGTCATTTCAGCAACAAGACCCCGACATACAAAAGCTAATCCTTTAAGTTCAGTCTCCTTCCCCAACATCCCAACAACGTCATTTCATCATCATCAATCATGTGGTGTTTTTTACATCTCCAGATCAAGAGCCATGAATCGTGGTCCCCAAAGCCTTGCAACAGACCTACATGTAGTTCTACCAGGCACATCCACTATCTAGTCATCTAAGATTTCACAAAGTTCTCCAAAAATTGCGCCTACAATATTATTGACCTCGCATGTGAGAATCCATCTCAGAACTTTTGCAGGCCTACACAATTTGGCAAAGCATTAAATCTCCATCCCAAAGAGTCGGACAATTAGCTTTGATCACAGTACATGAACCCTTCAAGCTAGTTGGGTGGGATTTGGTAGGCCCCTTTCCATCTTCCCTCTCAAGCAATTGCTACATCGTGGTCATTATTGAGTATCTTACACGCTGGTGTGAGGCCCTGGCCATCTCTGACACCATGGCCTCCATGGTGGCAGTTGGTCTTCTGCAAAAGTTAAATTCTAGTCATGGATGCCCAGTGCAATTGCTATCAAACCAGGCTAGGGAACTCAATTTTCGAGTGAAGTCATGCATGTTCTCACAAAACTTCTCATCATGAAGCGGAAATTTTCCTCGTCCTGTCACCCGTAGAGCAACGGCTTGACGGAGCGCATGAATCGCACCATCAAGCAGATTCTAGCCTCATTCGTTGATGCTCTTTATCAGGATTGGGATCACCTCCTACTATTCGTAATACCTTAGTCTAGGCATCAACAAAGGTCATCCCTTTTCGTGCCTTGTATGACCGAGATCCTCGGCTACCCCCTGACATGAGCACATTACATCTTCAGTTTTTAAGTCTGATGTTGTCCACTGGATGCTTTATATGCAACATAATCAGCCCCTCCTTCGCCATGCAATTCGACACAACTTGCAACAGGGACATGCTCGACAAAAGAAACTCTATGACGTCAAAAGCACGCATCATGTGGAATACACGGATGGATCTCTTGTTTATCTCTACTACCATGTTCGTCGCAAAGGTTTAAGCGAGTCACTTCTTCATCGCTAGATAGGACCTTATAAAGTCTTACAAAAGCTGTACACCCATACCTACAGGCTACGTCGTCTCGACCATAATTCATGCACGAGAGCCCATGCCATTCGCATGAAACCATATCATGATCAGTCACCTGACGCCTTAGTTTAATTTTAGGGAGGAGGTGTGGAGTTTCTCCACTTGTTAACCGGAACAGCCAAGCCATGTTTCTTCTTGCTCAACTCTTTAAGGTTGTAGCAACCACTTAGGCTAATGTAAGCAGGTGCCCTCTCGAGGAGAAGGCAGAAGGTTCTAGCCCCATTTCTTGTATCCCACAATATTTAGTAATTGTTTTGAAAAATAGAAAGAAGTACTCAAATTTGAATAGTTTGGCTCCACAGTATTGCACGATAATGCTAGAGGTAATAACCACGGTTATAACATCTCTCCCTTTCTCACATCCACGTTCACACATTTTCTTCTCTTGTTGTTTTGAAAAGTTATGGCTACAAGTGGGGCCAACATTTTGTGTTGTCCGTAGTGTAAGAGTGCTTCTGTTATTGAAGACTACTTTGAAGAATAGCTCCTTTGTTGTGCTCCTTCCTCAGCATCTCTTCACAGCAAGAGAGCTCGTCTCACCATTTTGTAGAGCCTCAGAATATGCAAGCTAGATTTAGCCCCTCGGGTGAAATGCGTGCAGTGTTCGGGAGAATAGTGCAAGCCTCTTTTGTTTCATGTAGAGTTGTCCACATCGGACCACAATATGTGTCTTACTTGTGGACCATCATTAGTGAGACAGAGCGGCCATGTGCCTTGCGTAACCTAATCTATCCAAATAACCATCATTTCATGCCTCAATAGTAATTTTTATCTATTTTCTTGAAAAGTATCATGTTCTTTAAATTTTCTTCAGAAAGCGATAATATTGGCGGTAATGCTACGAAAATAAAGACAATAACATCAACGACACTAAATGCGGTTATATTTTATTTGCAAAGAAAATTATTCCCATCCCCCCCTCTCTTCTTTGGCCACTCCATTTTGGATCCCTCTCGCTACAAAACACGGCAAAGGACCGCAATAACGTTTTGAATGTTTTATAGTGTCGCGCATGTACTTGAAGGGTCAAAGGCTTGTGTAGAGTGAGGTTGGCATGTGAAGGACATGTTGATCATATAACGGGCACCACCCTCTTTATTTACGTGAGTCTCTCCTTATAGTGGTCGGAAATATGGACAAGCTTCTTAGCAATTTGCAGTTGTAGGCAGGTGAGCCCTTCTTTGGATGAGAAGGTTTGCTTGGTTCAACGTGCACGTTGGCATTCTAAAAAACCTTTGTCAAACTGCATATTAGGCTTTGGGTTTTTGGCCTATGTGTTCACCTTGAGATTTGAGATGGTAGCGTCCACAGAATTATACTATCGCGGGCCACAACTCAAAAGCAGCGGTTGACCCAACTCAGTAGTCTAGCGTACATTGTGCGATGGCGAAGCCGTTGACATTAACCCCTCACACAGCTTATCAGCATTTCTACTTCCATTCTTCTTCAGCTTGCAACCTGCTGCCTGTTTTCTGTTTCATTTTGTAATCCTCATACTTTTCTTGTAATTTTTGGGGTCTTTAATCCAAAATGGCTACACAAACCAGCAGAGATAATCTGACGCCCCTGCTCATCGTGGCACTGGGTTTGCTACTTGTGGTGTCTATGGGCAGCACCATTGCAGAGGCCAAGAAGAAGCCCAAGAAGCTGTCATTCTTCATGTTCATTGCGGTGCAAAACAATAGCTTCCTTGACAACCCCAAGGGGCAGTTCACGTCCGTGTTGTCGGGCGAGGCCCCCGTGACTCCGCAGCCCTTCGCCTTCGCGAATCTGCATACCTTCGACAATCCGCTGTCCAAGGTCATGTCCCTGGCCGACCAGGCGGACAGAGTTGGCCGCGTGCAGGGGTGGTACGGCAATTGCGGTCAGTCGACGCTGACGCTGTGCCTGGCGCAGACATTCGCATACAATGACAGCGTCTACGCTGGCACCATGTCGCTCTTGGGCAGCGGCGTGGCGTCATATCCGGTGAAATACGCGCCCATTGTCGGCGGCACAGGCGATTTCGCCTTCTGCCGCGGCGTGGCAGAGCAGAGCCGCGTCTTCAACGCCATCGTCAACTCCGAGGAGAATTCCTGGTTCCATTACAACATCACCCTCAAGTACTAGGCGCTGCAGCCGCCTACATGCAGCTTCTACTCGTGCCCCTCTCCACCTCCAAACCATTAGTTACCTAGATATAGAAGTACGCACCCCACACAATTTCAATAATCTTCCTGAATTCGTGTATTGTTATTTCTGCCCTATATTTCTTCTGCCCTGAATATCAACGATAGTGGCATATGTGGAGGCATAAAACCATACATGCCTTAGGAATTAGGATGGAAGTTATTAGAATATATTTGATCTTGAAACGATTTATTAGAATGGGAGAGGACACTTATTCGATCCACCTCCTTGGGCAAAACACACAAAAAACTACCATCTTTTTTTTTTTTTTTGGGCTTAGAGACACATGTGGTCTTACATATGAGGCCTCATCAATGGGCCAATCATTCAAGTATTTGGTTGCCAAGTTTGTTGCAACCTCCTTACGTACATTGGAGGCTTGCATTACATGAGAAGCTTATCTTTGTACCAGTCTCTAAAGATGTAAAAGTTAATCCTGCATCACCGAGTTACTTGAGAAGGTAGATGCAATGGGATTCCATTCAAGCTACTTGAGAAGGTGGATACAACAGGATTCCATTCAAATATTGGATCTAAAAAGTAGTTGAATTTAAAGGCATGCAAGAATCTATATAAATAGCTTGAGTCCACCAAAACAACTAAAAACGCCTTGATCCTTAATTGCAATTCCACATAATCAAGCTTCACAAAATTTTGGAGACTCGTGCTATATGTTTATTTGAAAATTGTGTGGTGCTAGATCAATTTGTTGAGTGTTTTCTAGCTCTCGCAACATTGATATGTTTCACAATGTCATTGCACTTGTTGACATAGACCACATATGTACATCATCATCATCATCATCTCTCTCTCTCTCTCTCTCTCTCTCTCTCTCTGAGCGTCTGCATCTCGAGATCCTACCTTCTTGCACATTCTGCGACATGGAATTTACATACATGCTCTCTCATGTGCCTTTGGTCCATATACATGCTCTCTGGTGTCCCTTTTGGTATCTTACATTTTACTCACATAGCTTGGGATCTTTGCCCTACCTAACCAACAACATAGTATATCATATAAAAACCAGTAGTCTAGTCGTAGAGAAAAGAGACTTAGAGAATAAGAAGAAGGATAAGTGTCATAATAATCAATATCTAATTCTCCTAAATGATTTTCTCATGTTAAACAGATCATTTAATATGGGGTAGTGCCAGGGGAGAAAAAGCTAGAATATTGGTTAAGTTAGCAGAACGGCCCACTATAGGGATCCAATGGAGGAAAAATAGGGATCCAAACGGGGGAGCATCTGCAAAAGAGCCATGTGCAACAATGGGCAAAAAAGACCCTAAGGTTCAGCCCATTAAGACTTTCAAAATGCTAAGGTACGTTCCAAAATTCAAAGGTTGTGTCCAAAGGTCAACCATGGGGGGGAATTGGATGCTTTGTGTGTGACCCAAAAGTCTTTACAAATCCCTACATAGGAGGGGGCGAGCCTTGGGAGTAGGGGATGACAGATAAAGTCACACACACACACAAGCTCCCTTTACACAAAGGGAATAAGGGACACATGTCAGCTCCCTAGCCCAGATGCCCACAATGTGTACCCAATTCCTATTGGATGGCCTTGGAGGTGGACCAATGAGAATTAGGCTAGAGTAAATCTAGTTTAATTAATTTAAAAGCGCTTAATAAAAAGAACCAATCAAAATTAAGTCTTCTGGATGACTATTGGACAGTCTCCCAAGGGGTCCAATGAGCATTCAGCAGCCCAATGGCTTGCTTGATTCCTATTGGCCAGGAGGCAAAGGGGTCCAATGAGAGTTTAATTGAATTATTAAATTACCTAAAGCTCTCACAAAAGGGGAAAGGGGGACACATGTCAGAAGGCTATCACTTATGCTTCTTAATAGTCATTGGCTAGCCTTGGGGAGGTCCAATGGAGAGATAGCAAGAGCAAATAGCAACAGGGCTCGCCCAAGAGAGAGAGGGGGCTGATTTTTGCAAGGAATTATCACACACACACTCTCACACAGTCTATGGAGAAGAAAACAAGACTATCTCTTCCCAAGATTTAATGGAGAGCTCATCACCTACTCCAAGCTTGTGAGATAGAAGCCTACATTGACATACTCTTGGCATGTGGATGCAAATCCAACCAAGATCCAAGCTTCAATGCATGCTCATCTCCTCTACCAAGCTAATCACTAAGCTAAGCTATGCTAGTATGAGTGATTAAGTGAGGAGATGCACATCTTTCTTGTAAGATACTCCTTCTTCCTCTCAATCTACTCTCTTTCCCTGCTAACTCTCACCATCTTCGAAGGTGTGTGAGGTCTTGGGTCTGAGAACGGGGATAACTAATGTTGTGATTGCTAAGTGTTTTGCTTAGTGCATGAAGCTTTCATCTTCATTGCACTAACTAGTCTTGAAGGAACACAAAGAATTGTATTGTACAATGTCTCTCATGATGGGAGAAACCATAATACAAAGCCTTTTGGAGGGGGGACCGGCTCCATGAAAATCCGGTCCTCAACTCTTGTCAATAGCTTAATTTCTCTCTCTTTTGAAAGTATTGTTCATGCTACCTAACTAGGTGTTATGCTTTTTGTTGCTCTGTCCACCCAAGCACTCTTGTAATTCTCATTAGGAATCTGTTCTAATGAAATGCCCAATATGTTCATGCTAATTTCCGCTACACACAAGTTTTTAGGCCATTAAATGTTACATTGGTATCAGAGCAGAAGGTTTCTCTTTTCTTGCTCAAGAAGGGAGGTCCTCAATCTAGCTATAAATGGTTGGTATTATTAATTGCCTGTGAGTAAGTAGAATAGGTATTTTTCAGCCTTGCAGTGTGTCTGCCTTCGTGCAGTTAACGAGGCATCACCATCGAGAGCTATGGTCTTAATAGTGGAGTCCTACGGGGCTTGGCTACGGCTGAACCACTATTGAGCTATTAGAAGCTTGACAGGAGCCGGTGTTGTTTTGGTGTTGAAAGACCCTATCTTCTATTCCTTGCAATTAATGGTATTCGAGCCGCAGGTACAATAGCTTGAGTGCTTTTTCTAAAGGAGTAAAGAGAAGTAGCAACTAGGGCTTGAAGTGCCAAAGTACGCCTAAAAAGTTTACACCTAAAAGTTGTTAGAATGGATGACAATAGTAAAGAGAGTGAAATTAATGTTGATAACTTTGATTTTGCTAATGAGCAAGCTACTAATGATGCTCTGATGCTTGTTAAATATATTGTTTCTAGGATTCAACAATCCATGGGCAATCCATCTCTCCAAAGTGAAGTGCAACAGCAGCTCCGTGCTCACGGGATTCTCTAAGCTCATCACCATGACAAGAGAACACCTGGGAAGCCTCCTTGTGAGACTCCCAAAAGAGGTCTCTCTTCGATTCGGGAAGAAGAAGAGAATCCATACGAAGGGCTCAAGAATTTACTTCTTGATGATGCATCTCCTTCCCAAAGGAGAACTCAAGAGCCTCCACCGAAGGAACGAGAAAGAAGTGAGTCTCCCGCCACCTCGGTGGAGATGGCTCCACGAAGACGGCGGGCTAAACGCTCTCCATCACCACCAAAGCGGAGAAGACCATCGCACCCTTCTCCACATCATAATTCAAAGAGGGATGATAAAAAGCAAGAGAAGAAAAAGGCGAGAAAGAGGACACCCTCTTCTCCATCTTCTTCATCCTCTTCCTCTTATGAAAGTGATGGTGAAGACGATGAAGATCAAGACAAGAAAAAGGCGAGAAAGAGGTCACCCTCTTCTCCACCTTCTTCAAATTCTTCACCTTCTGAAGAAAGTGATAGTGCAACCTTTGAACCATCAAAAAGAAGAGGCCATAGGAAATCCTGTGCTGCATTGGAAGAGGTCATCCAAGCTAAAGAAGTTCAAAGAAGGAGGGAAGAGCATCTCTTTCCTTACCTATGATGGCACCTTTGGTGCTACGGACAAAGTCTTGGCCTTTATCCAACATTTTGATGCGGCGTTTGGAGATGAGGGCTTCATGGAGTCCTCTAAGCTACGCCATGTATCTATGCACTTTCAAAAGTCCGCCAGACAATGGTGGTCCAGCCTACGAGCCAATTGTGAAGCTCCACGAACATGGAAAGCTTTAAGAGCCTCCATTATGAAGCAGTTTTTGGCCACCGATGCCAAATACAAAGTACTCACCGAATGGCGAAGCTTAAATCTCTCTCCCTATGAATCCATCCACAAATATGTAGACAAGTTTTGGGACTTACAACTCAAAGCCACTGTCTTCAAAAAGTTGGATTTTGGAGAGCAAAAGCAACAATTTTGTGCAGGCTTAACCGAAGAAATGGCGGAGTACCATATCGACGATAATACACCATACTATGGTGGCCTCTCAAATCAATTTCCAAACGGGGGCTAAAAGAAATAATAAGCCCACGGAAAACAAGAGTTCCAACGAGCCTAAGGGGAAGGACAATGTCCAAAAGTCTCCTAAGGGCAACTCCAACAAAGCTAAAGAGAAGGGAGTTTACAAAGGTAAAAACAAAATCTCTCCTGAAGAGCTTGATTGTTATCGCGAGGATAACTGGTGTTTCAAGTGTGGCGAACAAGGGCATGTGTACCACGCTTGTGTCCAAAAGAACAACCGCCATGATCCTCCTAGAGCTTCCTTGGTTGAAATCCAAGAGGAGGAGACTCACCAAACTCACCACAAAGGATCTCCTCTATGCCATGCTTGGGGAAAGGTAAGAGAACATGATGCTTTTATTCTCTTTGATCGTGATTCTACTCACAATTTTATATCTATAGAGTTGGCCACCAAGCTAGGCATACAAGCTTACGAGATGGGAGATGTCCTACCCGCAGATAGGGCCTTCAAGGGGCAAGAAGCTTCAGTCACTCCCTTAATCGGGAAATTGAGGCTTCATGTCCAAGGCTATGTGGACAAAGAGGACTTCTTTATCTCTCCTCTCAAGCATGAGGATGTAATCCTAGGGACAGCATGGTTTGACCGCCTGGCTGCCAATGTTAAATTTCCTGAAAGGAGATTCTCCTTTAAGTTCAGGGAAAAAGACATGTATATAGATGCTAAGGAAATGGATAACACTATCCCCATTGTACATAAACTAGCTTTCAACAAGTCAATAAAGAGGTCTATTTCCGTGTACATGATTTTTGTTAAAGATTCTCAAAATGAACCTAATGCTTTAGCAAAATAAAATAAAAGCAACCAAAAGGAATTAGAGTTATCCAATTTTCTCAAGGGGTTTCAAGATGTTTTTATTGACGACATCCCTTGTGAGCTACCTCCTAAACGAGGTAATGATGACCATGCAATTGAACTTCTTCCAGGAAGTTCACCGCCTAACAAACCTCCTTATAGAGTTTCTCAAGATCAACAAGAGGAGATTATGCGGCAAGTGCATGAGTTAGTTGAGAAGGGCATGGTTAGGCCTAGCTCATCTCCATTTTGCTCACCTGTGCTATTAGTGCAAAAGAAAGACGACACATATCGTATGTGTGTCGACTATAGAGCACTAAATAGGATCACTATCAAGAATAGGTTTCCCATTGCACGGGTAGAAGACCTATTTGACAAGCTACAAGGATCGACCTACTTCAGTAGGATTGACCTAAAAAGTGGCCATCATCAAATAAGGATAGTTGATCAAGACATTGTAAAGACCGCATTTTGCACAACATTTGGTCTTTACGAATACATTGTCATGCCTTTTGGCTTGACCAATGCACCAGCCACATTCGACCGCTTGTTGGAGAAGATGTTCAGGCCTCATCGAACCTTCACTGGAGTGTTCTTCGATGATATTACCATCTACTCTAATTCATTAGACGAACACAAGCAACACCTCCAGGTAATATTTCAAGTTTTGAGAGAGAATAAATTTTATGTTAATCGAAAGAAAAGTGAATTTTTCTTACAAGAGATTCAGTATTTAGGTCACATTATCTCTCAAGATGGCATCCAAATGGATCCATAAAAGTTAGAGGTAATAAGAGGATGGCCTAAACCAAGGAATCTTCATGAACTAAGAAGCTTTATAGGTATGTGCGCATACTATAGACGCTTCATAGAAAAATTCTCACAAATTGCGGGACCATTACATGACCTAACAAAGAAAAGCGTTAGGTATACATGGTCTGCTAAGGAGAACAATGCTTTCGAAAATCTCAAAGAAAAGCTTATCCCTCAACTTCTGCTTACACTACCGGATCTCTCAAAACCATTTGAGGTCCAATGTGATGCTTGTGGTGATTGCCTTGGAGCTGTTTTGCTCCAAAAAGATCATGCCATAGGCTATGAGAGTCGAAGGCTCGACCCTGTTGAGCAAGCTCTAGGCATATATTAAAAGGAACTCCTTGCAGTTCTACATGCCTTAGACTCATGGAAGCACTATTTATTGGGGACTCCTTTCATTCTACGAACGGATCACCAAAGTCTTAAGTACTTCATGACGCAGACCAAGCTCTCCAACAAACGAATGAGGTGGGCAAATTTTCTTTCGCAATTTCATTTTCATATTGCTCACATTGCTGGCAAGCATAATCAAGTAGCTGATGCACTCTCAAGACGTCCGAGAGTGAATACAGTTTCCATAGCAACTCACAATGATCTATCTTCAATGATAGATGAGTATGCTATTGATCCCGATTTTAGAGATGTGATTTCAGCCCTTGCATTAGGGAAGAAAGAAGAACCATTTACTTTACAAGATGGTTATCTTCTCTATGGAAATAGACTATGTGTTACTAACTCACTACGTGAGAAAGTGATGTATGAATCTCATGCTCCACCTTATGCGGGGCATAGAGGGATTCAGTCTACCTTAAAGGGAATTGAAACATATTTCTATTGGCCTACCATGAAAGTGAACATACAAGAGTATGTTTCCAATCGTGTGGTATGCCAAAAGACAAAATTTGATATAGGGAAGAAACTTGGATTGCTTCAACCCTTGCCAATCCCTAATTCACCATGGGAGAGCATATCCATGGATTTTATCTTTGGATTGCCTAAGTCTATCCATGGGAATATGGGAATATGGACGATAGTAGACAGGTTCAGTAAACAAGCTCATTTTATACCTGTCAAAAAAACTATCAAAGCCCATCAAATGGCAACCCTCTTCATTTCACAAACTTTCAAGTACCATGGCTTTGCCAATGTCCATATTGTCGGATAGAGATCCTAGAATGTCCAGTAATTTCTGGAAGGGTCTCTTTGAGAATTTAGGGACAAGGCTAAACTTCTCTTCGGCCTATCATCCACAAATGGATGGCCAAAGTGAAATAGCTAACTTAACCATTCTCGATCTACTAAAAGCCTATGTAACGGAAGTAGATCAAAGATCCCAATGGGAGAATGCTTACAATAACGCTGTACATACTTCCACGGGAAAAGCACCTTTCGAGGTAATTGAGGGGAGATCAAAAAGTACCTTGCTACTTAAGGTACATGGGAAGATCTTCGCTGCAGATGAGTATAGCAAAGACCTACAAGAATCTTTTCAAAAGATTAAGGATGCTATCTCTATCTCACAGCAAAGGCAAAAGGTTGCTGCTGACAAGCACAGAAGAGCCCAAGCCTTTAAAGAAAATGATTGGGTCTTATTAAAGTTTCCCAAGGCTCGATTAAGGCACACAACGGGCAAGAATCCAACGGGCCACCAAAAGTACTATGCTAAACTAGCAAAAAGGTACTATGGTCCCTTCCAGATTCTTAGGCCAATCAATGAGATGACCTATCAACTCAAGTTGCCCAATCATTGGCTCATACACAATGCTTTCCATGTGAGCCTATTAAAGCCTTACAAAGGAGAGCCACCTCAAGAACCAACTATTGAAGACCCACCGGAGATCGAGGACCAAGAGGAGGTGCTGCAGCCCGAGTCCATTCTCCGACATGAAGACAAGGTATTAAGAGGCGGTAAGACTATCCGGCGATATCTTATTAAGTTTAAGAATTATCCTTTTGAAGATGCTAGATGGATGCAAGGCATACAATTAAAGGATAACCTAAACCTTGTCAATGCTTACAATGCTTCCCAACAGTAAGCAAATGTACAAAATGTTAAAAATGAACAAAGTTTTTTTTGTCTTATAAGACTCTCTTTTTCTTTATTGTGCACAAAAATGAAGTAGTATGCATGCTTAAATCAAGTTTGCGGAGACGACGTCTCCCAGACACCAAGTAGAGCTTGTCACTCTACTATGGAAGACTGATAGGACTAATGTGCAGACTTGCGGCAGCCTCAGGCCCTCAAGCGCCAAATGGACTAGTCATCCATTGTGGAATGATGTCGTAGGGTAACATAGGGATCCTCTACCCGCTAAGAAAAGGACTCATGAATATGCTTTATCTTCTCTACACCATAGTCGAGGACGACTATGATTTCAAGAGAGAGGTAATGTCATAATAATCAATATCTAATTCTCCTAAATGATTTTCTCATGTTAAACTGATCATTTAATATGGGGAAGTGTTAGGGGAGAAAAAGCTAGAATATTGGTTAAGCTAGCAGACCGGCCACTGTAGGGATCCAATGGAGGGAAAATACGGATCCAAAGGGGGGGCCATCCGCAAAAGAGCCATGTGCAACAATGGGCAAAAAAGACCCTAAGGTTCAGCCCATTAAAACTTCCAAAACGCTAAGGTTCCAAAATCCAAAGGTTGTGTCCAAAGGTCAACCATGGGGGGGAATTGAATGCTTTGTGTGTGACCCAAAAAGTCTTTACAAATCCCTACATAGGAGGGGGAGAGCCTTGGGAGTAGGGGATGAGAGACAAAGTCACACACACACACACGCAAGCCCCCTTTACACAAAGGGAATAAGGGACACATGTCAGCTCCCTAGCCCAGATGCCCACAAGGTGTACCCAATTCCTATTGGATGGCCTTGGAGGTGGACCAAGGAGGTGGACCAATGAGAATTAGGCTAGAGTAAATCTAGTTTAATTAATTTAAAAGCACTTAATAAAAGAAACCAATCAAAAATAAGTCTTCTGGATGACTATTGGACAGTCTCCCAAGGGGTCCAATGAGCATTCAGCAGCCCAATGGCTTGCCTGATTCCTATTGGCCAGGAGGCAAAGGGGTCCAATGAGAGTTTAATTGAATTATTAAATTACCTAAAGCTCTCACAAAAGGGGAAAGGGGGACACATGTCAGAAGGCTATCACTTATGCTTCTTAATAGTCATTGGCTAGCCTTGGGGAGGTCCAATGGAGAGATAGCAAGAGCAAATAGCAACAGGGCTCGCCCAAGAGAGAGAGGGGGCTGATTTTTGCAAGGAATTATCACACACACACTCTCACACAGTCTATGGAGAAGAAAACAAGACTATCTCTTCCCAAGATTTAATGGAGAGCTCATCACCTACTCCAAGCTTGTGAGATAGAAGCCTACATTGACATACTCTTGGCATGTGGATGCAAATCCAACCAAGATCCAAGCTTCAATGCATGCTCATCTCCTCTACCAAGCTAATCACTAAGCTAAGCTATGCTAGTATGAGTGATTAAGTGAGGAGATGCACATCTTTCTTGTAAGATACTCCTTCTTCCTCTCAATCTACTCTCTTTCCCTGCTAACTCTCACCATCTTCGAAGGTGTGTGAGGTCTTGGGTCTGAGAACGGGGATAACTAATGTTGTGATTGCTAAGTGTTTTGCTTAGTGCATGAAGCTTTCATCTTCATTGCACTAACTAGTCTTGAAGGAACACAAAGAATTGTATTGTACAATGTCTCTCATGATGGGAGAAACCATAATACAAAGCCTTTTGGAGGGGGGACCGGCTCCATGAAAATCCGGTCCTCAACTCTTGTCAATAGCTTAATTTCTCTCTCTTTTGAAAGTATTGTTCATGCTACCTAACTAGGTGTTATGCTTTTTGTTGCTCTGTCCACCCAAGCACTCTTGTAATTCTCATTAGGAATCTGTTCTAATGAAATGCCCACTACGTTCATGCTAATTTCCGCTACACACAAGCTTTTAGGCCATTAAATGTTACAATAAGTGAACTTTTAGTGTGGGTGGATCGTGCCAAGAGAGCTTAATGATTTACATGCACAGACACAAAACACGAATGGAAAAGAGAGAGATAGGCATGCATAGGAAAGTTCTAATGTTGTAGGAGAGTGAGGAAGAAGAAGAAGAGGAATAAGAAAAAGAAGAGAGAGTTGCACTACAAAGCGCATTGCCATACCTCCAGAATTATCAGTGGGATTACACCCAATTTGGGTTTTTTCGAGCTTTGGTCTGTGCCCTACTGCCATCCACTCCATCTATGACACCTTTCAATTCTTAGGCACTATAAAGAGAGCTATAAAATTCAAGTATCATTGGCCATAGCAGAGCAAAATTGCCTTGGATTCTTTTAGCTAATTATGGAAGGTGGACAGCTTTGGCTACCCACTAACTTGATGTCTAAACGCATAAAGCAACAAAGGATGAAGGACTTTCATTAGGAGTTGCGTGGAGAGAGAGAGAGAGAGAGAGAGAGAGAGAGAGAGAGAGAGAGAGAGAGAGAGAGAGAGAGAGAGAGAGAGAGAGAGAGAGAGAGAGAGAGAGAGTTTGTATTTGATCACTTATCGAGGAGCGACGCGATCCTCGCAACGCTTATAAGCTCCTCCGTCTAACCACTAAGCATTTTCAACCCACGGCCCGCCGAGAACTTGATTATAGTACATATGAAGCATGTCCATAAACAAATCCATAATCAACGCATATGCTAATTGGAGATTCCATCAATGTAGGATTATAATTGAACTAAAAGTTGAACTTCCTTTGCATAGCAGAAGCACAAAATATGCAGTCAAACCTAGTTCTAACAAAGGTGGATCATTTAGCTCCAAAGACGTCTACATCCATGCTCCATGAAGAGAGATCTTGGTGGTGTGAAAACCACTGTCTAATGAAAATGTAAAGATTCACAAAACCAATAAAAAAAGATACTTTAAAAGAATTAATGTTTCATTTTCCCCAACAATACTGAGGCACGTAAATACGCAAAAGCTGGTACTCGTAAGCACTTGATTTGTAACCAAATATCAAAATTGAAATATTTAGATACATAAAGATGTATACAAACCTTGAGCTTCCTGACAATACGACAATGGTAGCCATTTAAAACATGACTATGAATAAATATCAATTAGCTAGCCACCGTGTAAGTGATGATGACTGGCCATGCCGATCATTACACTTACTCGAAGCCCAGCAGGTTCTTCACAGATATCGAGAGCATACATGCACGGGCATAGTGGTAGTGCTTGTGTATCTATAACCTGAGGTGTAAGGTTCGATACTCCGTGTCTATACCGCGTTGGGCATTTTTGGTCAACTCATGGTGGCCATGAAGGTTGACTGGCAACCGGAAGTCGCTGTTTTGCCACGTTGGCAAGCAACCCGATATTTAACCACAGGCAACGTGTTGTATTTGCAACCTACTTGGGATGCCAAAAAGAAGGCTCAAAGGAAGAGTTTTGTAGACAATCAACACCACCACGAAAGGGGAATGATTCAATAAACCCTTCACCTTCAACTCTCACACCTTAGCTGTGACAAAACTGGCTACTATATGAAGGGGTCAATAAGGAGATCAGGGAGAGTGCATATGTATAGGATGAGCTGGCGCAACAAAACAAATATATCAAGGAGAGGAGAGAGTAGCACGAGAGATGAGAGGGGAGGGTAGGCGAACAAAGGGAAAGAGACTGAAGAGGGAGTAAGTTGCATGAGGATGCAGGTAAAAGGGATGAAGCTGATGCAAGCAACGTCTTTTTCAAGCCCATCAGCATTGGCGGCATGACAGAGAAGGCCATAACTAATGCAGTTGATGTTGTAGCTACCATCCCATCTCTCTCCCTCTCTCTCTCTCTCTCTCTCTCTCTCACACACACACACACACACACACACACACACACACACATAGTATGGGCTTAGACAGAAACCCGCTAATGGAGAGTCGAGACACGTCGGCTTAGTACTGTAGAGAGTTTAAGAAATGGGCCTCGACTTTAAGTGCCATGCGGTCCCAAATCATGAGATCAATGGTCTCAATTGAAAGGCGGGATGGCGATCGATCTGGATCATTGATCGATTAAATCTAAACTCGGGATCCCGAGTTTAGATTTCAAAAAATTAATCTTAGGAGGTCAACCACGTGGACCTCTGGACATCTAAACTCGGGATGCCTCGCTTCCCCAGCCAAGTTTTGAACTCTCACCATCAACTTGAGGGCACACGCCTTGACCAACATGTGCGCGTGCGCTTTGTTGAAATAGATATGCTTTCACATCTATTTGAAGGTAAATTCGGGATCTCGAGTTTAGTTTTTGTGGACCCCACCATCAAAACTAAACTCGGGATCCCGAGTTTAGTTTTTACCCACTGACGGCCGAGATCTGCGTGCGCCTTTGATTTTGCACAAGAGCCATTGATCCCATGGTCGGGACCCCGTGGCACTTAAAGCCGATGCTTGACTTGTAGCAAAAAAAGTGGACCGACTTGTAGCAAAGACAATGGTAGGCATGCTTGTTGGCGCGCGCTATCCTTCAGTAATAATGATGGAATGAACTACGAGAGAAATTCCTGAAATGGTGGTGAGTAACTCATGCAGGGCTAGGGATTTCATTAACGTAATCACGATCGGGTGATTACATCAATACTTTAGTATTTACATAAAAAAATCACGTGATCACGTTAGTTGTTATTGTGACTTTGATTTTGACCTGCAAAAACCTATAGAGCCGGTTAGCCCTTCGGGTTTTCCATTTTTCCATGTGTAGCTTGTCGGGCATTTCCATTTTCTCGGCGGGCCCACCGAGAAAATAAAAAAGCCCGGCGGAAATAATTATATATAGTAATCAGTGTGCTAACCGCGGTCTTTTAGCTAGGAAAATCCTTGGGGAGTGTATCCGGGTGCCGGGTATAGTCATCTCCTTATGAATTGACCTAAGGTTATAGAAGCACATGTCCTTTTTTTGGGCCGAACGTGATTCTTAATTCGGTAACCACTTCTACAAAATTTTAATTCATTTACCAACATAAAGATATGAAACTAAAAAAACTAAAAACTTGGAGAATTGTGCTCATTACGAAGAAGACATTGGTCGAAATGAGGGCTGTAATTGGTTTTAGAAGATGAGCATATGTAAATGACTAGTTGATAGTGAAGGGTCGGATGCCCTATACTAGTGTACTGGGCATATAAAGATCCTTGAAGTCTTGCATTTGAGTTGATTTACACTTGTCACTCCACAATATAAGAGCGATAATCCTTGATTGTGTTAAAATAGCTTTTATATATTGAATTGGTTGCATGGGTGGGCTACAATCCTTCACTAGGTTCAAGTAGACCTCAATTCAGTGATTATATTGAAGATTTATTTGCGTTAGTTCATGCAGCATTGGTTTATACAGAGAGTGCATTATGTATTACGATAGATTATTAGTGCATGAAATGACCAATCATATATTTTATTGCTTTCGTTTGTTTTTTTGTAGCAATTAAAATTAGATGTGTCTAATTGTTTGAAAATCAAATTGGGCATATAAATAATCATTATAATAATAATTGCATAGAGAGATTCATAGCATTGTTATAGTTATCATGCCATGTATAGACTACATTGCAATGTGTATGGTTGCTCACAATATAGGTGATCGATATGTGGGTTGACTAGCGTGCATTGAAAATCTCATATTGTGCATCATGGTTACTTTCATATTGAATGGTTTTTAAATTATAATATATATTGAAAATAAAGAAAATATTTCAAAAATTGAACATCTGGTTCTTTTGTCTTCGATTTTAATTTAAAAGCAATGGAGCAAAATGTGGGCACAAGTGGTATGAAGAAGCCAAAGAATAAAAAAGCTCTTGGCAAAGAGTGGGATTATGCTCACAACATATGCGGCCGATATATGGAGTGGCAATGTAAATTTTGTCACACAACAAAATCAGGCGGTGCACCACGTATTACGGATCATTTTCTAGGTAGCGCTAGAAACAGTTGTAAGAAATGTGAACATCCTTAGGCACTTGCAGCAGTTGCAAAGCGTTTGAGAGAAGAGCTCGCTAAAAAGGGTGGCAAGAGACAACAAATATATAGCTCTGTGGCTTCGAGTCAAGAGTTCCTACATCCAAATATTAACTCTGCAGATCCTGTAGTGACACCAACTAACCTTGGAGAACAGCCTACGCAAGGAGAGGAAATTCCAGGCAGTGCTTCTTTTAAACGTCACAATGAAGGTGGACTTTGTCAAATGCGTTAAAAATAATTACATCAAAGCTTTTGAGTGTAGTCTCTAGAAGAAGCACAAACTACACTCGCCAAAGCAATATTCTTTACTGGAAGTGCTTTGGTCATGATAGACAGCAATCACTGGAAGGCTGCTTGGAAGAAAATGGGTGAATTTGGTCCAAGATTTTCAGCTCCTTCTTATCACACGATAAGAAATGTTTTCTTGGACAAATGTGACATCAAAGTCAAAGAGCGTGTTGGCAAAATAATACTTGGGCCCATGTTTCGCTTCTAGGATGTACGATTGTGAGTGATGGCTGGTCAAATGTTTAGAGAATATCGCTGATCAATGTAATGATGGTTTGTCCAAGGGAAGAAACGTTTATAAAGGAGATTGATCGTTCTGATGCAATTAAAAGTGGAAAATACATTTCTAAGGTCTTGATTAACGTAATTAAAGAAATTGGTGTTGAACATGTCGTTCAAGTAGTCATGAACAACGCAAAGAATTATAAAAACGCCAGTAAATTAATAGAGAAGTGCTTTCTACACATTTTTACCAATGGTTGTAATACGCATAGCTTAAACTTGATGTTGAAAGATTGGAACACTAGCAAAGAAACCACATGGTTTGCCAAAATAATTGATATAGAACGTCAGGTTGTGAAATTTATCTTGAAATGATAAAGAGGGCTCGATTTGTACAGGATGCGCATGTCAGTGATGTTGAAACTTCCTGTTGAAACTTAGTTCTGCAAACACTTTTATACCTTGGAATTACTTCTCCGTAATAAATGCGTTGTGATTGATACATTCGATTGCGTGGCCTTTGATGAATGGCAGTTTGCGCAGAAAGAAAAATTGAAAGAAAAAATTACATGTTTATGTGGCAATGTGAACAAGGTTGCTTGGTGGAGAAGTGTAATGGATGTATACCATGTAATGATGCCCGTTATGTTCGTGATCCGCAATCTTGATCAAAGGGCGCCAAACTTGGGCAAAGTATGAATGACATGGTGGTCAGTCCAACAGAGTCTTGCAAATCCTGAAGAGTTGAAAGAGTGTGTAGTAGAGAAAGAGTGGCGATTACCATTCTCTCGCAAACACCGAAAATTTCTGGCTAAGTATTTTTATGCAAGGTGGAAGAGCGCTCATAGTCCACTCCATAATGTTTCTTATATGCTCGATCCAGAGTATTGGATTTTAGATCTGATGTCCAATATAGAGGTGGTAAGCGATTTCTATCACGTGGTCAACACGTTCTACTCCAATGTTTAGGACCGAATTCATTGCATCAAAGAAACGAGTGCATTAAGATTAAAAGAAGGTCCTTTTGCAAATGATTTTGTACAGGTAATGGCAAAAGAGCACCTGCATGGAAGTGATGGATGATGAATGGTGGAGAGCATTACTCTACCTTACACCCCCTTACAATGAAAGTACTTGCACAATGTGTAGCAAACTCAAGTTCAGAGAGAAACTTGAGTATATACAAGTATGTTCACAACACTATTCGCAACAAACTATTAGCAGAAAGAGCAAAATAATTAGTGTCTACAAGGAGGAAATGCCAACATGGTTGTATGTTGGTGTATCTCAATGAACTGTAGACAAAATAGAAGAGGATTTGATAATAGATGTGGAGGATGAATTACAAGGAGAACCACAACACTCACACTTAGAACCAGATAACAACTCAACAGATTCAATATAGCTTGAGAGTAGAACAAGTAAATGTCAAAAATCATTGTAAAAGACCTTGTATTCAAATGTATTTTGAGTAATTACAATGCTTCATATTTGGGATAGTACATAGTTTGTCAATCTCAATTGTGTTGCCCTGAAGGAGCATCTTGCTTATCAAACAGATTTCTAATTGTGCTAGGGGTATCTAGGTGTGCTTGCTTGAATTTATATTCGTTTGCCATGCCAAACATAATATATATTCCTTGTGGAATATCTTGTGAACAGATTGCGCATCAACTACTATTTTGCATTAAACGAATAAGACAAACTAAATGATAATAATGACCAGATCTCAATGTATAATATCGATTCCATCCATCAAAATTCTTGTAGCAAACTGGACATTGGGAAGATAATGATGCATCTGAAGTAGACAAGGGGACCAAATCCGGATGCATGAAAAGGTGGCCGATGTGTGTCCCTTGTACATGTGTTGGATTCACTTGCTATGTCAGATTTTGAACGTTCTAACTTAAGTGGTGAATGCTTTTGTCCATCCAGACTTGTAAGGGTTGGGGTGTCTGGGTGGCTATAGAAAGCCATGTTATTTCTGTATCTTTCTCTGCCAGCTGTGGCGTGTAAAACCCTTGTATCTTTTTAACTGTAGGTCTGCGCCTTCCACTATCAATGCCAACTCATCTCGAGTGAAAGTTACACAATTATCCCTTAAATCATGAGTGTCAATAGTTGTCTCCTTTCACGAGAAGTCTACTGGTCACTGTTGCACAAAGTGAATATATAACATTTTTGCAAAATATAGCGCACAATCTGCATTGTGCAAGGGATGGCCGTAAACCTCCAAATAAATCCTCTCAGCATTTTCTTTGATCGCATCATGGTTGCACTTCGAAACCTTCCACCTTCCTTTCTTGATCTTTGCATCCTTACATAGCCATATTGTCTTGATCATGTCCTTTGTCACTTCTTTATTGATCTCTTTCCATTGCATATGGTTTGGATTTTCCCACTTTGAGAGTCGTCAAGCAGTATGCATCGCGTGTTGTGCCAACAGTTGGGGTATAAAGCCCAATGTGGTCGCCCAGGTAAGTGGGCGGGCCACCAGGTATGTACACATATTCTTTTGTGACAGTGTCAAAATTAGGTGATCAAAGACTTGATTTTACCCAAATTGGCCACCCAAAATAAAGAAGGTACTTTGTACCCGGGTCTGTGCTCATTTTGGCTGTCAAATTTACATTTCAAAGTAGGAGGTAGCAGCACAGCTAGTGAGCAACAGTAGCAAATCTTGACCTTTGAGGGCCTTTCAGAGCGGATTCAATTTTCTTGTGTGGGTTGGCATGTGCTCAAGACCGTGTATGGGCATTGAGGTTTGATACATTGAGAGCCAGGCGGTGAGCTCTTGCAGGTGGGTAGTAAGCCCTTGTGTTAGGAGGTGCTTAGCTTGATGGTGTATGCCTTGCGCATTGCTGTTTTGCAATCACATGGATGCCATGAGCTCATAGGTGTTTGAGCTAGTTTGCTCGAGAGGGAGCCATGTATGTGCATTGAGGATTCTACACATGTTTGCTCTCAGAAGTGAGAGTGGTTGCTCATAGTTCCGTGCTTTGGCCTAGAGTGTTATATGCATACATGTACACCGATCAGAGGGATGATGCACATGTCTTGTGCGGATTGATTGCTAAGTATGGAAATTCTAGATAAATGTTGATCTTGTCAAGCTCGTAGGTGACAGATTCACGTGCGTACATGTGGATAGTTTATCCAACAATCCACTTAGTTAGGAGTGAGCTCAGGTACCATATGTTTGGCAAGTGATGTATGTAGGATGTGGATTGTCAGTTATGGCTAAGTTTTGTGTGTGTCTCCTTCTCTCTCTCTCACTCTCCGTCTGTGGTGCTCCCCGATCAATGTTTCTTGTCTGGGTTTGACATGTATTGACTTACTACTCCCACTGCAAATTCAATGTCTGGGCGAGTAGCAATCATTGCATACATCAAACTACCCACTGCAGACGCATATGGAATCTTATCCATTTCAGCCTGTTCTTCCTCAGACACAAGACAATCTTGTTTGCTAAGTTTCACATATGGTGGCAATGGAAGGAATATTGAGATACCTAAAAGCTACAAAGAGTATGCGTATATGCTCTGGGAGTCAGGAGCTAAGTGTAAAGGGTTTTACAGACTCAGATTATGCAGGTGACTTAGACAACCGAAGGTCTACGTCAGGGTATGTCTTTACATTGGCTGGTGGAGCAGTATCATGGCGTTCTAGATTACAAGATTGTGTTACTCAGTCTACTACATAGGCTCAATATGTTGCAGCATTAGAGGCATGCAAAGAATCAATTTGGCTTAATCGACTAGTAACAGATTTGGGAATCAAAGAAGAGATGATTGTGTCATATTGTGATAGTCAAAGTGCTATACAATTGTCTCGCAATCCAGTTTACCACTCAAAGACAAAGCATGTGGATGTGAAGTATCATTTCATCAAGGAAATGCTCGAGGATAAGCAACTTCAGCTTGTCAAAGTTCACACCACAGAAAATCCTACTGATCTACTTACAAAAGGACTTCCCTCAGAGAGCTTTGCACATTTTTGCAAGCAGTTAGGTGTAGGGTAGTACATCACTTCTCTACATCTCTTGTATATTAGCTTGTATAGTAGCTTCTCTCACACTTAAAGTACCACATTGGACTTTAAGTGGGAGGTTGTTGGTGTATAAAGCCCAATGTGATCGCCCAGGTAAGTGGGCGGGCCGCCAGATATGTACACATATTCTTTTGTGAAAACCTAATAAGAACTCACTATGCTCTACACATTACAGTAGAGCGAGTTCACCGTATCGTCGTGCTCTTCTTCTCTCACTCTCTCTCGCGTCGCACTTCCGCTCGTACTCCTTCACCGACATGCCGTGTCCCAGAGAGTTCATGCGTTAAAATGCATTAACAGCCGCTTGTTATAGATCATCGGGAAATGATTGGGTGCCAATATCTCGTTCTTCATCGGCCATTTTCTCTTAGAGCTGCAGTCAACAGATAGACAAATATTCAATATCATTGGCAAATATATATTCTCAAATTCAATAGTCTCACATATGCAGAATATAGCAGCTTCTCGTTCATAGGGAAAGTGCGTGGAATCCACTAAATCAAACCACAACAAATGTGCTAATGGAACCACGAGGCAAATTTGAAATACTGATAGTTAAATGAAAAATTTGAAATGACTAAAGATAGTTGACTCAATTAGGTGAACCACTTCAAACCAGTTAATACACTTCAATAGAAAATAGAATACCCTGAACAAGACATATGTATATCATAGGAATGTTTAAATCGGATAAAATGATGGTGCAAGTTCAACAAGTGGACGTTGGACAGGGTTAGGGTCTTTCTTTAAATGTTCTTTGGAAAATATCAGCATGTCAGAAGCATTCCTTCTTTGATCTCGCTCTTTTAACTTCATCCAACAATCTATGAATAGCCTTCATAATATCTTCGCCCGAGTGGTGAAAAACTTCTTTTGGAAAATAAACTTTTCTTGCTGCACTCCAAAAATCTTCCAGCATGTCGAATAGATAGCCCAATGCATAAATATTGCTCCTTTTGTGTATGCATCTGTGCACCATGGATTGTATAGTTCGGGAGCAATCTACGGTCGCTTAGCCATCTCCGCAGTCCCTGCACTCTTTGTGCATCCAAAACTGCTTCGTTCGACTGTGCGCTTGAATACATCTAATTAATTGTTGCCCGCTTAACTGGTGTTCTCAGCATCATACCCCAATCAATGATGCTGACGGGGGGTTTATCGGCGTGAGTAAAGTCCAACATTATATTGAACGGGTGCAGGTCACTATGTAGTATAACGGTCGAGTGGACATCGTAACGTCGTCGATTCAGGCATGACAAATGGCTGGCATCTACTCTATCACTGCTTTGATCCGTAGCGTGTCTATCTCGATTACAGGAAGATGTGCTACAGGCAATGATCTCCAGCCGTGTTGTAGCCTGTGCATGTGTCGTTTGAACAATCGATAAAGCGAATGGTAAGTGATACATCATGTCGCCCATGGTACCCCCATTGTAGTATGGGAATATCGTGATCCACGGAGCTTTGGTAGTAAACCCAATGCACCTTACAATGTAGGGGTGAAGAGTTTTCATTCTTTGCTCTGTCTAAAAGCTGTCAAATTTTGCCTCACTCCCTCCCTTGTAACATTTTGCCACATATGTAATGTGGTCTAGAAAACATGAGATGCCTTTGCTGGTATACAATGTGCACACACCGAAGGATCCTGCTCCAATCCTCATACCTTCTACCAAGGCTTCGTGAGGGATGCCAGCAAGATGAGTGAATTTTGCATTCAAAGCAGTGCGCATGATTGTGTCAGTGGCGCTGGCATCAGATCGACCTCCCAAAGCTGCTTGCACATCTTGGGCCATCTTCAATCTCTTGGGTAATGCTGCTTGGTCTTGCCCTTTCACACGCTTCATCTTTACCTTCTGTTCTTCCCACAATTTATCCAAGAGCTCTAGTTTTGACATGTGGCAGGCAGGTGGGATATCTTCTTTTAAGTCTCTGTAACATACTTTCATATTGCCCAACACTATCCTAACCTTGTAGTGGGGATCAAATTCTCGTATCCATGCTGGAAGCAACAACTCGTATTGGCCTTCAAGTCGCAACCTGCGCTCTGTATTCTCCCATATAGCGCTAGTGAGGTCTTTGATATAGACATCGCTTTCACTAATCTGATGTATGCGATCATCGCAGATGATGAGATTGCCAAAATACATTCTTTACGAATGGCATGCATAGTACATTTCTTTTGATCTGGCGTCATATTTGCACTGGACAATAAAAAACAGCATATCAAATACAAATTCATGGTTGCGAATGACACTAACACTCTCACACTATCTGAGATAAACTATTAACCACCACTCGAAGACTTTCAAAAATGTGCAAGGACATATTGATAAAAATTGAAAATAATCTTCACTTAAAATTGCAATTTGTTACACGTGTAAAATGCAGATCAAACAAGTGGTTTATAAGAACTTAATTCAGATCAGACAATACATGTTAACAGTTTGGCACATTTCAACATATATTGAATTTTTAACTTATATTTTTCTTGGTGCGCACATACTAATTCAAACAAAGCACACACCGACTTAAAAACTTAAAAAACATTTAAAACATTGGAAGTATATAAATTGGACTAGCAAATTGTGTTCACACACTTTTTTACATAGAATTTATATAAATGTAGCAATCAAATTAAAAGCGATGATAATTGATGCTCTTTAAAAAGATACAAAAGAATATTTAATATGCAAATTGTAAATGAAGCATTAAAAATAGCGATAATGCTTGAGAGTCCTTTAAAAAGATTTAAAAAAATATTTAACGTGTAATTTGTGTACAACTACTTTTTTACATATAATTTATTTAAATGGAACATTTAAAATAGCTATGATTGATGAATAAAGTATTATTTTGAATATGATTAGCTAGTATATAATTTCAAATGAATAGTTAAAAACAACAAAATCAAACAATGCATACATTTTGTATATGAAATACTCTTCACAGTCGCGTCACCGACCAAGTATTTCATAAACTTAATACTTAAAAAATTAATTGCACATGCACATACAAATTATACGACGTTCGTACGGCCGCGTTACCGACTGAGTGCCGCCTCAATCTAAGGAAAAACAATGGCTTGCATACAAACATCATATAGCCATGTTACCGATCGATGTCCATATACTTTTTGGGAAAGGGGAGGGAATTTGATTTACCATAAGGATACTAGATTAGCCGCGTTACCCACGTAGTACCCAGACATTAACCCAATACTTACCACAAGGACACCATCTTCCCCGCGTCATCAAGGTGATGCCCCGTGAGAAGCACTTTTCCGTAGAAGAGTTTACACACCCATTCCCATTGTGTGGTAAGGTACCTTATTACTGCCGTGCAATACAACAAAAGGCACGCTACCACACAATGCATACACACACACAACACATACCCAGATCGTGTGGTTAGGTACGCCGCTGCTGCCGTGCACTGCAACGTAGAGCATGCTCCCACATGACCCCCTCTCTCCTCTCGACGTACTTGCAAAGGTGGTCGACTCTCTCTCTCTCTCTCTCACACACACACACACACACACACACAGAAGATGAAATCAAGAAATAGATTCACACTTTTTGAACTTATATCAAATGCAAATTCGCCGATTTAGGCAGCACGTCGGGTGTAGATTAGTCGATTTAGGCAACACCGATCACAAAATCATGCTGCAGTGGCTGGCCACCACTGCAACTGGTATGATTTTGTTAGCCGGGTACATAATGAAAGTGACTTGGATTTGGACTTATATTGAGAAATTGGAATTTGATTGGGAGTTGATATCTGATGATTATTTTATCACAGCAGTGTTTATGTGATGAGACTTGACATTATGAGATTGATGATGAATGTGACCAATGATATCCTGATTCATCAGGGTATGACATATACTGCTTATTCTAGTGGTATAGGACACTAGAATAGGTAGTATGTGGATGATGACAGGCATAAGCAATGTTGACTAATTTTATGGATTTTTCTTTTACTATTTGATCCAGATTTCTAATCATTGTTTCTGACAAGTATTGTTTGCAGATTTTTATCTTCGCAAATGAGGACAGTTGCTTTCCAACGGAGAGGTATGTTATGGAATTGATATTTTACTATTTTATTGTAGCTGACAGGTGGAAAATACTGGACCGATCTAGGCCTATGCGAATGAAAATATATACATTGTACATTTTATTATTCAATCTCTCTTTTATGAGCTTTGGCCATTTATGACCGGCCGGCGAGTCTGTAACCAATATGACCATTCAAGAAATCTATAAAACAAATACGTGCAAGAGGGAAATGGTCACTCTTGCACGGGGGGAGATTGCACCTAGTGCTTGCGTTGTTCTTGTCTCCTCTTCCCTCTTCTCTCTCGCCGTGCCGGCGTAGCACTCCACTCTAGGAGGTGCGCCTGCACGTGTTCTCTCGCTCCATCTCCCTCTCTGTCTCTCTCTGCTCATGTGTAGCTTGATTATGTGCGAGGAGGGTTGCCAGGTATGCAGATTTGCGTGTCTCATCGTCTGTAGTATTTATTTTGGGTATTTTGCAGGGAACTCCGTGCCTCTGACTGTAACAATAACACCCAGCGGACCTGATCGGGCCCGCATATATATAATTTTGCGAGCCCGTTGGACTTTTTAGTATTCCTAGCGAGCCCGCAAGGAAAATGGAAAAGCCCGGCGCAAATTCAGTGGGTTTGCAGGTCGCCTTTAACCAGGTTCTTTGTGATCATGTTTATTGTAATCATGTAAATGTGTCAATAAGACCTTGTGATCACACAAAATTTATCATAATTATGTAAATATTAAATCCCTGATGGCATTACATTAGAATTGTAATGTTACGATCAATTGATCACTTAGACATTAATCTAGGTGCAACACAAAACGATGGCTACATTTACAACCATAAAAAATATATGTGTGTACATATATATTTGTTTATGCATGTATGTAGGCACTAAGTACGGGAGCATAGCACCAGAAGGTTAGACGCTTCCTTTTGGATATAGTCCTTTTCTAATCGTGGTGTTGCGGTCATTGATCCACTCATGCATGGATTACCGCAATGTACCTTTGGTTTTACCACGGTCAAGATTACGATTTATATCTAAAGAGGCGGAGTTGACCTTTGGCACTACTAGCCTCGATCTACTAAGATCTACTAGTATGTATATGTATCTATGTGTTTTTGTGCTAATATACTTGTGTACGTATTTATAGATGAGTGAGTAGGGTAAAAAGCTTAATCTATATTTCTCTTTGTAATGTAGATGTCAGAAGAGAAACCAACCGGTGAGGAGCAGCCAGTTGGCTCTTCTTTTGGTTGGTTCACATCCTAGGTGGGCTCCCACCCAGGATGGACATCGCCTCCAGTGGACCCGAGTCTTGAGTCGGTGAGAATAATCAAAGAAATAAAGAATGTTTCTGTTGAGAGAGAAAGAGAGAGCACAAAAATAGAACCCCAAAGTGTGTAGAATACACACATGAGATGATGTATATATAGAGGGGACCTAGGTGCCATATATAGAGAAGCCATATATTGAGTAGCTTTACATATAAGCTCAACACCCGCGCTCAAATAAAGGTCCCTAACTATGGATGAAAAAACCATTGGGGGATCAAGGGAAAAAGCCACAGCTCTATATACACCGACCGTTATATTATAAAAATTATTGAATATACAAATGTTCACGAGGAGCTACATCACTCCTTTTACAATGAATATTTTATGAGGAGCTACATCACTCCTTTTACAATGAATGTTTTATGAGGAGTTACATTACTTCTATCCTATCAAATACAATAATGAATACAAAGGTTCAATAAAGAGGTGTAAAGGCTATCGATTAGCTTGTAATCAAAAGTGTTTCCGTGAATCTGCTATGTAGCTTGTCATCAATATCGCATCACCAAACATGTCTTCATGTTGTCATCAATATGGAATCACCAAACATATCTTCATAAATCTTTTATTGTCACCAAGTTTGTCTTCATAAAATCAATTCTTTGATCAATCCTACATAGATCTTAGACTCAAAAAAACATAGTCATGAAAATTATTAGCATCCTTAGTGAAATAATTACGTTCACAATGCCATAAGAGATGGTTCGCGACTCCACTCTTTTGACGAAATATATACGCACGAAAACATATGGTACATAAAGTATGAACGTAAAAGTACAAGATGCGTGATTACATGATGAAAATGATATGGGTATATACTACATAAAACAACATTTATCAACGTAGTGATCAATGAATATCATCAAAGTATTAACAAAACATCATCAGTGTATCAATAAAAATGAATAAATCATCATGGTATCAACGAAAAGCATCATGATATCACCGATAATAATCATTGTATCAATTAAACAACATCATGGCATCACTGAGAATAACCATGGTATCAACGAAACAACATCATGGTATCACCGAGAATAACCATGGTATCAACGAAACATCATCATGGTATCACCGAGAATAACCATGGTATCAACGAAACATCATCATGGTATCAACAAAAATCACCATGGAATCAACGAAATATCATCATGGAATCACCGAGAATAACCATGGTATCAACGAAATATCATCATGGCATCATCGAGAATAACCATGGTATTAATGAAATATCATCATGGTATCAACGAAAATCACCATGACCAAAGTACTAACAAAACATCATCATGGTACCATCAAAATCACTATGGTATCAACGAGAAATTATCAATAAAACGACGTAAACTATATCTCTAAAAGAATAATTATACGAAAATCAATGACCGAGTATATCATATAACAAAAGATCATCTACCAACAGTAGCTCGATAGAATTTGGACGATCATCAACGGCTTGATTGAATCGGAACGATATGTAACTGGCTTCTGTAGCAAAGTTACGTTAGTAACAAATATATGAAGAGAAAATATAATTGACAAGTTTTCAGTTATGAGAAAAATCAAAAGCAAAAAGTAAAATTTTGCTTTTCAAACATATTTGCAGTCTGAGACAATAACCCAAAATCGGTGCAGGATTTAAAGAAACTTTCTTCTACAAAGTTATAGACCATATCGATTCAAATGGCTCAAGCGAATAGTTTCTCGTGGATTTCGATGCCTGCAGCGGCTAGTTTCTGCAAAGTTGTAGACCACATCGATTCCAGTCCTTCCCACGGGTAGTTTCTGCAAATTTGACCACATGGATTCCCGTCCCTCTAGCAGGTAGTTTTTGCAAAATCATTTTCAATTAGTAGAAAAATCAAAAACATAAAACGAAACTTGCTTTTCGGACATGTACGCAGTCCGCGAACAATAACTCAAAATCGGTGCAGAATTTGAAAAACTTTTCTTCTGCAAAGTTGTAGACCACATCGATTCCAGTCCTTCCCATAGGTAGTTTCTGCAAGTTCGTTTTTAAATAACAAGAAAAATCAAAAACAGAAAGCGGAAGTTTCTTTTCAGGTATGTACGCAGTCCGCGAACGATAACTCAAAATCGGTGCGGAATTTGAAAAAACTTCCTTCTGTAAATTTGTAGACCACATCGATTCCAGTCCCTTAGACAAGTTTCTTCTGCAAAAATATTTTCAATTAGCATAAAAATAAAAAATAGAAAGCGGAAGTTGCTTTTCAGGTATGTACGGAGTCCGCAAACGATAACTCAAAATTGGTGCAGAACTTCCTTCTACAAAGTTGTAAACCACATCAATTCCAGTGTCTTAACACGGGTAGTTTCCGCAAAATCGGTTTTGATGAGGAGAAAAATTGAAAACAAAAACGTACTGCTCTGATACCATGTTGAGAGAGAAAGAGAGAGCACATAAATAGAACCCCAAAGTGTGTAGAATACACACATGAGATGATGTATATATAGAGGGGACCTGGGTGCCATATATAGAGAAGCCATATATTGAGTAGCTTCACATATAATCTCAACAGTTTCTACGTAGTTAACCCTAAACCATGAGTGTCATAGGTTTATTGTTTTTATTTGCAGGCATGGCCATCCTACACCTACCCTTCTCAGGTTCCTCCATCGGTCGTAGATCCTGACTTACAGCGGGCTATCTCTTTACGAGAGCAGTACCTCCGTTTGATGGAGGATTTGTTTGGCTGTTACACTCCGCAACAACTTGTGACCTACGACATTTCTCTACAGACTACACCATGGGGAGTCAGAGAGGCACTCCTTACCTAGAGAGCCTCGCACCGACGGTGGTGCAACCAACATTGGTCGAAGCTAGCAAGTGGTCTATGCCAGGCAAAGGGTGCAGTCGAGTGCAGTGCAGAAGGCTAGGGAAGGTGCCAAGGCCCTAAGAAGCCAAAGGATAGTGGGAATGTATGCTTAAAACGATTTTTTAGGCCAAGGAGGCTCAGGCATGGTCCACATGGGATGGCAAGTCAAGGTGTCCAAAATTCCAATTCAGTGTCCTAGAATGTAGTGTTTAGCGTGCTCTACAAATGGGTCCAAATGGCTTGTCAAATGGAGCCCCGATGCTCAAGATATTGCAATTTAAAGGAAGAGTGTGTAGCAGATCCCCGACAGATAGGGCATCTGGGGACAGGTGTCCCGGGCTTATGTCAGTATATACATGTGTAGTGCTCAAGTTGTGGAGCATGCCAGTCTTCTCGGATTGGGAATCGGAGCTCTGGATAGCAGGTTATGGCCGTTAGAAGATTTTTCGGGGGCCGGGTCTGAGCTCATTTTCTCGCATTGGAGAATGCACCATCTGGTATCTTTTTGGTCTCATCAAGGTTCTCGGTGGAAGTGTGCATCGTATGGAGCTAGCACAAATTGACTACGCGTCAATCAGATGCTTGGTCAGCAGCATACAGAAAGATGGAGTTGGGAGCCGTGGGTAGTGAAAGTTTGCAGATGATTTTTTCCATTTTTTGTGGCCTTGGATAGCAGACCCAAGGAAGTTGAAACTCAACGAGCACGGAGGGAATTGAAGCCGAAAACCTAGGCGATCGGGTGGAGTCTTTACTCCAGGAAGTGGGCTTCTCAGTAAAATATGCCAGGCTTATGAAGTGGGCCAAAAAAAAATTGAAAGTGGGAATTTTTTACATGACCTTGGAGGCCATTTTAAAAGAAGACACGTCTTATGCTACCACGTGTCAAGGGATTGCCCCATATGCGGAACGGCGTGCTTAGAGAGCGCAATATATATAGTGGGTCATGAGACTCACAAGGAGCATGAGAAGGAGAGAGGGGAGCTCCCTCCTTGGTGGTATGGAATAGGCGGTTGCGCCCCTCATGGGCGATGTGAGCTGGCATTGTAGGTGGCACGCGGCCGAGTGGGGCGTAGCACGGCGGCTTTGGCCGGGCGGGGCGGCGTGGTGGCGCACGCCCGCATGTGAGAGGGAGCGTGGGCGACAGATGACATGGCTCGCTTAAGGGAATGGTCCCGCGGCCCTTGGGGCCCCAAAATTTTGAAGGAGAGAGGAGGGGCAATAGCGACATCGCTATTGCCTCTCCCCCTCGTGTAAGAGGAAGATCCCACAATGGCGGCCAAATGGGAGCATAAGGTGAAGGCAAAGCCAAGTAAGAAGCAAATGGACCATGCCAAAGCATGTCCGGGAAAAGCAAGGAGTGAAAGGGACAGTAGAGGCCGGACAAAACCAAGCTAAGAGCAAAGGATAAACCAAATCAAAGGCAAAGTGGAGGTTGGACCAAATTCGGGGAGAGAAAAGGAGAGAGGTGGCAGAAGGATTCAGATAGAGAGAGAGAGAGAGTCAAAGTCAAGCTAATTGAGCAGTATAAGGTTAAGCTTAAAGAGGGTAAAAGATGAAAGATAAAAAATAAAAAATGAAGAGCGAGATAGAGCTAGGCGGTGCCCCCTTTTCCAAAAATGCCAATTCAAGGTGCCAAGTGGACCAATTAAATTGTAAATTAGAAAATAAAAAGCCCCCCTATAAAATTCAAAATCGAATCAAATTAAGGGCTTTTTCCTTGGCCTTTTGAGTGCCGTTTTGAAGCCTGCAAAGTGGAGTTCTCTAGCAAGCTAGCCCCTTTGTAACTTTTGCTTGAAAATGGCCATGGTGATGGCAATGCAAGCCGTTGTATACATTTTTTGAAGTGCAATCAAGCCACAGTTGCTGCATCCCTTGTTGTTGTTTCCCCTTCCCCCCTTCTCTTTCTTCTTCTTTCATGATTCTCCTCGGTGCCGACTGTGTGGATGTGTGTGCCCCCCCGGACCGATGGTGTTTTGTGTGAGAGAGTGTTTGATTGAGTGTTTGTGTGCGTGTGTAAGGGTGGAGACAGGAAGTGGTAGTAGGTGTGCCTTGTGTGGTGGTTTGTGGAGTGTGTGAGCAGTAGAAATTGGGCAGACGATGGTCTTCTAGTGTAAAGAGTTTCTTTGACGGTGTTTTCTGAGAGGGTAGGGGTGCTATGAATACCCTGAGCTATAGAGAGGCCCTTTTGTTTGTGCCGGGTGTGTTCCCCCGTTCCCCCTCTCCAACAGCAACTCCCTATACTCTCCCTTCCTATCGTCCTACTCCCATTCCATCGCACGATCCTACTCCCCTTGCATCGCAGGGTCCCACTCCCATGGAATCACAGGGTCCTACGCCACTCCATTCCACTCCTGCTTTGCTAGAACATCCTTGACGGACTTCCTCTGGCAGTGTGCATCATTGCTCGTCTTAGGGCAGCGAGCGCCGTGAGAGACGAAGTGGCGACGGATCTTGTGGTTTTCCATGTGTTGGTAGTGGCGGGGGAACAGATTCCCCATGTCATAATAATCAATATCTAGTTCTCCTAAATGATTTTTGCATGTTAAAATGATCATTTAATATGGGGAAGTGCCAGGGGAGAAAAATCTAGAATATTGGTTAAGATAACAGACCGGGCCACAGTAGGGATCCAAAGGAGGAAAAATAGAAATCCAAAGGGACGGCCATCTGCAAAAGAGCAATGTGCAACAATGGGCTTAAAAGACCCTAAGGTTCATCCCATTAAGACTTCCAAAATGCTAAGGTTCCAAAATTCAAAGGTTGTGTCCAAAGGCCAAACACTAGGGAAAATGGATGCTTAGTGTGTGTCATAAAAATTCTTTGTCAATCCCTCCATAGGAGGGGGAGATCCTTGCAAGTAGGGGATGAGAGAGAAACTCACACACACACACACACACAAGCTCCCTTTACACAAAGGGAATGAGGGCCACATATCAGCTCCCTAGCCCAGATGCCCACAAGGTGTACCCACCAATTCCTATTGGATGGCCTTGGAGGTGGACCAATGACAATTAGGCTAGAGTAAATCTAGCTTAATTAATTTAAAAACACTTGATAAAAGAACCAATCAGGATTAAGCTCTCTAGAAGACTATTGGACAGTCTCCCAAGGGGACCAATGAGCATTTAGCGGCCCAATGGCTTGCCTGATTCCTATTGGCCAGGAGGCAAAGGGGTCCAATGAGAGTTTAGTTGAATTAAATAATTACCTAAATCTCTCACAAAAGGGGGAGGGGGACACATGTCAGAAGGCTATCACTTATGCTGCATAATTACCATTGGCTAAGCCTAGGGAGGTCCAATAGGATGCTAGCAAGAGCAAATAGCAAGAGGGGTCGACCGAGCGAGAGAGGGGGCTGATTTTTTCAAGGCATTATCACTCACACACTCACACAATCTCATGTGTGAAGTAAAGAAGACTCTCTCTCCTTCTCAAGATTTAATGAAAAGCTTATTACCTACTCCAAGATTGTGAGAAGGAAGGCCTACATCGACAACTCTTAGTTGTGTGATGCAAATCCAACCAAGATCCAAGCTTCAATGCATGCTCATCTCCTCTACCATGCTAATTACTAAGCTAAGCTATGCTAATATGAATGATTATGTGAGGAGATGTACATATTTCTCGTAAGAATACTCCTTCTTCCTCTCAATCTACTCTCATACTGCGCTAGCTCTCACCATGTTCGAAGGTGTGTGAGGTCTTGGGTCTGAGACCATGAGCGAATCGGTCTCTCTCTCTCTCTCTCTCTCTCTCTCTCTCTCTCTCTCTCTCTCTCTCTCTCTCTCTCTCTCTCTCTCTCTCTCTCTCTCTCCTTACTTAAAACTATACTTTCACCTTATCTACCATCAATAATGCTCTCTTTTGAGCCCACGCCCATGACTCAAGCAGACAAAGAAGGCCCGCAATGTTTTGATATTCAAAAAAATCATAATCCTAATTTGTTAGCTTGTAAATTAGGATTTCCAATAATCTTAATGAGGGGTCTCCAACCTATGAATAGGCCCCTCTCCTTCTTGTTAAAAAACCTCCAACATCTCACATAGCACCCCAACACTCTATGCGTGAGGAGAGACTTAGGTGTAGCAACCACTTGTGAGCTTCACTCTTGGTGTGAGAGAAGCCTTCAAGCTACACATTGCAAGTGAGACAGCGTGAGTTACACAAATCTCAAGATGAAGGGATGCTGGAAGGTATGCTATCAACAACACTTACAAAGCATGAAAGAGAGGAGTTCAAATGTGTGCTAAGGAAGTTCCCTAGGCTTTCTGCTAAAGACTACACCGACGTGCGTGGGGTAGATGTTGTTCAACACAAGATTGAGTTAAAGCCTGAGGCCACACCTAAAGCTCAGAAGCTACGAAGGCTAGGAGTTATAAAGGAACAGGCTTTACTCAAGGAGGTAAGAAAGCTTCTAGCAGCAGGTTTCATTTATCCAGTGGATAATTCAGAGTGGGTCTCTCCCGTTGTTGTCACTCCTAAGAAAAACGGAAAGTGGAGGGTGTGTGTGGATTACCGTCCACTCAATGAGGCAACAAAAAGAGATCACTTTCCCCTCCCATTTCAGGATGAGATACTAAATGAGGTAGCTGGTCATGAGAAGTACACTGTGTGTGATGGCTACTCAGGCTACTTTCAAATAGGTATCGCATTGGAAGATCGATTGAAAACAACCTTTATCACTCCTTGGGGTTGTTATGCTTTTAGAGTCATGCCATTTGGTCTGACAAATGCTCCTGCAACATTCCAACGTTTCATGAACATGGTGTTTCAAGCATTCTTTGGAAAGTCAATTAGGGTGTTCATTGATGATTTCTGCATTTATAGCTCAAAATCATTGCATCTACAAAGGGTAGAAGAAGGTTTAAAGAAGCTCTACGACATGGGAGGTCAACTCAACCCCGACAAGTGCCACATAGGTGAGGATGAAGTGGTCTTGCTCGGTCACAAGGTTTCCTATAAAGGCATTGAGGTGGATCCTTCAAAGGCAAAGGCTCTTATTGAGCTCCCATCACCGAAGAGTCTTAAGGAGGTCATCTCTTTCATTCAGAAGGTGAAGTATATGTCACGCTTCATTCACTTAGCCTCCGAGTTTCTTCATCCTTTGCAAAAGTTGACACAACAAGTAGAATTTGCATGGTCTGATGAGCTTGAAGAGTATTTTTGGAACATTAAAGTCATTTTGTCAAAGCTACCAACACTCATGCCTCCTTGTTGGGAGTACACATTCTTTGTCAGCTCTAGTGTTGGAAGGGAAACAATTGGTGTTGTGTTGCTACAACAAGATCCCCACAGTACAAGGATGCGACCCATCTACTTTGCTAGTAGGGTCATGAATGCTTTGGAGAGAGACTACACAGAAGCAGAACTCATGATGCTTTCTCTCATGTTTGCGGTGAGAAAGTTTAGATCCTACCTGCTACCAAAACCTTTTGTAATTCTCACTGCAAAAAATTTGTTCCCTTGGGTGTCATCTCAAATGAATCTTAGTACTAGGATCTTAACGTGGATTATGGAGTTGCAAGAGTTCCAATACTCTTTCAAGGTGGAAGATAGTGTGCGTGCACAATTGGCAGGGATTCTCACTTATAGGGTACATGAGAATGAAATTAAGGTGCCTCAAGTAAAGATCCTACCATTGCCACCACAAAAAAGTATTCCCAATGCTTTTACCTTGTTCTTTGACGGAGCTTTTTGACGAGCCACAGGGAAAGCAGGGGGAGGGCTAGTGTTGCTCAACCCAAGTGGAGAGGTGGTCATGAAAGAGAAGGTCAATCTACTAGGTTCAACTAGCAACAATGAAGCAGAATACGACACACTACTTCATGGTTTGAAGATGTGCATTGGCCAAGGGATGAAACGTCTCATGGTAAAGGGAGATGCACTTCTCATTGTTAAACAGATTTTAGGCATTTGGGCATGCAAGAACGAAAGTTTAAGGACAAAAGTTCATGCCATTCGTAGGATGTTTAATCAGTTTGAAGAAGTGCAACTATATCATATTCCGAGGAAACAAAATGAAGATGCCGATTTACTTGCACAACAAGCAGTTACATGTGTTGAGAGACAAGTGCAGGTCATCATGGTGGCAGCAGCTGTCAAGCAACCGAGATACCAGGGATTGGAGTCATTGGCTCCCATTATTGGCTACATTTTGGAGGGTGAGTTTCCACAAGACTTCACGAAGGCTTAGAAGAGGAGACTCATGAAGAAGGCAAGTTTCTATCTCTTCCTAGAAGGCTCCCTCTATCAAAGAGGGAAGGATCAAGTGTGCAGAAGAGTACCAACTATCGAGGAAACTCCAGCCATTCTAAAAGGTTTGCATGAAGAGGCATGTGGTGGTCATTTTGCCCAAGAATCAACTGTGAAGAAGATTTTGCTTGCGGGGTATGTTTGGCCAAGCTTGCATGTGGATGTTCAACATTGGTGCAAAAGTTGTCACAATTGTCAGGTAAATGGGAATAGAAGATTGATTTATGGTCCAAGGAAAATTGTGCTTGCAAATAGACCCTTTGAAAAGTGGGGCATTGATGCTATGGGTCCTCTGCCTAGGACAAAAAGTGGTAAACTCTACATTCTAGTGGCTGTAGACTATATGACTAGGTGGGTGGAAGCACAAAGTGTGGCAAAGGTAAATGAGAGGACAGTGAGCAAATTCGTCTACACTCACATTTGTTGTAGATTTGGCACACCTTCGGAGATTGTTTTTGATAATGGTCCAGGGTTTAGAAAGGGATTGCTCACAGAAGTCTGTGAAGAACTTCGCATTCTACATCGTCACACTACACCCTACTATCCCCAATCAAATGGTTTGGTAGAAAAAGCTAATGGTGTCATTGCAGGCATCATTAGAAAGATGGTGAAAAACAAGACAAATTTGTGGGATGACTTCTTGGATAGTGCCTTGTGGGCGTATCGAACCACATATAGGGAAGCCATGGAGTTCACACCATTTCACTTGGTCTATGGTCAAGAGGCTTTACAGCCAATTGAACTAAACATTCCAACAATGCGACTTCATGAAAAATCAGCACAAGATGATCAAGAATCATGGATGGATCGACTTCTTACCTTAGCTAAGCTTCAGTGGAAAAGAGAAGCATCATACGAGTGCTATAAGAGGAAAGACACACAGACAAAGGAGAAGCTTGACAAGAAACTGAAGGACAAAGGCATCAATGAAGGAGATCTTGTGATAAGGTATGACAATCGACTCGATAATCGTTTTGATGCCAAATTTGAAACAAGATGGCAAGGTCCATACATAGTCAAGAAGGCTTTCAATTCAAGTTACTATCAACTTATGGACTTGAATGGGAAAGAGCACTCCAGGAAGGTAAACGGCTATCGCTTGAAGCCTTACTTGAGTCGCCTTCTACCAAAGGATCTACGAGAGCAAAAGGCAACTATCCCATGTAAGTATTGTTCCATGAAGCATGAGTGTAACACAAACCAAAATTCCAAGGGGCCAAACAATGAAGATCTTGTCAAGGACTCTGAAGCACTCTCTTTGGAAAAGATTCTTTATGATGGTACATGAATATACCATCATCCTGGGGGAGGGCTAATGATAGCCGTTTTTTCGGCTCTCTGTAATTGCCATAGTGAGTTATCTCACCCTATCAAATCACTCAAACACTGTGGTTACCCTCACCCTTTCATTGTATATAGGTGCGTGTGAGTTAGGGGACTTTTCCCTTATCTCCTTACTGAAATAAAAAACCCTCAATTAGCTAGTCATGGGGCTAGTTGAGCCAAAAAAATAAAAAAAATAAGTATATTATGGCCCATGCGTATGTAAATATTTCTTTGTATATAGGGCCTAAATAAAAGATTTTTTCATAATTATTTTGGTATTTATTTAAATATGTCTACCTAGGTGTGTGTTATTTATGCTCTGTACATTGCCTCACCATTACCACAATTTTTCTTACCATTTTTCATACTCTTTATTCCATATAGAAATATTTTCATGTAAACTTCTCTTATATTTGGTGTAACTCCACCCCAACAAAAATCCAAAAAAAACTAGTTTTATTTATGTGTATATTTTTTCACTATTATGATTTTTCCCTTCCTACATCTATTTTGTTTTTTTTCTAAAAATTAAAACACCAAAAATATTTATCTTTTTATGGTAGCTTCATAATGAGAGAGATTTCTTTTGACCCCTTTATATTTTTTCCACTTATATTATTTATATTTGACATGTACATATTTTTTAGACCCCTCAATATTTGATTTTCTTAGTTGTACTATTCACTTATATCATGATCTCAACAATATCTTCAATTATAGACCTACCAAATAAGGTCAAGGGTAGGTGGCATGCATACATGCACTATGGAGGGCTCACTCTTGGAGGTATTCAAAAGAATCATCCAAAGAAGGACCCCACTAGGACCTTGTGCAGTGGAAAAAAACGATCGACTTTGCTGAATTTTTAAAGTTCACTTGCTCTCCGAATTTGAAAAGGTCATACAAACAAAAGTTGTAGCTCCTGGGCTGAACTTTTGCCTCAAATGTTTTCATATTTTTTTGAGCTACCAGCTGTGAGCTATGATTTTATTAGTGGACCCCAGTATTCCCATGCTATGCAGCCACACTCTCTCTTCCACTTTATCATTTTCCTCTTTCACACACACTTCTCCACTCATCATCCCCACCTCTCTCACCACTCCTCTCTGCACCCTACTCACCTTCTTCTCAACCTTGAAGAATAAGAGAAACCATGGTGAACTCATACCTCCCACACACAATTCCATTCCAAAATTGACCACCTAGTCTCATTTTTCCTCCTCCAAATTACCCATATCTATCAAAAAAACCACAAAATTCAGCCTCTTCTCTTAAAAGACAGCATCATGGTGGTTGATTACTCAGCTTCAATTACCTTGTCTCTCAAGGAAGGTCAAGAGTGGAGAAAAAATGTACCGTCAAAGCTAGTGGACCGTCAACAAGCATCAAAATTGGCCCTACTCAAGACACTTGGTGCATCAACTTGTAAGAAATCCACCTTTTCCTACCTCTTAAGAGTTTTTCTTCCTTATTTGTATCCTACATGGATACTCCCATTGTAAATATCCAATTCCATTTGTAAATTAATACTAACTCTACTAACACTAACCCACTATGAAAAGTCCTATCACCTCCATTTCTCTCCTCTCTCTTTCCCCACCAACTTCTTGATAATTCCAAGCAAAAGAAATTAGATAAATTGCTGAAAATCTAACCCAACCATGGTTAGAGGAGTAACCCTAGCCTTCAAAATTGCTATAAAAGGAGGGTGTAGATAGCACAAAAAGGGGGGGAGAAGAAAGAGCACTATGCTATAGCTTGAGCAGCCAAGCTCAACCTCTTGAGAAGGAGCTCTTGAGTGGAATCTCATTGGCATTAGGCATATGTATGTGTTGTATTAGGGGTGATTAGCAAGGGAACTCTATGCCATTGTAAGAGAGAGATCATAAAATTGAGAGTAGGAAATCTATCATTTCTCCTACTAGAGTAAGCCCAACATTTGCTGAATCAAGGAGGGTGAATTTGGACTAAGCATGGACACCTTGTCTCCCTTCCAACGTGAAGTCATGGATATTAATGGTGTGTAAGTGTCTTGGTGTTTTATTTAAGTTCTTGATAGCTTGTCTCCGGGTATTGTTATCAATTTAGCCATAAATCCCACATGCTGTAAGAGGGCGACAGGGTGGAGAGGACTCCCCTAGCCTTAAGACAGTGATTTGGGTGGTTTTTTTCTTGTGATGTGTTGTGGTGTAATTTACTCAGGCTATGTTGAACAAATACTAATATCACTTTGATTGGTCATGACAGATTTGTAAGAAGGCATTAGTGCAACAAGCACCCCCTTCCCCCTTCTCTCTCTTTCTTACATATATATATTTATGTTTGCTTCATCATTAACGATACACTTCAAAGCAACCCGAGCACCATCTCTCTCTCTCTCTCTCTCTCTCTCTCTCTCTCTCTCTCTCTCTCTCTCTCTCTCTCTCTCTCTCTCTCTCGTGTTTTAGTGTGTGAGAGTGTTCCATTGGTGTTAGGGTTAGTGTAAATTCCTTGCTTGTTTGTGGGTTGCTCTAACGATTCTTCTCTTTTGCGCCCTAGTTCGCTCTTAAACTAGGTGGTGCCCCTTGTGTAGTTGGGATTTGGCTGTGGGTTTGTTGTTTTGGTTTGTGTTGTGTTGTGCCTTAGCCCCATTGAGCAGCACGGGAGCCTTGAAGGGTGTCTAGAGGTTGCTCTTCTTGTTGCCCGCCCTGGACCGCCTCAAACTGGTGCCCCCACTGAGGAAAACAACTCGTGTATGTTTTTGTGTAGGATCAACTTTTAGCATAGTCAAGTAGCTTGCATGAATCACGAGAATTTGTATGATCCCTTCATTCCCATTGCAAGGAAAAAGGTACACATAATTGTTAGTACTAAGTTGCAATTTCAGCGAGTAATTCGTAGAATTTTAGGTCCTCTTAGGTTAGCCGAGATAAACACTTCGGTAAATCCTTTTATTTTGCCTCTCATTAGGTACGATATAAGCTTGGACGTCTATATTTTTGTGTTATTTTAAGCATTAGGACATGCATAGGCCATGGATAATGGCCCAGGAATAGAGGTTTTTCCCTTTCATTTTACTCCACACATTAGAATAAACGTTGCAATTAGTAGAAAAATCCATTTTCAACAACGTATGGTATTCATGTTTGGTGCCCAAAGAGTAGGAGAAATTCTCGCGTCACCAAACCCTGTCATTCTACCTCTTATTGATTATCATAGGTCATTTGATGTGAATATTTTTATTTTGTTGTAGAATAGATTGCAATTTAGAAAATATTATTGTGTAAATCTTTTAAAGAAAGAAAAAACAAAAACGCGTCACTTTGAAATTGTTGAAGATGATAAAACAGGAAACAGAAGGAAGACAGCAACTCAGAGTAGGAAGAAGATGGAGAAGGAGAAGACACAGAGCTTGTGTACGAGATCTCTGTAGTCTGTCTCTCTGTATTGGAATAATAGTATATAAACTCAGAGCTACAAAGCTTATATGAAACCCTAAGAGATAAGGTGTCCTTTCACACCGGATGTCCAGGGGGAAAAACCTAGTGGGAGAAAAGTGCCCCTGGTGAAGCGTGTATACACACTAACACTACTACATGTCTACAAATCCCCCCTGTAGTGATAGTGTGAATTTGTACAAGGTACCAGATCATCATGTGTATGAGAGTAAGCCCAAAGCTTTTCGGAAAGCTTCAAACTTTTCTCGTGATAACGCCTTCGTAAATAGATCTGCAATGTTATCCTGTGTAGGACAGTAAGTTAGTGTGATCTCCCCTGCATGTAGCCTTTCCCTGACATAGTGGTAGTGAACCTCTATGTGCTTTGTTCTTGCATGAAATACTGGATTCCTTGCAACTGCCATAGCACTCTGACTGTCAGTGAAAATGGTAGTGGGTGCGTGTTGACACTCACAAAGATCTGCCAATAACCTGCGTATCCATACACAATCAACTGTTGCCGTGAAAGCTGCCCTGTACTCAGCTTCACAAGTTGATGTAGCCACTGTGGGTTGCTTCTTGCTTAGCCAAGATATACATGCATTTCCCAAGAAAAAACAATTGCCACTTGTGGAATGTCGTGTGTCAAAATCACCAGCCCAATCTGAATCGCTGTAACCAAGAAGCTGCATAGAATTGTGCTTTCCATACATATCCCCCCTTGGAAAGAACATGGCAAGATTAGGGGTACCTGAAAGGTAACGAAGTATGCACTTCACAGCCTGCCAATGATGCATACCTGGGCTGTGCATAAATCTGCTTGCTTGTGAAACCCCAAATTGAATGTCTGGACGAGTGTTGCCTGCCAAATATATCAAGCAACCAACCGCTGCTGCATAAGTATATATATCAAAAGTTTCTCCAGCATCATGCATGCTCAACTTTGATCCAGTTTCTACGGGTGTAGAGATTGGCTTACAATTTTGCATACCAAACTTGTCCAAAATTTTATGCAAATATTTTGCCTGCAACATGTATATTCCATCCTCTGATTGCACAAACTGAATACCCAAGTAATAATGTAGCAAACCAAGATCAGACATCTCAAAGGTTTTTCTCAAAGCATCTTTAAACGCTTCAATTTCATTTGCATTATTGCCTGTAAGAAGCATATCATCCATATAAAGTGTTAGCATAATGAGAACTCCATCTCTCTTTTTGACATACAAAGTACTTTCTGTTGGACTATTCTGAAATCCCTGGCCAATCAAATAAGTATGTATCTTCTCATACCATGCTCTTGGAGCCTGTTTGAGACCATACAAAGCTTTACGCAATCTACATACGTTTTTCTCTTGACCTTTTACAACAAAACCACTTGGTTGACTTACATAAACTTCTTCCTGCAAATCACCATTCAAAAAAGCAGTTTTGATATCCAACTGATGCACTTTCCAACCATGATGAGCAGCAATTGCAACTAGTGATCTAACTGTGGACGCACGAGAAGTAGGAGCAAAGGTTTCATCATAATCTATGCCTTTCTGTTGCGCATAGCCTTTTGCCACAAGCCTTGCTAATTTGTACCTGTCAACAGTACCATCTTGTTTCCTTTTTACCTTAAAAACCCACTTTGTACCAATAGGCTTTTTACCTGTAGGCAAGTCCACTAGATCCATGTATGATTCTTATGAATAGAATCAATTTCTTGCTGCATAGCATCTTTCCATTGCATAGCATCTTTCAAATGAATCACGCTCATCTGAATCACAAAGAGTGCTAAAGCAAGCCAAATCTACTTGCTCTCTACCAAAAGTAGTACCAGCACGTGTTTTTCGTGGCAACGGTGCATCCAACTTGCTATCCTGCAAAGTTTTCTGAACCCATTTAGGCAAGGTTCTTTCTTCCCTGAGAACTTCTTGCTCTTCACGCACAATTTCCTCTACATCATGACCCTCTGACCGATACGCTCGTTTCGAGCTATCACATGGCCCATTCCACGACACGCTCTAAAAAATCTAGCAAAAAAACAAACAAAAAACACGCTAAAAACTAGTCACAAGGCCTCCTAGAGCAGCTTTTTGACACCTTAGGGTATCAAAAGCACATGCACTTACGCTCTGGGCGGGTGCTAGAACACGAGCATATTGAGGGTGCCTCTGTTCATACGGACACCCATTACCCATCCACGATAAGCTCTAGACCCTTAGCGGGGGCACAAGGTAGCACCACCCAAGACCCTAAAATAGCCGCTAGTGATTCCTCCTCCGACTCAGAAATCATGGAAGCATACCCTACCCAAAACACTGAGAGAGAAGGCCATGCACCTCCCGAAGCTCCACAGCCTCGTACTAGTATGTTTAGCCGTTTCATGGAAACATTAGGTAGAGCTACTCGCTCGGAACCTGATGCAAATGAAGCACACGAAGGGGGTGGGGAAGTGGAATCTCCTTTCACATCGCACGTGGACCCCACACCCCCAAAGAGTGTCCATGTGGATATCCTACCAACTTCTTACCAAGAAGGCCCTGTTGAGCTGCCTCCTTCAGAGGTTCCCTCTAGAGTACCGTTGGTGACAAGTAAAACCACGGGGAGCAACATTGCTTCTACCTCACAAGAAACCGTTAACACGTCGACTCTAGAAGGATTGTTCATTAATGATCATTGGACATACGACCTCCACACTGAGGTGTTGACGGATCTACACTCTGGCCACGCCTACCATGTAGGATGGATAGAGATTGTACAATCCACCTCTAGTGCCACGAGCATCGAAGATCAACAAAAAATGATCTGTAATGTTATCCATGGTGTTATTCAATCAGAAAGTCAAAACCGAGGGGTAAATATACTCTCAACTGGCCCCATGAGATTTCTGGATACGAGCAAGGCTCAACAGCCTACTCTATCACAAATGGAGACTTCTCTAATGAGCCCCATGGACCCATCTTACGTCATTTCACCTGGGGTCTCTATGCAATCTGAGCCTCCGAGCGACAACTTTAGCTTCCCTAACTTGGCTCAACCCTCTATTAAGGAAAACCTAGTGCTCACTCCAGGGATAAGCTTGACAGAGAATGTACCGATGACATCTACGGTTAGCGCAGTGCCACTACCTAGTGTCGTAGTACCTAATATGGGGCCTCGACCATATGTGCCTCTAGCCCCTTATGCACACATGGCCCCCACACCTCCAATAGTACCACTTGTTTACGCTCCTCGAGTGCCGCTCCCTAGCCCTTATCCGAGTGGACCTATGCCCAGTTATGTTCCATATCCTGCATCATCCACACATATGCCAAGACCGGTACCCGTTCCTCTCCCACATATGATTCCAAGAGTACCTCCACCGGCCCTGCCTCCTCACATAGGTGACTTGGCAGCGTTTGCTCAAACCATAGGTCGATCTATCGCGGAAAATATGCGTCATGCATCTGATAGAGAGCCTAGAAGTAAGGCAGTACAAATTGCCAAACTCACGCAAAAATTCAATGGGGACGAAGATGCTAGGAAACACATTGAAGTGTTTGAACAAGTATGTGATTCCTTAGGGGAACGCAACGAACTACATAAGTGCAATGCCTTAAGCTTGACATTAAGTGGGAAGGCTGGAGATTGGTATAGGACCCTAAGGGTGGACGAGAAAACAATCTACCCTACCCTTCGAAGGTTGTTTCTAAAGGAGTACATACGAGAAGGTGTGCTTTGGGGTGTAGCATCTCAGCTACAGAAGGCCGAACGTAAGGAAGGAGAGTTAGTAAGGGATTTCATTAGTCGTCTAAAGCACTTAAACTCTCGCTGCCCTGTAAATGAGCGCTTCAACAATAACCAACTGCTTGATCGATTCATTCGAGGGTTGAGGAATGAAGGAATCTATAATGGACTAGTGATTAGAGGTATCACAACCTGGGAAGATGTCACTGCCAATGCAATCCAATTAGAGGACAACTTGATGATAGCAGGCATGAGGGTGTCTACTGACACGAGATCCACTGCTCACAAGCCATTGAGTATGAACCCATGACTGCAAAGCCCATTGCCAATGAGCCAAAGGTATTTGAGACATTCTTGACAGACCTCACCAAGGCAATCCAAGAGACTCTTAAGGATAATCGACCCCCTCAAAATAGTCACATGTATCCAAGAAGGGAGCAACAATGGTGTTCCATTTGCTTAGGTCCACATAGCACTAGTGAGTGCCCTACGTTTAGAGTAAAATTTAATGGAACTTGCAACGCATGTGGTAGGTATGGTCACCAAGCTAAGGATTGTTTAATGATCAAACGTATGATGGCAAATAGACCACCTGTAGCCTGGACGGATGCGCCTCGAGCTCCTGTATTGATGCCTACTCCACCTGTTGAGCAACTACCGCAACACATGGTCCCTAGATCTCAAAATGTTGTACAAGCTACACCGCTACCACCTCCTGTGCTAGGACCGCAGCCCCCGCATCCAAGAGTCGCCCCTATGAACCAAGTGGGTTGCGAGCCATCAAATGCTTATCCAGATGGCTGTGAGGAGGAAATAGACACTAGTATTGCCTACGGACTTGATACATTGGAAGAGTGTCCTATATACTACATGGAAGATTGTTGGGGGCAAGTCAAGCCGGTTTATCAAGCTGCTGCTCTCGCATCCAGAGGTCAAAATATCAACACCCAGGCTAGGAGGCCACCTCTTCAATGCTACGAGTGTGGTGGACCACATCGGGCAGCGGAGTGCCCTATTAGGCTGCAAAACAATGCTGCACAGATGCAAATGAATCAAAGGAGCACGTCTGCAATGCCAATACTCACATGTAATCGTTGTGGCATAGATCACTTGATTGCCCAATGCCCCTATAACCCAAATGCACCTAAAATCACACCCCTGAATTTGGTCGAAATTGCTAGTGTGACATCGCCAATACCACCCGTCGCACCCGCTTATGCGATTACACGGTCCATGCTTCAAGGGCCAGGCCATATCCTCGAAGAGAGAGATACCGCGTCACTTATCCAAGCAAAGAAAAAGAAGACACGAAGGAAGAAGTCGCAGAATACGAAAAATTCAAAGCCAAGTTCCAAAACAAACATAGGAACAGGAGATGACCCCGTGTATATGAATGACCTCGAGGATGATTCAGATTCAGTCGAGATAATGGAGACTAGAACCAATACCACAAAGGGAAAGACCGACAAAGAAAACCGTAACATGGAACCAAATGAAAACCGAATAAGAGAAAACCATAAAGAGCCTCTGAAAACACCACAAGTGTTTCCAGATCCAATCCAAGACCCCCAAGATAAACCGCAGGAGCAAAAAGGGAAAAATCGTAAAAAGAAGATTGGGACGTACCCAAACCCAATAGACGAGATTAAGCAGGTGAAACATCTAAGAGGTTTAGTGGAGGAGACTCAAAGGAAACTAGAACCAGAACCCATGCATGTCAAAATTCATGACACAGTGTTTCCCACGCAAGTTCATCCACCCCACATGAACCATAGACCGTTAGCCATATCTAGTATCATCCAAGAAGGGAGTGAGGACGGGACATCAGAAAGTGAGCATACACCCTTCTTGTTGGAAAGGATGTTTAACGAAGGAATACCTGATCCCATTGAGGAATATGAGATTCCATCCTCACCAGTTCCTAGTCAAGGACCTACACCTTGCAAAACGCCAATGAATGTTGCCAAACTAGTGGACTTCATGTCTTCTGAGGTACGAACCACGATCATAGCAAAGCTGTATGGAGATCCTGAGTTATTCCTTGCACTTCGAGCATTCCTTAACGGAGAGCTACGAACGGGATTACCGCAGTTTGCGCAACCAAATAGGCCTGACTCAATTATGATTGATGAGGAAAATCATGTGCAATCACTTGACTTAGATGGACACGAGTCTGTGATCGAGGTACCCATTAACGAATTAGGGTAGTATTTTGAAGGTGACGAGTCTAATGCGACCCTACCCATCACTACCAAGGGATTAACTATAAAGGGAATTCTTGATGGTGGTGCGGGAGTTAGCATCGTTACAAAAGATTGTTGGGAATCCATAGGAAAACCCCGCCTCAGTGTTACTAACATTGTGGTAAAGATGGCAAATGGTACCATAGCCAAACCTATGGGGATGCTCAAGGATCTTAAGATCAAAGTTCTAGGACACAAGGTACGACATACGTTCATTGTAATGGATTTCTCTAAACACCTTATGTCATATGAAATGATTTTAGGACGACCATTCATGAGGGAAGCACAAATGGTTCACGATTGGTCTAAAAATCATGTCTATTTGCAATTCCAAGACTCTGTCCTTAGAGTGGATTTGGTGACTGGTAAGGTACACCCCTTAGGGAGTAAAACCATTATTGATCATCGCTCTGACACCACAGTTCACTCGGCCCCAGTACAATATTGTTACACTTGTAAGAAGGATACAGACATTGGCCAAGATTCTCCTTATATGGATATCCTACCTGGGATGACTGAGTCGGACAATGTGGATTGGGTCCACCTAGCATCAACCATAGACACTTGGGGAAATAGGGGGACGACCTGGGTAACACCTGAGGGGGATGAAATGCCTATACCCTTAAATATGCTACAAGCAATGCATATCGCTTCCGACAAGACTCATCCTAATGTAACGAAGAAAACATACAAGTGGGTCCCTAAGGCTTCCTTAGTGACCATAGCTAGTGCAAAAAAACAGAAGCCTTGTAAGAAACGTACCACTCGCTCCAAGAAAAGTAAGCAAATGTTGTGATGGATCCCTAAACGACTATTGGAAGCCCAAGGCTACTATCAAGGAAATGATCAAATCTGGGTGCCAAAACGTAGATTGTGCTCTTACCTATCACCTGACCCAAGTGAGCCCAATCCCGTAGCTCCAAAACGAATCAATGATCGTGGAAAGAAAAAAATCACAGAATGCTATACACCCGCTCCCGAGCTAGTTTGGGTACCAAAGAAAGAACGAATTGTTCCACCTAGCTCAGGAAGGGGGGAGTCCCATGAAGCTTCTAGCTCCTCATGTAATACATCCATAGAGGTAAAAGCTTCTACACAGCCTCCATCTATAGTAGTGGACCTCCATGAAGCTACAAAAGAATCCACACCTCCCAGTGTTCAAGAATCACCTGATGAACCACTTCAAGTTCAATCCTCGGAGAGTACCTTACCACCCTTGCAACTTGACGAGGCACCTAGGGTAATAGAAAACTACTGGCAAAAATCCTCACCTATTACCAACTGGAACAATTGGTTTCAAAGGGTGACAAGCTCATTTCAAACGGTATGATCTACCCAAGGAAGGGGGGAGTGTTTGTGGACATCCATTATTCATTTGTTTCCCTCTCAACCTTTCTCCCTGACCTCTCAATTCTAATCTTAGGGAATGTACATATAAAGCTTTATACTCACAAAAAAAAAAGAAAAAAAAAAGAGCAAGAGCAATTAGCAAACGAGTATGCACATTTAAAGTCAAAACATTGACTCAGACCTACACATGTCACATCTGGTACAGTGAAACAGAAACCTATGCCATGAAACACCTTTGATCCTCATCACTTGAGTGATGGAGGGTAAGTAAGATTAGTACGATAGGAGTGTTTCTGTTTTAGAGTTGAGAGATTAGTGAAGTTCTCTTTTCCCACTAATGTGCCTCCTGGAGGTATTCCTTTTGTTTCCTAGTGTGTACAGGAGCGTGTTGCTATTGATAGGATTTGGACCTTCATGGAACCTTTCTCTCGTTCACACTTCAAATCAAGCGCGACCATCAACACAAACAGGTGTTTCTTGTCCATTAGCATTGCCCTTATCTTTTTGCATCCATGTTTGTCTACTTTGATTGTGATTGGTAGCATAATATTCAGCGCATTTGCTTACTATCAAACATTTAATTCAATGTAATGTTTTGTCATAATCACTTGTCTAGGTTTAAAAATCAAGCAGTCCGACTAAGCTAGTTTGAACAAGTTAGGTGTTAGAAATCTTCTCTTAATACCATGCGGAATGCCTTCCTAATAAGCAATGGTTACTTAGGTTCTTAATCCGATTTAGGCAGCATTGTATGAAATGTACTAGGGCTTTCTAGTGGGCTTAACCCTAGTGACCTTTAGCTTAAGTATTATAAAAGGAGTTTACTAATGTGATGAGCCTGGGGAGGGTAACAGTGTTATATGACCCCCCAAAGTTACAAAATTAAAATGCTGAAAATGAACAAGCAAAAAATCAAAGTGCCACAATGTAAAATTTTACGCTGGAAGAGAAATCTCAGCTTGAATTGGTACTTCACTCACATGTATCGCCTATGGTACTAGAGCCCTAGAGGTTCCCAGTGTGGGCGCTTTTCCTTGAAAAGCAAAAAACCCAAGGCATACAAAATAAGCACACACATCATAATTGAATCAATGTGAAAAGACTTTGGGGGGTCAAAGAAAAAGTAATCAGTCAGGCGATGATTTCATGAGAAATTCCTTTTATGGTAGCTTAACTACAAGGTTTTCTAGGTATAGCCTCTAGTCAGCCCTCGAACATGAATACTTGGCTCTCGCGATTAAACAACTTAATTGACCACTGAAAATTAAGAAGCTTACCCATGGTATTAATATTCGATCTCTAGTGCCTTTCGACCGTCAAATTAGCGACCCCAGACTTGTTTAATTTTCTACCTTTACATCTGTTTATGCATTTGATTACATTGCAATTTAATGTTCATTGCGAACAAATTGTTTGAAATTCTTTGACCAATCAATTTTTCTACCTAAAACTGCATATGCTTTTAAAGAGAATGCCATTACTGTGCCAATGTTGTTTGATTTTGCAGTGACTAAAGAAGGCTAAGGACATTCATCTCAAATGATCTTCCACCTCGACGAACGAGCTTCAACTCAATAGCTTCCGAGGACAGAATCTACATCAGGAAGGGGGGCATGTTAACCCTCACGGCACACGGACACCCTATGATCTATAAAGGTTGTATTATTTAGAGTCAGGTACCGGGCTTGTCGGACCAATAGGAAAAAGGTAGGAGTGATCGCCGATGAGAGGCGCACTCTAACTGGGACATTCAAGGGATTAGTTGGTTAAGCATGGGCGCCCAAGTGTGAATGGGGTGAACTCATATAAAAGCCAACTAAACCTAATTTCTACTCATTCTCTCATTTGTGCAATAGAAGAGTGCTCTTGCTCCATCTCCATCTCCATCTTCTTCTTCTTCACCTCCTTGTGTGTATGTGTGTGTGTGAGAGAGAGAGAGGGAGAGTGTGTGTGCGATCGACCATTACGAAGGCACGATGGCGGCGAAGCGGTTGAGCGCGGCACGACTGCAGCTTCTTCTTCATCGCGGCGAGGAATCCACCACGAAGGCGAGCGTAGAGCGGTGAGTGACACACCCTTTGCTTCCTTGAGCTTGCTAGTTTAGGCTTGTTGTGTGCTTGGAGCCGTTTGTGGCTCGCACACGGTGTATTGGCAAGTCCCTTGCTTCGACAGTGCGGCAAGGAGCGCACACCTGTTGTGATTCTTGATTCTCCACAAAAGAAGGAAGCAAACCTTCAAATACATCATGTGTCTGCATATGAGGTACATCAAAAGCAACCATAGGTTGAGCATTAGTTTCTGCAAAAATTACATCACGACTTTCAAAAATCTTGTTTGTAGCAGGATTGTAAAGTCTATAACCTTTACTTCCACTACTGTACCCCACAAATATACATTTGATTGCCTTATCATCAAGCTTCCCACGTAACTGCTGAGGGATGTGAGCATAAGCAAGACAACCAAAAACACGAAGATAACTGATTGAAGGTTTTCTGTCATACCAAGCTTCATATGCAGTAATGGTCTTCAAGGCACGAGTAGGACACCTGTTCAAAACATGTGCTGCACAAGCAACTGCCTCCATCCATAGCTTATGAGGCAAACTCTTAGCCTTGAGCATACATCTAGCCATCTCCATTAAAGACCTGTTCTTCCTTTCTGCAACACCATTCTGTTGTGGTGTGTATGGCATAGTGCATTGGTGTTTAATGCCTTTCTTTCCCAAACAATCCTTAAATGCACCTGAAATGTATTCACCTCCTCGATCGGTACGAAGAGTCTGTACTTTGCAACCTGTTTCATTTTCAACCTTGGCGACATAATGTTGAAAAACTGCAAACACATCTGACTTTGCTTTGAGTGGATACACCCAACAAAACCTGGAAAAGTCATCAATGAAGGTCACAAAATAAAGGCTGTTTCCTATAGATGGCGTCCTCATAGGACCACATACATCACTGTGTACAAGTTGCAACTTTCCTGCGAAAATGAAAATCTGTGCATCTTTCTAAGAACGCAACCTTCACATACATGTCTTGGTGGCATCTCCAATAAAGACAAATCATGCACCATATTATGACGTTGTAAAGTCATCAAACTGCCATAACTAACATGCCCAAATCTAGCATGCCACAACTCAGCATCCTGCATGGCCTGCGTCTTTGTTTCTGCAATACATACCTGAATCTGCTTTTCATAACGATCTAGCACAAATAGTCCATTTTCCAGCGTACCTGTAGTGATAAGAGAATAACCATTCTCTCGATCTCGTACAACACATCTGTCATCCTCAAAAATGACCCGAAGACCATTTTTTGCAAGAGAGAATACACACAACAAATTCTTCTTGATCCCTGGAACATATAAGACATCTGGCAAGCATAAATCTGAACCATCTGAAATGGTAATCAAAATCTTACCAACGCCTTTGATTGGATAAGAAGCATTATTTGCACATGTCACCTTCTTTCCTGCTGGAGCTGCATCTAATGAACAAAACAAATCCTTCCTTGAAGTAATATGCCTGGATGCACCACTATCAAAGTACCAAATCATTTGTGTCTTGTCAACACTGTAAGCAGAAAAATCTGAACATACTACGAAAGCATAAGAATCCTGCACAAAGTTTGCAGACTCTTCTTTAGCTGTAGAAGAATCACCAGAAGCTGAAACAACCAAACTTGACTCTTTCTTCTTTTCTTTAGCAATTCGCTTTTTACACTCACTACTGTAGTGACCAGGTTTCTTGCAGTATTGACATTTACCTTTCTTCTTGGACTTGTCGGAATCACCTTTAGACTTCTCTGAAGATTGTCCTGCACTAGACTTGGAGTGATGAGCACTCTCTTTACCCTTGTTTTTGTTCTGTACAACAAGAGCATGATCCATACCATCCACCTGTAAAGACTTTTTCTTACGTGATTGATCCTCCTGCAATAGCAAAGCCAATAACTCTTCAAAATGAAGAGGGTCAGGATTAGCTCGCAAAGACAGAGTCAAAGAAGTCTGAAAAGTCAAATAAGATGGTGGTAGTGAATTGAGTGTTTTGGAAACCAATTCCTTCTCTGGAATCACTTCATCAATGCTAAGCAATTGCTCTTTAAGATCCCTGATTTTTGTAAGATGCTGGACAATATCGTCACCTTCGTCCATCTGTATTTTGTCAAGTTGTTTCTTCAAAAACTCTATTCTGGCAGCGTTTCTTCCTCCAAACATAGCTTGCAGAGTGTTCCAAGCATCCTCAGAAGTTCTGCAAGATCTGATATGTGGTGTGATTGTCCTCTTTATGGTTAAGGCAATCACAGCCATAGCCTGTGCATCTTTAGTATCCCATCTCTTTTGCTCTGGAGTGACTTGTGAGGGTCCTGCACCAACAGCTGCACCACGACCAGGCGTGGCAGGTGCAATGCTACTTGGACGAACTTCATCTCCAGATACATAATCCCACAATCCTTTACCAACCAAAACATTTTTGGCCATAAAAGACCAAAGAGAATAGTTGGTACCATCCAATTTGTCTTCGGATGTAAACGCACCAAAAATCTCTTTCTCCGTAGATTGAGCCATACTGTAGATGCACACAAGAGAGCAAAAGAACCTCCAAGAGATTCACAAATCTCCTCTCCAATGCAAGCAAAACTCTACACAAAATCTCAGCACAAAGCTAAGACAAGCTGCTTCCCAAAAGAACTGTTTACCTGAAGAAAATCTGTCAAAAAGCACACCCTCTTGATCTAAACGCCTCCGAAAAGTAACTTCTGCAACGCTGCTCAGAACAAAATTTTGAGGGCTCGAACGGCTTCGAAAGGGGGGTAAAACCGCAGGTCACCTGCTCAGAATACTCCCGGAACGTCGAGGATGCTCCCACGAGCAAATTCTCCGAAAACTGCCTGAAAACTGCGATTGCGCGCGCGGACGCGAAAACGCAAGTATAGGCTCTGGAAATAACCTCGCTCTGATACCAATTGTTGAAGATGATAAAACAGGAAACAGAAGGAAGACAGCAACTCAGAGTAGGAAGAAGATGGAGAAGGAGAAGACATAGAGCTTGTGTACGAGATTTCTGTAGTCTGTCTCTCTGTATGGGAATAATAGTATATAAACTCAGAGCTACAAAGCTTATATGAAACCCTAAGAGATAAGGTGTCCTTTCACACCGGATGTCCAGGGGGAAAAACCCAGTGGGAGAAAAGTGCCCCTGGTGAAGCGCGTATACACACTAACACTACTACATGTCTACAGAAATCAATTCAATGGAGAGCCAACGCCAAAAGGATAGTAACTGATCAAGAACGTGTAGAAATGTTTGAGGTGGTCCTTAGGAAAGATGCTAGCACTTGGTTTGACTCTTTGCCTGAGGAAGTTAAAGGGAATTACACGGAAGTTTTGAATCGTTTCAAGAAATACTTCTTTGATCCCCAAAACACTCAGAAATTATGGCAAGACATTGTTTCTCATAAGCAAAAAGACTTAGATGACTACTACTTGTATAAGCAAGAGTTTCTACGTCTTTGGGCTCTATGGATATGAAATGTTGCTAACCCTGGTGATGGTGCAGAATTTTTAAAGAAGGAGAGGTTCATAGCCGGACTCTTTCCTGACCTTAAGGTAAAAGTTGAGGCGGGTGCACCTGTTACTTTTGATGCAACTGAAACTAGGGCTGCTGAGAAGTATAGGAAACTCAAGTGCTTAAGGGGAGAGGTTCCAATAGAAGGTCTTAGACCCAAAGGTAAGTCACAAGCATCAACATCTAGGGAGATTCCTGAGGTAACGGATGAAGTGATTGAGAAGTTAAATGAATCTTTAAGCAGCCTGTCAATTCACCTTGCACAATCTGTAGGTCCAAAGGGACAAGCTAAGAAGTCAGAAGAGAGAGAGCCACGAACTAGGAGAGTCTTGCAATGTTGGAATTGCGGTGAGTCTGGACATGGGATGTATAATTGTCCTTGGCCCCGTGGAGAGCCAGGGAGACCTAACTTGAATTACCCAGTGATGAATACAGGAGTAGGAGCTGGTCAACAACCAAGGCTTCTACAAAGTCCAAATGGACCAAGACCACCTCCACAAGGGGTAGAAGGTGTTCCACCTTTGCCAGATCCAAATGTGCATGTGGTAGAGGTGACAAATTCAAATGAGGTTGACATGGAAGCCAATGGCATTAAGCGTGGCCGAGGAAAAGGTAAAGAGAAAGAAGGAGTCACATCATAGAGTGACCATGGACAAGGCAAGAAGGCAAAGGAAACCAAGGAAACCAAGAGGACTGGACGTCGTATCAACCTCCAAGACTTCCCTCTTGGACATGGTATGGCTTCGTACAACTTGTTGGAAGACATGAGAGGTAAGGGTCCTGATATTTCATGGCCTCAATTTCTTGCATTATGTCCACAAGTTAGGAGGGATTTAACAAGGGCAGTTAGCACTACGAGAAAGGTAAAAGAGAGTGTGCCTGTTGTAAAAATTGCACAAGCTGAAATGAATGAGGACATTACACCGGTGCTAGACTGTTACATCGAAGGAAGATTGGTTAGGAAAGGTCTAGTGGATGGGGGTGCACAAATTTGCATCATGACAGAGGGACTCATGCAAAGACTAGGCATGCACATCCATGAGACACTTGAAATCAAAGTCAAGATGGCAAACAATAGCAAGGCTAGGTGTGTAGGCATTTGTAAAAATGTCTTTGTAGAGACCTTTGGCATTAATAAAGCGGTGGATTTTTATGTTATGTCAACCAAGGGAAGTGGTTATCCATTTATCCTAGGGAGACCATGGCTAATGAAAATGCGAGCTTTCCAGGATTGGGAGAGTGGAAAGATAATTTGCAGGAACGACAATCATATGAAAGTTGTCTTTGACATGAAGGAGCAACGCCAAGAGGAGCTCCATGAAGAATCATCTCAAAGTGAGACAGAAGAAGGTTGGACCGATAGCACTTCAGAAGAAGAAAGTAGCGGCAGCATTACTGAAGAGGAGTCTTCCATCGAAGTCATGGGGGTAAGGTTTAAGCCAAGCAACCAAGAGACCTCTTGTCAAGGCTTGGAGGAGGTAGGTCCTCAAGAGAACGAAGGTGTTCAAGATGAAGGGATGCTAGAAGGTATGCTATCAACAACACTTACAAAGGATGAAAGAGAGGAGTTCAAATGTGTGCTAAGGAAGTTCACTAGGCTTTCTGCTAAAGACTACACCGACGTGCGTGGGGTAGATGTTGTTCAACACAAGATTGAGTTAAAGCCTGAGGCCACACCTAAAGCTCAGAAGCTACGAAGGCTAGGAGTTATAAAGGAACAGGATTTACTCAAGGAGGTAAGAAAGCTTCTAGCAGTAGGTTTCATTTATCCAGTGGAGAATTCAGAGTGGGTCTCTCCCGTTGTTGTCACTCCTAAGAAAAACGGAAAGTGGAGGGTGTGTGTGGATTACCGTCCACTCAATGAGGCAACAAAAAGAGATCACTTTCCCCTCCCATTTTAGGATGAGATACTAAATGAGGTAGCTGGTCGTGAGAAGTACACTGTGTGTGATGGCTACTCAGGCTACTTTCAAATAGGTATCGCATTGGAAGATCAATTGAAAACAACCTTTATCACTCCTTGGGGTTGTTATGCTTTTAGAGTCATGCCATTTGGTCTGACAAATGCTCCTGCAACATTCCAACATTTCATGAACATGGTGTTTCAAGCATTCTTTGGAAAGTCAATTAGGGTGTTCATTGATGATTTCTGCATTTATAGCTCAAAATCATTGCATCTACAAAGGGTAGAAGAAGGTTTAAAGAAGCTCTACGACATGGGAGGTCAACTCAACCCCGACAAGTGCCACATAGGTGAGGATGAAGTGATCTTGCTCGGTCACAAGGTTTCCTATAAAGGCATTGAGGTGGATCCTTCAAAGGCAAAGGCTCTTATTGAGCTCCCATCACCGAAGAGTCTTAAGGAGGTCATCTCTTTCATTCAGAAGGTGAAGTATATGTCACGCTTCATTCACTTAGCCTCGGAGTTTCTTCATCCTTTGCAAAAGTTGACACAACAAGTAGAATTTGCATGGTCTGATGAGCTTGAAGAGTATTTTTGTAACATTAAAGTCATTTTGTCAGAGCTACCAACACTCATGCCTCCTTGTTGGGAGTACACATTCTTTGTCAGCTCTAGTGTTGGAAGGGAAACAATTGGTGTTGTGTTGCTACAACAAGATCCCCACAGTACAAGGATGCGACCCATCTACTTTGCTAGTAGGGTCATGAATGCTTTGGAGAGAGACTACACAGAAGCAGAACTCATGATGCTTTGTCTCATGTTTGCGGTGAGAAAGTTTAGATCCTACCTGCTACCAAAACCTTTTGTAATTCTCATTGCAGAAAATTAGTTCCCTCGGGTGTCATCTCAAATGAATCTTAGTACTAGGATCTCAAAGTGGATTATAGAGTTGCAAGAATTCCAATACTCTTTCAAGGTAGAAGATAGTGTGCGTGCACAATTGGCAAGGATTCTCGCTTATAGGGTACATGAGAAGGAAATTAAGGTGCCTCAAGTAAAGACCCTACCATTGCCACCACAAAAAAGTATTCCCAATGCTTTTACCTTGTTCTTTGATGGAGCTTTTCGACGAGCCACAGGGAAAGCAGGGGGAGGGCTAGTGTTGCTCAACCCAAGTCGAGAGGTGGTCATGAAAGAGAAGGTCAATCTACTAGGTTCAACTAGCAAAAATTAAGCAGAATACGACACACTACTTCATGGTTTGAAGATGTGCATTGGCCAAGGGATAAAACGTCTCATGGTAAAGGGAGATGCACTTCTCATTGTTAAATATATTTTAGGCATTTGGGCATGCAAGAATGAAAGCTTAAGGACAAAAGTTCGTGCCATTCGTAGGATGTTTAATCAGTTTGAATAAGTGCAACTATATCATATTCCGAGGAAACAAAATGAAGATGCCGATTTACTTGCACAACAAGCAGTTACATGTGTTGAGAGACAAGTGCAGGTCATCATGGTGGCAGCAGCTGTCAAGCAACCGAGATACCAAGGATTGGAGTCATTGGCTCCCATTATTGGATACATTTTGGAGGGTGAGTTTCCACAAGACTTCACGAAGGCTTAGAAGAGGAGACTCATGAAGAAGGCAAGTTTCTATCTCTTCCTAGAAGGCTCCCTCTATCAAAGAGGGAAGGATCAAGTGTGCAGAAGAGTACCAACTATCGAGGAAATTCCAGCCATTCTAAAAGGTTTGCATGAAGAGGCATGTGGTGGTCATTTTGCCCAAGAATCAACTGTGAAGAAGATTTTGCTTACGGGGTATGTTTGGCCAACCTTGCATGTGGATGTTCAACATTGGTGCAAAAGTTGTCACAATTGTCAGGTAAATGGGAATAGAAGATTGATTTATGGTCCAAGGAAAATTGTGCTTGCAAATGGACCCTTTGAAAAGTGGGGCATTGATTCTATGGGTCCTCTGCCTAGGACAAAAAGTGGTAAACTCTACATTCTAGTGGCTGTAGACTATATGACTAGGTGGGTGGAAGCACAAAGTGTGGCAAAGGTAAATGAGAGGACAGTGAGCAAATTTGTCTACACTCACATTTGTTGTAGATTTGGCACACCTTTGGAGATTGTTTTTGATAATGGTCCAGGGTTTAGAAAGGGATTGCTCACAGAAGTCTGTGAAGAACTTCGCATTCTACATCATCACACTACACCCTACTATCCCCAATCAAATGGTTTGGTAGAAAAAGCTAATGGTGTCATTGCAGGCATCATTAGAAAGATGGTGAAAAACAAGACAAATTTGTGGGATGACTTCTTGGATAGTGCCTTGTGGGCGTATCGAACCACATATAGGGAAGCCATGGAGTTCACACCATTTCACTTGGTCTATGGTCAAGAGGCTTTACAGCCAATTGAACTAAACATTCCAACAATGCGACTTCATGGAAAATCAACACAAGATGATCAAGAAGCATGGATGGATCGACTTCTTAATTTAGCTAAGCTTGAGTGGAAAAGAGAAGCAGTATACGAGTGCTATAAGAGGAAAGCCACACAGACAAAGGAGAAGCTTGACAAGAAACTGAAGGACAAAGGCATCAATGAAGGGATCTTGTGCTAAGGTATGACAATCGACTCGATAATCGTTTTGATGCCAAATTTGAAACAAGATGGCAAGGGCCATACATAGTCAAGAAGGCTTTCAATTCAAGTTACTATCAACTCATGGACTTGAATGGGAAAGAGCACTCCAGGAAGGTAAACGGCTATCGCTTGAAGCCTTACTTGAGTCGCCTTCTACCAAAGGATCTACCAGAGCAAAAGGCAACTATCCCATGTAAGTATTGTTCCATGAAGCATGAGTGTAACACAAACCAAAATTCCAAGGGGCCAAACAATGAAGATCTTGTCAAGGACTCTGAAGCACTCTGTTTGGAAAAGATTCTTTATGATGGTACATGAATATACCATCATCCTGGGGGAGGGCTAATGATAGCCGTTTTTTCGGCTCTCTGTAATTGCCATAGTGAGTTATCTCACCCTATCAAATCACTCAAACACTGTGGTTACCCTCACCCTTTCACTGTATATAGGTGCGTGTGAGTTAGGGGACTTTTCCCTTATCTCCTTACTGAAATAAAAAACCCTCAATTAGCTAGTCATGGGGCTAGTTGAGCCAAAAAAATAAAAAAAATAAAAAATATAAGTATATTATGGCCCATGCTTATGTAAATATTTCTTTGTATATAGGGCCTAAATAAAAGATTTTTTCATAATTATTTTGGTATTTATTTAAATATTTCTACCTAGGTGTGTGTTATTTATGCTCTGTACATTGCCTCACCATTACCACAATTTTTCTTACCATTTTTCATACTCTTTATTCCATATAGAAATATTTTCATGTAAACTTCTCTTATATTTGGTGTAACTCCACCCCAACAAAAATCCAAAAAAAACTAGTTTTATTTATGTGTATATTTTTTCACTATTGTGATTTTTCCCTTCCTACATCTATTTTGTTTTTTTTCTAAACATTAAAACACCAAAAATATTTATCTTTTTATGGTAGCCTCATAATGAGAGAGATTTCTTTTGACCCCTTTATATTTTTTCCACTTATATTATTTATATTTGACATGTACATATTTTTTAGACCCCTCAATATTTGATTTTCTTAGTTGTACTATTCACGTATATCATGATCTCAACAATATCTTCAATTATAGACCTACCAAATAAGGTCAAGGGTAGGTGGCATGCATACATGCACTATGGAGGGATCACTCTTGGAGGTATTCAAAAGCATCATCCAAAGAAGGACCCCACTAGGACCTTGTGCAGTGGAAAAAAACGACGGCTTTGCTGAATTTTTAAAGTTCACTTGCTCTCCGAATTTGAAAAGGTCATACAAACAAAAGTTGTATCTCCTGGGCTGAACTTTCGCCTCAAATGTTTTCAAATTTTTTTGAGCTACGAGCTGTGAGCTATGATTTTATTAGTGGACCCCAGTTTTCCCATGCTATGCAGCCACACTCTCTCTTCCACTTTATCATTTTCCTCTTTCACACACACTTCTCCACTCATCATCCCCACCTCTCTCACCACTCCTCTCTGCACCCTACTCACCTTCTCCTCAACCTTGAAGAATAAGAGAAACCATGGTGAACTCATATCTCCCACACACAATTCCATTCCAAAATTGACCACCTAGTCTCATTTTTCCTCCTCCAAATTACCCATATCTATCAAAAAAACCACAAAATTCAACCTCTTCTCTTAAAAGACAGCATCATGGTGGTTGATTACTCAGCTTCAATTACCTTGTCTCTCAAGGAAGGTCGAGAGTGGAGAAAAAATGTACCATCAAAGCTAGTGGACCGTCAACAAGCATCAAAATTGGCCCTACTCAAGACACTTGGAGCATCAACCTTGTAAGAAATCCACCTTTTCCTACCTCTTAAGAGTTTTTCTTCCTTATTTGTATCCTACATGGATACTCCCATTGTAAATATCCAATTCCATTTGTAAATTAATACTAACTCTACTAACACTAACCCACTATGAAAAGTCCTATCACCTCCATTTCTCTCCTCTCTCTTTCCCCACCAACTTCTTGATAATTCCAAGCAAAAGAAATTAGATAAATTGCTGAAAATCTAACCCAACCATGGTTAGAGGAGTAACCCTAGCCTTCAAAATTGCTATAAAAGGAGGGTGTAGATAGCACAAAAAGGGGGGGAGAAGAAAGAGCACTATGCTATAGCTTGAGCAGCCAAGCTCAACCTCTTGAGAAGGAGCTCTTGAGTGGAATCTCATTGGCATTAGGCATATGTATGTGTTGTATTAGGGGTGATTAGCAAGGGAACTCTATGCCATTGTAAGAGAGAGTGATCATAAAATTGAGAGTAGGAAATCTATCATTTCTCCTACTAGAGTAAGCCCAACATTTGTTGAATCAAGGAGGGTGAATTTGGACTAAGCATGGATAACTTGTCTCCCTTCCAACGTGAAGTCATGGACAGTAATGATGTGTAAGTGTCTTGATGTTTTATTTAAGTTCTCGATAGCTTGTCTCCGGGTATTGTTATCAATTTAGCCATAAATCCCACATGCTGTAAGAGGGCGACAGGGTGGAGAGGACTCCCCTGGCCTTCAGACAGTGATTTGGGTGGTTTTTTTCTTGTGATGTGTTGTGGTGTAATTTACTCAGGCTATGTTGAACAAATACTAATCTCACTTTGATTGGTCATGACAGATTTGTAAGAAGGCATTAGTGCAACAAGCACCCCCTTCCCCCTTCTCTCTCTTTCTTACATATATATATTTATGTTTTCTTGATCATTAACGATACACTTCAAAGCAGCCCGAGCACCATCTCTCTCTCTCTCTCTCTCTCTCTCTCTCTCTCTCTCTCTCGTGTTTTAGTGTGTGAGAGTGTTCCATTGGTGTTAGGGTTAGTGTAAATTCCTTGCTTGTTTGTGGGTTGCTCTAACGATTCTTCTCTTTTGCGTCCTAGTTCGCTCTTAAACTAGGTGGTGCCCCTTGTGTAGTTGGGATTTGGCTGTGGGTTTGTTGTTTTGGTTTGTGTTGTGTTGTGCCCCAGCCCCATTGAGCAGCACGGGAGCCTTGAAGGGTGTCTAGAGGTTGCTCTTCTTGTTGCCCGCCCCGGACCGCCTCAGCATCATAACGAACCATCTCAATTTGCAAGACACAAATAAGGTATTACGCAAGATCCTTTCCTCTCTCTCTTCCCTTTGCTCTAGCTCTCTCTGGTCCATTTTGTGTGTGTCTTGGTGTGAGGTTGCTTGTGTGTGTTGTGTGGTGTATCTTCTTGGTTGTGACAAAATCTCTCTTGCGTCCTAGTTCGCATACCATAACTAGGTGGTGCCCCTATCTTGTTTGGGTTTGGCTGTGGGTTTGTTGTTGTGTTGTGCTTGTGGTTGCCCCAGCCCCAATTGAGCAACACGGGAGCCTTGAGGGGTGTTTAGAGGTCGCCTCTCTTGTTGCCCGCCCAAGACCGGCTCAATTTTGGTGCCCCCACTGAGGAGCGATTGTGTGCTTATTGTTGTTGTATTGCATGAATGCTTGAATTTCAGCATAATCAAGTAGATTATATGAATCATGAAAACATGTATGACCGAGTTTAATTTTAAGGAAACAAAAATTGATCTAGAATATGGTTCGGATTATGCATAACATAAGAAAGGAAAAAAACATTTTCACATAAGAATCTAGAATTTATGTTGAAAGACCTTTCAAAACTTTGTGTAGTTAGTTGATGATTGTTTGGAACTAATCTTTGTGTGGTTCTAGCATTGAGAGACTATGACACGCTATACCTTTGATGATATCCCAATCTTCTTCGGAAATCCATAAGAAGATGTTGATAATTTTCTTGCTGATTTTAGAATGGTTTGTCATATCCTTGGTAAAAGGGATGACATTGAAAAAGGGGATTTTCTATTGCTATGCCTTAGAGGAAACACTGAGCAATGGTTTTGGAGTATGTCTTCTCAGATTGAAGATGGATATACCCAAATTTCCAAAGCTTTGAAGGCCAGATTCTCTAAAGTTCCAACAACGAAGAAAGCATGGGCTTCACTACGGAGACTTCAACAACATGGTGAAGACTACTATGCTTATGAGGATATTTTTTCTCGTCAATGGGGAGGATGTCGATTTAGTTCTACATTTCCAGATTATGTAAAAATGGAGCAATTTATTTCGGGTTTGTCTCCTTTCCTAAAGACTAAGGTTACTTGTAGTGGACCCTCTACCTTTGAAGAAGCGGTCACTATTGCCCGAAGGAAGTTTCACAAGTACTTCTACATCAAAAATGGTTTCCATCACGCTGGAAGAACCAACCATCATGAAAGTGTTGCTATCAAGGAGTCATCTCCTTTGCCATACTTGTCTCCTTCTACTCCGACAAATATTGAAGAAGTTACTTACATGCCAACTGATTATTCAAGTGCTAAAGTGTGTGGCCAAGATTCAAATGTGGAATCTCTTTCTTCTACCTTTATCACAAGCATGCAAAAATAGACACAAGATATCTCAAATGGCATTGATGATTCAATAATGGATATATCCAACCCTTTGGCGGAGGATCAATTTCTAGTCCGAGCAGACGAAGCTTGTGTGCAACATGACTCTATGCAGAATGAAGGCCTTGAAGGTAACCTTGATCTTATGGAATTTTCTGAGAGTGTATCTCGTCTAAAAGAAGAGAGTGAAGAAGAAGATGAAATCATAGGTGGGGAGATCATAGACCACATTGATCATAAAGAGATGATTGTGTACATGGAATGCCAACTCCAAAACAAAGTAGAAGAGTGTGAGTTGAATCCATGTGAAGATAATTTTCAAGAAGTGTTTGAGGATGTTGAAAATCATTGGTATGACCCATGTATGTTAAGCATAGAGGAACCTATCATGCAAGAAGCCAAAGTTTTCACAAAATCAAACAGTAATCCATCAACCTTTGAGGTGGTATAATGTGAGGAGTTAAAACCTTTCCAAAGGGGGGGATTAGAAGGGGATGAAGAACATGGAAGATTAGTAAAAGATAAAATCATAAAAGGAAACTATCAGAAGGGTATCATTCTCTCCAATGGTGTTTTAGTGGGTGGATCTTCATTCATGGGACAATCTCTTAGCAAGGAAATCCAAGCTTTTGAAGCCCCAATCATCTTCATATTGGGTTTCACCTCTTCAAGGTCAACTTCTCCTCTCTTCACATATACCTTTCATCGGGGACACCATACCTTCTTAAACGGAAGAGGACATGAATACTTGGTGATGAACGGATGTTTCCAAACCTTCTTCTTTTGGTTCTTTGGTGTATGGAGGTCGCACATTGTGATGCTTCTGGTCTTCATCATAGATGAAAAACTTGTTGATTGCTACATGTGGATATTTCATCAATCAGTACCAAAATCTATTCTCTTCCAATGTGTTGGAGGCAATAGAAACCTTCCTCTATTATCTACCTATGTGGTAAACTATTTGCAATACCTTCCAATAGCAGCTGGAAGCATGGATCAAGCTTTCCTAAATCATGAAGTTCATAGAATTTTTTACTTGTTGATGAGCCTACCCAGGTTGAATGAATGTTATGAGCTACAGTTCAGGAATTTGCTCATACAAGCTCTTGAAGATCGTAGCAGATACATCAACTTTACACAGGAGGAAGATCAACCAATCTTTTATATCACATTCATAGTGATAGATTCAATGATGGACAACAGTAAAATCTACAAGTTTCTTCAATCAAAATCAGTTAGTGATTCCATACCATACATCTCGCTTTGGGAAAGATATTTCAAGATCTTTGATCCTGGGGGGTGCTTATGGAAACTTTCTCGATGGAGGAGGTTTATTCCGTCACTTCATTTCATCCTGCTATTGGCTCGAGAACCTTTCATATCACACAAGGTTTTTTAATCATACAACAAAGGTTCTTCAAAGATGAGAGCAGAAAAAGACAGACGTTACACAATCTACATGTTGTATGATCGGATAAATGGTACATGAATGTACCATTATCTAAGGGGGGGGCTAATGATAGCCGTTTTTCGGCTTTCCATCATTGCCATAGTAAGCTATCTCACCCTATCAAATTCACCCAAACACTATGGCTATCCCTACCATTTCACTGTATATAGGCGTGTGTGAGTTAGGGGGATTTTTCCATATCTTCTTAAAATCCTCATCTAGCTAGTCACTGGACTAGTTAAGTCAAAAAAATAAATAAAAATAAAATAAAAAATATTATGGCCCATTTGTGTGTAAATATTGCATTGTATATATGGCCTAAATATAGGGATTTTTTATAATTATTTTGGTATATTTATTTAAATAATTCTACTTAGGTGTGTGTTTTATTAAACCTATGTACACCTTCTTTCATCCTCTTACACCATAAGTATATTTTTTGCCAATATGTACATACTCTAACCTTATATTTTTCCTTTATACAAATCACTCCCACTTTTTCATCGTCACCCTCGTAAAAACAAAAAATTGATTTCTACTCATTGGTCACGCTTATTATATTATTTACTTGCATACCTTTTCCTCTTTCACCCAAAATAATTCAAAGAGGGACCATATCATATGATTCCAATATATTTACATATCCATAACTCCTCCATATTTTTATTATTATTTTTACTCATTATTCTAACACCATGTGCTCATTGAGCTAAAGTCCATGAATAGTCCATACACTAGTCCCACCATGTATATATTTCTTTATTCACCAATAATCCTCCTCCATGCATGTGTCAAGGGAAACTTGGATGCTTTGTATTATGATATGACAAAAGAGGGACTCACTCTTGGATGCATTGTACAAATTCAACAAAGGAGGGGGCCACTGAAGACTTTTTGTGAAGAAAAAACAGGTCTTTTGGTGGGATTTTTAATATCCATCTCCACTCCAAATTAGAAGCGGTCATCAAAAGAGAAAATGTAGCCCACGCTTTGAATAATCACCTCAAATTGTTTCATGAGTTTTGGAGTAACTACCGGTGAGATATGATTTTTTGAGTGGACCACAGTTTGCCCACTTTTCTCACGAGTAGCCCATAGTCTTCTCTCACCTCTTTCCACACTTCTACACACACACACACATTTCTCTCAATCCCTCACTCAAACCTGCACCTTCAATGGTTTCTCTCACCTTCTTCACCATTAACCTCCCCACTTACTCCCATAGCTCTCATATGAGCTCTCCATGTACATACACCATCTCTATGGCTCTCTCTATTATCTCCAAAGTACAATTCCATCTTACTCCTTATATATATACATACATTCAGCATGTGTACCATGCTTAACCTCTGCCAATCAAGAGATCTCATCAACGGAATTACCATTTTCATCACGATAATCAACCTTGGCGGCGGTGGCGTAAAGAAGGGAAGACGAAGAAGAAGATCGATAGTCATTTTGAGAACCTATACAAGTAAGTCCAAAACTTCTTCAAGCTTCACCATCACAACGATTTTCTCACTTCATTCAACCATCCACCCCATTCTACCCATTGTAAATATATCATTAACTTTCTAGTGATTACTAACACTAACCACTAACATACTAACACAAAATAGTATTGACCTAACCATAAAAGACACCTCACCTCAAGACATGTACAAAGTAACTCTCTCTCTCTCTCTCTCTCTCTCTCCTTACTTAAAACTATACTTTCACCTTATCTACCATCAATAATGCTCTCTTTTGAGCCCACACCCATGACTCAAGCAGACAAAGAAGGCCCGCAATGTTTTGATATTCAAAAAAATCATAATCCTGATTTGTTAGCTTGTAAATTAGGATTTCCAAAAATCTTAATGAGGGGTCTCCAACCTATAAATAGGCCCCTCTCCTTCTTGTAAAAAAACCTCCAGCATCTCACATAGCACCCCAACACTCTATGCGTGAGGAGAGACTTAGGTGTAGCAACCACTTGTGAGCTTCACTCTTGGTGTGAGAGAAGCCTTCAAGCTACACATTGCAAGTGAGAGAGCGTGAGTTACACAAATCTCAAAACCACTATTGTACATGCTCCTTCATCATCAATAAATTGAGGTTTGGTGCATCAAAGGAGTGATTCGACGTTCAAATCTTCATCCTTCCATTTGTGCAATACGGTTTGGTGAATTCAAGGTGACTTGTGTATTTTGAGTTTTTATCGGTTGATCTTGATTTTAGAAAGTGTTTTGGTGTGTTTTTCATTGTCAGTTTTTGTCCATTGTAAGAGGGTATTGTGGTGAGAGGTCTCCTACACCCTAAGACAGTGTGTGTGTGTGTTTTGGCAATGTTTAGCAATCACTAAGCATTGAGTCAGTTTTGTATAAGTTCTACGATAGCATCATAACGAACCATCTCCATTTGCAAGTCACAAATAAGGTATTACGCAAGATCCTTTCCTCTCTCTCTTCCCTTTGCTCTAGCTCTCTCTGGTCCATTTTGTGTGTGTCTTGGTGTGAGGTTGCTTGTGTGTGTTGTGTGGTGTATCTTCTTGGTTGTGACAAAATCTCTCTTGCGTCCTAGTTCACATACCATAACTAGGTGGTGCCCCTATTTTGTTTGGGTTTGGCTGTGGGTTTGTTGTTGTGTTGTGCTTGTGGTTGCCCCAGCCCCAATTGAGCAGCACGGGAGCCTTGAGGGGTGTTTAGAGGTCGCCTCTCTTGTTGCCCGCCCAGGACCGCCTCAGTGTAAAGGCCATGGAAATCCTTAACATTGGAGCTAGTGTTTCCATCACAACAAAAGAGATATGGGCACTGAGGGCTACCACGATGAAACTACATCTTGCAGATGGACACATGGAAAGCCCCTAAGAATGCTAGAAAAAGTAGTAGTTACTCCTTGTGGCATTGAATATAAACACATTTTTTCTTTTGTTGACTTTGGCAAGAAGAACAACTATGACATCGTTCTAAGAAGACCATTAATGGGACAATTGTAAATGGTCCAAGATTGGGGTTATGACCATATCTATTTGAGACATATGGAAACCATGACAAGGATAAACTTGAAAGATCATAGCTACACGAATGTGATGAGAACATTGATTGAGGAGTTCAATTCAGCTACTTTAGCTAGATCAAAACTTCAATCATGGTTAGGACAACCGAAGGAGTTATGGATGTGTGGGGCCTCCCAATGTGGTAGCTTGTTGAAACGAGACAAGTGTATTTATGAAAGGGTGATCGCAGATAAGGATTATATTCCATAACCATTTTTGAAGAAGAATTAGAGATGCTAGAATAATGGGAACACATCTTGTCTACTCTGGATATGTGCTCTATTCAAGACGGTCCAACAACTATGATAAAGATGGCTTTGATGCCATTACTTATTTTGCAGTGAGTGTGATCCACAAAAACAAAGAGAACCAGACATAAAGAAGTTCCCAAAATGAAGAGCAAACAAATAAATGTTGCACGAAGAAGAAGATGAGTTCTATGATTCCGTAGAATACTTAGAGCTTCAAGAAGATACCGACAACAAAAATCTAGACAACCCAAAAGGTAACATGAATATAACCTCAACCAATGCATGGTTTTATGATTATCCAGATCAAAGATCAAGGAACTAATGTTACTATTGTAAGAGCAAAGTTCATCACAAAAGTGGATTCCAAACTCCTCGATGGTGAGGCAATTGCAACAAGCATCCTCATATGTGGCTCCTATACAGGAAGAAAATAATCGCTAAGAAGAACACATCCATGGCAATGAGTGAAGGAGTACGAGCGAAAGTGCGACGCGAGAGAGAGTGCGAGAAGAAGAGCACGACGATATGGTGAACTCGCTCTACTGTAATGTGAAGAGCATAGTGAGTTCTTATTAGGTTTTACAAAAGAATATGTGTACATACCTGGCGGCCCGTCAACTTACCTGGGCAACCACATTGGGCTTTATACCCCAACAACCTCCCACTTAAATTCCAATGTGGTACTTTAAGTGTGAGAGAAGCTACTATACAAGCTAATATACAAGAGATGTAGAGAAGTGATGTACTACCCTACACCTAACTGCTTGCGAAAGTGCGCAAAGCTCTCTGAGGGAAGTCCTTTTGTAAGTAGATCAGCAGGATTTTCTATGGTGTGAACGTTGACAAGATGAATTTGCTTATCCTCGAGCATTTCCCTGATGAAAAGATACTTCACATCCACATGCTTTGTCTTTGAGTGATAAACTGGATTGCGAGCCAGTTGTATAGCACTCTGACTATCACAATATAACACGGGCATCTCTTCTTTGATTCCCAAATCTGTTACTAGTCGATTAAGCCAAATTGATTCTTTGCATGCCTCTGATGCTGCAACATATTCAGCCTCTATAGTAGACTGAGTAATACAATCTTGTAATCTAGAACGCCATGATACTGCTCCACCAGCCAATGTAAAGACATACCCTGATGTAGAACTTCGGTTGTCCAAGTCACCTGCATAATCTGAGTCTGTAAAACCCTTTACACTTAGCTCCTGACTCCCATAGCATACACGCATACTCTTTGTAGCTTTCAGGTATCTCAATATTCCTTTCATTGCCTCCCAATGTTTCTTGCCTGGGTTTGACATGTATCGACTTACTACTCCCACTGCAAATGCAATGTCTGGGCGAGTAGAAATCACTGCATACATCAAACTACCCACTGCAGAAGCATATGGAATCTTATCCATTTCAGCCTGTTCTTCCTCAGACAAAGGACAATCTTGTTTGCTAAGTTTCACATATGGTGGCAATGGAACACTCAATGCCTTTCCCTTCTCCATATTGAAAGGTTGCAAAACCTTGTCAATATACTCTGTTTGAGATAACCAAATCAAATTCTTTGATCTGTCTCTTTCAATGGGCATACCAAGTATATGACTTGCCTCACCCATGTCTTTCATGTCAAACGATTTTGCCATCTTTGACTTCAAAGCTGAAATTTCTTCCAAGTGCTTGCTAGCAATCAACATGTCATCCACATACAAAATAAGGATCAGCCAACTACCATCCTTAGCCTTCTTTGTATATAGACAATAATCGAACTCACTACGTTTGTAGCCTTGAGAAAGCATAAACTTGTGGAATTTATGGTACCATGCCCTCGGTGATTGTTTTAAGCCATAAAGACTCTTTAACAACTGGCATACCAAATCTTCCTTGCCTTTCTCAACAAACCCTTCTAGCTGCTGCATGTAAATTTCCACATCTAAATCACCATGCAAGAACGCTGTCTTGACATCCATTTGGTGCAACACCAAATCTAATATGGAAACCAATGCAAGAAATCATCTCAATGTAGTCATCTTGACCACCGGAGAGAAGACTTCATCAAAGTCAATGCCTTGTTCTTGCTTAAAGCCCTTTGCAACAAGCCTTGCTTTGTACTTTGGCTGACTATCATGAGCGGTGATCTTATACCTGTAAACCCATTTACAAGGTAGACCATTTTTGCCCTGTGGTAATGTAACTAGCTTCCATGTCTGGTTTTTATGGAGAGCTGTCATCTCTGACTGCATGGCCAATTGCCAATTCCCGGAGTCCTTCATTTGCACTTCTTCCTTGTAACATGAAGGCTCATTGCAATCAGTCAACATGACATAGTCCATAGATGGAACAAAACGATCAGGAGGTCGCGTGATACGTCCAGATCTACGCAAAATAGGTGGCTCGGGCTCAGCCACAACTTGTGGTTCCAATCTATCCTGTCCTTGCTCCTCTTGAGCCCTGTCATTTTGTCTTGCACGTGCAGGTCCATCTTCTTGGAAGACAACTCTTCTAATCTCCTCAACCCTCTCTGGTTTAGAATGATATTTGGATTCATTAAAGTGAACATCATTCGTGCGGATAACCTTTCTGGATTCGGGATCCCAAAGTCTGTACCCCATCTCACCAGAATTACCATAGCCTAGAAAGATGCACTTTCTACTCTTTGACTCAAGTTTGTTCCTAAATTCCTTTGGAACGTGAGTATATGCCTCACAGCCAAAGACTCTGAGATGCTTGTATGAGGGCATTTTGCCTGACCATACCATCTCTGGCACTGAATCCTTCTGCAAAACCTTGCTAGGAGATCTATTTATAAGATGAACATCTGTTGATACAGCTTCAACCCAAAACCCATTTGGCAGTTGTTCATTAGACAACATAATTCTGACCTTCTCTTGTATGGTCCTATTCATCCTCTCAGCAACACCATTTTGAGGAGGATTGTAAGGAGCAGTAAGTTCATGTTTTATACCTTTTGACTCACAAAAGTCCTGAAAGGCCTTTGAAACATACTCTCCACCATTGTCAGTGCGTAAGCATTTAAGCTTCTTGCCACTCTGATTCTCCACAAGTGTCACAAACGTTTTGAAAACACTAAACACTTCATCCTTGTGCTTGAGAAAGTAAACCCATACTTTCCTCGAGTAATCATCTATAAATGTCATAAATTAAGAAGCTCCCCCTAGAGATAGGTTAGGCATAGGTCCACACAAATCACTATGAACAAGTGCCAATTGTGTATCTCTTCTACTGCTTCTATGCTTATGTGGCTGCTGTGTTTGCTTACCATACAGACAATGTTCACAGAATTCAAAATCATTAAATGAAAAGCTAGACAAATAACCAGAACGAGACAAGATTTCCATTCCCTTCTTGGACATATGTCCTAACCAGCTATGCCACAAAGAAACGTTCAGCTGCTCGGTTACATTGATTACATTTTTAGAGACATTTGATACATAAATCATGTAAAGTCCTCCAGACTTTACTCCATGTGCTACTGTCATCGAACCCTTGGATATCTTCCACATGTTTTATTCAAAAGTGGTGACGTAGCCAGCATCATCAAGTAAACCTGTGGTGATCAAGCTCTTTGTAATTGCGGGAACATGTCTCACATTCTTCAGCGTGAAAGAAGAGCCATTTTGAAACTTCAATTGAACATCTCCAACACCTAAGATCTCACATGTCTGCCCATTGCCTCGCCGAACATGATCTTTAGTGGTCACATAAGAGGTAAACCACTCCTTGTTTGGAGACACATGAAGTGATGCCCCTGAGTCTATAATCCAGTTACTCAGTGCATTTCCATCAGATGCTGTAAGAAGAGCTGAGTCCATTGTATTCTTCAAGAAGTAGATGTCTCATGACACTAGACTGTCATCATCTACAACAGTGTTTGTCACATTTATTTCTTGAATCTTCACTGAGGACTTGTTCTTCTCACTGTGGTCTTCAGCTTTCTCTTTGCCTTTTTCTGCTTTCCATTCTCTACAGTCTCTTTTCATGTGACCCTTCTTGCCACAATGGTAGCATTCTATGTCACTCTTGCCTTTAGCACTGCGGGACTTGCTACGAGACTGATTCCTCTTTCTACCTTTGTACTTTTCTTTGGTCCTTCCCCTGACAACTAAGGCTGTTCCTTTGCCTTTGTCCATTGTCTTTCTATTGGTTTCTTCAGTAAGCAGACTTCCTTCTACTCCTGCTATGATCAAACCATCTGGAGGTGCAGAATTACTCAAAGCTGTGCGAAAAGTGTCCCAACTTTCCGGCAATGTGATCAACAGGAACATAGCTCTAACAGGTTCATCAAACTTGACACCTTGAGCTGACAACTGACTGTAGATGGTGTTGAATTCATTCAGATGATTGGACATAGGTGTCCCTTATTTCATCTTCAAGTCAACAAGCTTCTTAAGCCAGTATACCTGTGAAGCTGCACTCTGCTTCTCATAAAGATCACTCAGCTTTGTCCATGCTTCATAAGCTCACATCTCGTCTGCTACATTGAAGTAAACGCTTTCTGCCAAAGTCAGCGTAATGGTAGAAAGTGCCAATTTGTCCATTTCGCTCCATTCATCTTCGTCCATATCTTGTGGTTTTATCCCCTTGAGCTTTATAGGTTTTATCTGCTTCTTTTGTACCAACATGTGCCAAATCTGCTTCTTCCACAATGGAAAATTGGTTCCATCCAACTTCTTGATATTGTAAAGAGCAGTATCCTGTGATTCAGCCATAGCTACGCTTCACAGTAGTTTACTTTCTTGTGAAAAATTCAACAAGTTTCCCCTGTAAACTGACCTCTGAACCAATATCAACCTGCCAAATGAACCAAGAAAGCTTCAGATTCTACAGAAATTTCTCCAGAGTCTCCTTTGTAAAATGGCTCTGGTGTACTCAAAAACAGACCAAAAAACAGTCCAAAAAACACTGTCTCTCTGACACTATAAGCTGCGGGTAAACCTGTCCTGCACCTGTACTGTCTCTCACTGTCCTGTCACTGTCCTGTAAGCATAGACTACGACTGTCTCTCACAGTAAAGCAAAGATGCAATCCCAACTGTCTAACTCACAGTCAATACATCCTAGCTGCCTATCTAAGGGTGCTTGAGGGATCGCTCCAAGACCTGTATCACCGAAAGGATCTCAACATTCAAGAATCCCCCAACTCAATAAAACCTCACTTGACCCTTAACAAAGGCTGCAGTAAATCTGACAATACATAGACTTCCCACAAAATCATACATCCACAAATTTCCCACTATATGCTGTAACCACTGCGGCAGTTGTTTGTTGCGTGACTCACAGCTAGGAAACCCTCAAAAGACATACATCATCTCTGACAATACATCCCATGTGGAAGTACTTGCAATGTCAAGATGAAATCTGGAATATCAAGCAGCAAACACAAGCTACCTGATGAACTAGTGGATGTCGCCTACAGTTTGTGTGTAGATGCGCTCGTGTCGTATGTGACACGCCTCCAAGAACTGTGAGCTGTCCTTCGATGTGTAGACAACCACAAATCAACACTCTGGGAGTGCCGATATCCTCAGCACCTGCAGTCATAGGCCGAGACCCCAAATTTGCAAAGTCGGATCTGCACCCGTTGAGACCAAGTAGTCGAAAATGGCCTACACAGAACTTTGTTGAAGCCGAATGGTGGCCAAGATGACCTCAGAATGAAACTCTGAGAACATCGAGCCCTTCGGGCTTGCCCACAAGATTTGGGGCCGTGTCTTCGCCTGTCGAATCTCACTCCAATCTGAGCAGATGACTCTGGCTACCTGCAAATGCTGCCCCGAGCCTTGATCTGAGATTTGATACCAGTTGAAGGAGTATGAGCGGAAGTGCGACGCGAGAGAGAGTGCAAGAAGAAGAGCACGACGATATGGTGAACTCGCTCTACTGTAATGTGTAGAGCATAGTGAGTTCTTATTAGGTTTTACAAAAGAATATGTGTACCTACCTGGCGGCCCGCCCACTTACCTGGGCGACCACATTGGGCTTTATACCCCAACAATGAGATAACAATGCACTAATTAATTGGCTAGAAAAGTTCTTCCAGGATCTGCAATCTAAGAGCAAACAAACAATAACTTTCCATAACAAGCAAAACCACCACGGAAAAGTGTCGGATATCAATGTTGCTGAGGATAGTAGTGAAAGTGATGATTCTTATGTAATCCCCTATCAGGAAATCAGGTCATCACTATCACTAGTAGCTTTCGTAACAACCATGGAAGGCCAGAAGCAAAGAACAAAAAATCAGAGCCAAAAAGTTTGACAAATCTCGATACGAAAGAGCCAATTTGGCCAAAAGTAGGTATGGATCAAGAAGACGAAGAGCACCGATGTAAAATCAAAAGATCCAACATCAAAAGAAAAACAGTCAAAGTATGCAAGAACAACTAATAAAATCACAAAGTCACAAGCTTTTGAAACTCAAATTTGGGTTCCAAAGAAGTTGATCCAAGCACAAAGAGGTCAAAAGTTTATTTGGATTCCAAAGTGGCTAGAGTATCAACTCAATCCCTTCCCCAAAATAAGTGTACAAGGGTTGAAGCAAAGACTGTTACTGACTCACACAAAGACAAGGTGGATCCCAAAGAAGTCTTTTCAAACACAAACAAAGCAGGGACAAGTATGGGTTTCCAAATGAGCATCATCAACAAAACAGAAAGTAATCACAAAGAAGTGGGTACCAAAGGAAACCAATAAAACTACTATCACCACACACTCACACAAAGACAAGTGGATCTCGATGAAGTCTATTCAAACACAAACAAATCAGGGACAAGTATGGGTTCCCAAATGAGCATCATCAACAAAACAAACAGTAAGCACAAAGAAGTGGGTCCCAAAGGAAATTAATAAAACTATTTTCATCGCACAACCGCTTGAATTCTTTCAATTCCTCCTGCGGTTATAGTAGAGTTAGAAGAGATCAAGTCACTCACTTCACCACTGCATGTTGCACGAGGCTTATGGGTCAGGAGATAAAGTGAATGCACAGGAAAAGATCGTAAGCAATTAACAAGAGGCAACCAAAGAGGAAGTCCAAATCTCAAACAACTAAGATAAAAGGTTTGAGACAAAGTGGATTTTACAAGCGTGTATGGATTCCAAAGAACATTATCCAAAAGCATAGAAAAATCAAGGACATTTGGATTCCCAAACAAGACAACCCTACAACACAATCATATACAGTTGCTCCAAAGAAGATGCATCAATCAAGGTCATCACAGTGGACTTCAAAAATTAGAACAAAGCACATTTGGCTACCAAAGAATTTGGTCAAATCACAGGCTAATCAAGCATACATATGGATACCAAAGGTCAAGCTAGAATCGACTACTGAGGAGCATTGCCAAATACAACAATCAACAACTAGGCTAAAATGGATCCTCAAAGAAGCATCAACAAACAGATAAGTAAGCCTTCAAAAAAATCTCTACAACCTTCAATCAAGCAAATGGCACAAGAGCTTCAAAGACCATCACATTGATTAGAATAGGAAGCCTTGCCAAAAAATCCCAATAAGAAAATTTATTATACCCAAATCTTGTACAACATAAATTCTTTCCATGCATTGACAATGTATGCATAATAGGGCTACATTACAAGGCTTGCATTGGCACAATTTTTTATTGCCCAAGCACAACACATACCATTGACTATACCCTGTCATCCAGGAGGACTCCAAATAGGAGGGGGGGAGGCATTCTACATGCGGACCTAATATTATGAATATTAGAGGCTAATGTTTTGTGAGTTGCATTGAATTTTGGCATTTGATTGTGATAACTTTTTGACAAAATTCAGAATATATGCCTTCATAATAACGTTACAAGAGGAGCACGGGAAGAAAAGCCATATTGAGCTCCTAGGGATAGGTGTACAGTGTACATAGCATTTAGAATTCTACTCAAATGATTTTTCTTTTTGTTGAGTTGATTTTTGGTTTTATTTAGTTATTTTTTGAGATTTTCTTGAGAAAAACATGGAAAAAATTGATAATCTAGATCAAGAAAAGACTAAAGAGATGCCTGTGCATACAAAGAGAAGAAGGTACAGGAAAATGATGAAACTTCATGAGGTATGTCTCAAAAGCCATATGCACAAGTCTATAATGTCACACGAAGGCAAGAAAAAATGGTTGATCAATATGTAGCATCAATATAAGGCCAAACATGACTGAGAATGGTCATAAAACTCCGAGATGGCCTACACAGTGTAGGGTTAAGGTGGATGTGTTAGTGTGTCATTCATGGCATAAGTATGCTTGGAGAGGTTAGTGTAGATCTTGAGAAAGAAACTATAATATGCTATATTGCAAATGATAAAGGGTTACAAATATTTAGCAAAATGTGCCTCTATATACGCTTATACAAATAGACAGCATTTTGACACATGAGCACAAGAGGTGGCTGCCAATGCACAAATATAAGTGGTGTCTCTTTACACAAAGGTTATAAGAGGTTCTTCACATGGCTTGACACATAAGGCTTTTCTCTATGGAAGAGAGTCTTCACACAAGACATGCAACAAAGCCTCACATCCCAACAATCCTCCCCTATGTGGGTTTTGGTTGCATATCGCTCACCCAAGCCTCCCCTCAAAACATACTAGGGTGAGGTGCATAGTTCACAAGACTCCCCTTGAACACAAATTTTCCTCCCCTAGACACAAAGGGTGTAGGCACACAAAACATCAGGGTGTAGGCACACACAAGCCTCCCCTAACACAAATAGAGGGTAAGGTACAATTGAGAGAATGCTCACAGTATATGCCATTTTTTGTTTGTTGGAGGATTTTCTCCCCTAGATACTGTAGAACTTTGTTGTAATGTCATCATTCTCTTGCCACATTGTGATGATGTTGTTTTTGTCGTCGATGTTTTGCTGAAGGCAAAGATAGACATAATTCACAATATGTATAGTGGAGGGAAAAAACACGTGGGAAAAAGCCCTCAAATTATTTTAGCTATGCAAAAAGGATTATTTTGTAGATGTTGGAGAAAGTTTCCTATCTGCTATCCCTTCTTCTTGATGTCACAATCTTCGTATGTGTTTTTCTTTCTTCATTATCTGTATGTTGATGTTGATTTTCTTCATTGATGATGTTGGTCCGTTCTGACAAAGATGCCATCTCCATGGCGAATGAGGTACAATACATACATTGCACTTGTTTACACATACATATGAATTGTGATGTCATAGTGGTGCACGAGTTTGACATACATAGCTTGGTTTGGTGCCTTTCCATAAGTGGTGTGCTAATTTTGTAGCTTTGGAGGAGCGTGAAGCTCGTGGGACAAGGCTAAGATGGAGATTATGGGAAGGATCTTTCTACCGTGTCGAAGTGCAAAAATTCCTGGCCATGGGAATGATAGCTAGCTTAGGCTGGGATGAGAGATTTACAGCTCCAAATAGTTTTGAAACCATGTGGAAATGGAACTCTATTTTATTTTTAAAAAAAATTGTGAATGCTTAATAATACAAAACAAAAAAAACATGAATATACAGCTAGTGCAGATGTTGACGAGGGAGGTGGGGTCAAAAGCTGCAGGTATACGCGCCAGCAAGATGACGATGACGACGAGCAAAGGAGCTTAGTAGCGTGCCACTGGTTGGTGTGTAGGCGACCTGGTAGGTGCGGGTTCGTGAGCACAGAGCAGAACGAGCACAGGACAAGTCACAATAAGCCGGGCTCCACTTGCAATGCTGATGATGCAAAAATTATTTGGGGCCCAAGGTGTTGAAACTTGCAGGCATGAAAAGTAAGAAGATTGAGGGCAACCAGATGCAACGACCACTGAACCGGGCACTGGAGGCAGGGCCTTGAATGTGATAGGGGAGCTGCAGATGAGCACAAGAGGTGGATGCCAATGCACAAATACAAGTGATGGATCTTTACACAAAGGTTGTAAGAGGTTCTTCACATGGCTTGACACATAACGCTTTTCTAGGTGGAAGAGACTCTTCACACAAGAGATGCAACAAAACCTCGCATCCCAACACAAGGACAAAGAAAGTTGGTGATGCGACAAAATGAAAGAACCCACTAAGTGTAAATTTGCCTATGAGACACTTCGCACGACTACAAGACCGTATAAAGGAAGTAGACCTTTATACTGTAAATCTTCTGTCAATACTAACAATACTCACAAAAAAATGGGGCAGAAATGGTAATTTAGTCGTTTATTACGATAGATGTTTGCAGGAGCAACCGGGGGTCAAGCAAAATTCTGGTCATTAGTATTGGTTCTACATGTTTAGAGGATGCTCAGGGTATAATTCATTTCAAGTTTGGCAGCCAAAAGGTGCCAGAGATACGCATCAGTCATTTTCAGGACACTGAAACCGAAAAGGTTAGTTGAGAAATCCAAATACAAGTCCAAATCAATCCAAACTTTATCAGTATTTAATGAATAGAGAATACAAGCTAAGGGTGAAAAAAAATTAAAAATGGATAGAAGTTTAACCCCTAGCCAGAGATGCAATTTTTCAAATTTGGAGCCATGATAGCCATTACATACCTTGTACATCATGTATATGAGTTTTGGGGACAAATGGACAATGATAGCTAATAGATGGTCATCTATCATGAATCATGTCAGATAAGGCCTTTTTGCAGCAAATTACTAACTTGGAAAATTAACTGGGGTTTGTCAGGCTTTAATTAAGTTATGTATGAAGTAGAAGCAATATAATGATTTATGCAACACACAAAAGCTAACAGTGGAAAATGCGACTTTGATCACCTTGATGCAGGAACAAAGAAGTCCTTAGAGCAGACACAAAAGGTAGAAAATTGAAGACTCAAAAGCCTTAAGTCATTCTTGAAGTTATAGTAAGGCCGAAAAGCACTATACATCAAAAGAGATTCTAGTAAGGAATTTACAGAGGCATCCAAAAGATAATGTACAAGCGGTGGAACAGACAAAGGGAAAAAAACAACAAAGACAACACTAACATTGACAATCAGGTCATGCCAGGGACGACATGAATTCAGAGGGGGGGAATGTTGACCCATGGGTCAACAGTACAACATAACTCAATTTTCGTTCCAAAGTTTTATTTTTTGAGAGTTATGAAATGATATGGATTATGGTTAAAAACATCATTTGTAATGAGTAGCTATTCTAGATGCAGAAGTTGGGGTGCGATGGCACTTCCACATTATATACAAAGCCATTTGACCCATTGAACTCTATTTTTGGTTTAACTTATGGTAGCCTTAGTACATAAGGTACCTAGGTCATTTTGTAAGGAGAACTTTTAATCTTAATCAAGGTTTTGTGCTCCCATTGACTGTGTGTGAGAGAAAAAGAGAAAAAGCAAGAGCTTCATCCCGGAGCTACTCCCTACTTGCTCATCGCATTGGAGATCTGATTGCACCATTGCGATAGGCTTGAACAGAGCTACACAACAACGCCAACCATTCCACGTGAAACGAAGCACATAAGCTAATGCATCTACAAGATATTTGTGGTCATAAGTGTTTTGAACAATGTCTATTTTTTGCATGCAAGTAGTGATTGAAATCATGGGGATATAAGCTACTCATAGATTTCAATTTTGGGCACTTTTAAAATTTTGCTCTGTCTTCATATGCGTTTTCAACAGATAGGTTTGAAGTGAGGATTTTTTTTGTAGAGGCTTTGGGATAGGTGTATCCTAGTGAGGGATAGTTTTCCTTAAGTTTCGTAGGATTCTGGTATGATTTGGTAAGCTTCATTTTGTTTGTGTGTATGTGGGATGGGTGGTGTAGTTGAGAGAAGTGAGATTCATGATTTAGTTTTAGTTGGCCTTCCAGAGTGTTGTATGTGTGGGATGGTCTCATCCTAACAAGCTATAGAGATTGCCTCTGTGCACCTATCGTGTCATCTGTGTCCTTGATTGATATTATATTGATCTAGATAGTGCTGCATGCACTTTATAGGTGGTGTGATTCGCTCCCGTAATAGGGGTTTTTAGACCGTAGTTTTATCCTTGTTTATCATATAAAAGGGTACAAAAATAAGATTTGCACAGGTTGAATAGGAAAACGGTGTGTTTTTTTCATGAATATCTATAGTTGAGGGTTTAAAATATAGTCTTTGAATGCATGTGATATAGAGGCTTTACATACAGTGCCCCCCAAGATCTGCAATGATGCCATTGTTGTTGGCATCACATGCTAAATCCACCTACCAAAGGGTGAAGAATGTAGAAAATGATAATGTCATAATAACTAGTATCTAATCCTCCTAAATGATTTTCTCATGCTAAACTCGTCATTTAATATGGGGAAGTACCAGGGGAGAAAAAGCTAGAATATTGGTTAAGCTGGCAGATCAGTCACAGTAGGGATCCAAAGGAGGGAAAAAAAGGATCCAAAGGGGGGGCCATCTGCAAAAAATCAATGTGCAACAATGGGCTTCAAAGACCCTAAGGTTCAGCCCATTCAGACTTCTAAAATGCTAAGGTTCCAAAATTCAAAGGTAAGGTCCAATGGTCAAAACCTAGAAAATATTGGATGCTTGTGGGAAGACTCAAACGTCTTCCGACATCCCTATCTTGGAGGGGGAGAGCCCTTTTAGTAGGGGATGAGAGAGAAACACACACACACACTAGCAAGCTCCCTTTACACAAAGGGAATAGGGGACACATGTCAGCTCCCTAGGCTAGTTACCCCCAACTGCATTCAAATCCTATTGGATGGCCATAGAGGTGGACCAATGATAATTAGGCTAGAGTACATTTAGTTTGATTCATTTAAAAACACTTGATAAAAGAATCAATAGAAATTAATCTCTCTAGAAGATCTATTGGATAGTCTCCCAAGGGGTCCAATGAGCATTCAACAGCCCAATGGCTTGCCTGATTCCTATTGGCCAGAAGACTAAGGGGTCCAATGAGAGTTTAATTTCATTAATTAATTTCCTAAAGCTCTCACAAAAGGGGAAAGGGGGACACATGTCACAAGGCTATCACTTATGCTTCTTAATTATCATTGGCTAAGCTTTGTAGGGTCTAATAGTATGCCAGCAAGAGGGGTCGACCAAGAGAAAGAGAGGGGACTGATTTTGGCAAGGTATTATAACTCACACACACTCACACAATCTCATGTATGGAGTAAAGAAGACTATCTCCTTCTCAAATTCAACCAAGAGCCAAGCTCCAATGCATGCTCATCTCCTCTACCATGCTAATTACTAAGCTATGCTAAGCTATTATGAGGGATTATGTGAGGAGACATACATTTTTCTCGTAAGAATAATCCTTCTTCCTCTCGATCTACTCTTGTACCCCGCTAGCTCTCACCATCTTCGAAGGTGTGTGAGGTCTTGGGTCTAAGATTGTGAGGGAATTGATGTTGTGTTTTACACGTGTGAGTTTTGTGCTTGAAGCTTCCATCTTCATTGCACCAGCAAAGTATTGAAGGAACACAAAGTATTGTATTGTAAAATGTCTCCCTTGATGGGGGAAACCTATAATGAGCATATAATACAAAGCCTTTTGGAGGGGGGAACGGATCCATGTAAATCGGGTCCTCAATTGTTGTCAATAGCTTAACACTAGGTTGGTAGCCTAACAGGACATAAAAGTGTCCTTTCAGGGTTTTGAAAAAAACCTCCAAAACCATAGTAGATCAACTCATTTTGTAAAATCCTTTCATGAGGTTATAGTTCAAGGCCCACTACACATGTAAAAAATAAGAAACTTGTAAAATTTCTCATCTTTTGGTCACACCAAGCCTCCAAAGTTGATGGACCAGTACATTTTCATCAAAACAGTCATTTCTTACGTTTTGTTGCATAAAAATAAGATTAGGGATTTTTGTAGGACTTGAGATAAATTCCCTAGTTAAATTCAATGGGTTGGTGATCAGAACATATGATTGCTTCTCACTCACTATTTTTTGTTTTGCCAAAAAAAATAGGTACAAAAAAGTTGAATTTTTACCATTCTGCAAACCTATCATCAAAGTTTCTATAGCGACGCTCAATCCAAATAATATATGCATGTTCTCTTAGTTCCCTATTGTTCTTTAGGTTCATAAGGAGCCATGAAGTATGTAAAAAGAATATTAAATCTCTTACCAAGGGGAATCTTGGGGACAAAGATGAAGTGCTAAATACAGCAAACATGAAAAAACTGGGTTCAACATTATGAGTTGTAGAATCCCATAGAAACTATTCAATATCTAGCCAAATTTGATCCTTATGACTAGGTATGGTTACTACCTACAAAATGCATGTAGTTATCACAAGAAACTAACAATATTGAAAAAGCTATACTTGATATACTAGAATGTTTCGTTTTCTTCTATAATTGAAAAAATCAACCATCGTTGTCTACTATGCAAAATAGGGTATTAGGTGCCCCAAAACTCAAGGAATATTAGCGTTATGTTACAATATGCGACATAGAAAATCAAAACTGCATTTGGATATCATGAAAGCCACCAAAAAAATCATAGAAGAGCTAAAATTGGCTAAAAAACAGGATTTGACAATTTTTGTAATTTGGTCATAACTTACAACTTTAACATTTATTTCTCCCTAGAAGCATCAGGACATGTTGAGGACTACTAAAGATAGTTCTCTAGCATTATAGACCTCACAAACATGAATTCTAGAGTGGTATAGTTGCAAAAAGTTGAAAAAAGCCAAAAACAGGACCCATTTTTTCACACAGTTTAGGTTGTGAAATGTTGTGCAAGGACAAGGTTAAAGATGGAATTGATATTCTAAAAAAATGTCGAGTTTTTTTCAGCTCATGAGACAACTTTCTAGATAGATAGCACCTCAAAATCCATTTTGAAACTCTTGACATAATTCAAGGAAAATGGTCACTTAACAGGACATAAAAATGTCCCAGGACATAAAAGTGTCCCATTACCAACCTAGTGTTAATTTCTCTCTCTTTTTGAAGTATTGTTCATGCCTATATAACTAGGTGTTATGCTTTTGTTGCTCTCTCCATCCAAGCACTCTTGCTATGCTCATTAGGAATCTATTCTGATGAATTTCTCACTATGTCTATGTTATGTTCCGCTACACACAAGTTACTAGACCATTAAATGTTACATTGGTATCAGAGCACAAGGTTTTTCTTTTCTTGCTCAAGAAGAGAGGTCCTCAAGCTAACTATAAATGGTTGGTATCAATTGAGTAATTAGAATAGGGATTTTTCAGCCTTGCAGTGTGCCTGCTTCGTGCAGATAATGGGGCATCACCGTCCCGGGGGATTCACTCTATATACAAAATGGGACGCTACCTGCAAGCGAACAACTTTGATAAAACCCCTTTATACGACTCATATTAGGGAATATGACCCTCCTTTCTCCGCTTATACGACAATCAATGAAGAAAACTATCATACCCCTATCTTACATATAAAATTTAGGTCTCACATGATCTGATTGAGTAAAACTAGTCAAAGAGTGTGTAGCATAGTGCCTGGCAGCGTACTAAGGAGCCACTTTTGTTGATAACTAGATGTACCCTCATTGTGTTTTAGTTTGACTTTCAAACTATGTGACAATTTGCCTGCACTCTGGCTACTTGTCCAATTCTCACCCATCTAAATTGCAAAAAAAACATGGTTACAAAGTTGTGTTAGATTCTTTGTGTACATTTGCATCTATACAAAATCTATATAGATTTTATCTCTCACCAAATGAACTATAATCACAAAACAAGCGATTGATATAAAGCAGTTTTAGTTCTTGCATGAATATTTGTAGTTATTGACTCACATGTTTGAGGGCAGACTCTTTTGGGAAGCCATGACTTTGAAACACAAAAACTTCTTCTCATTTTTCTCTTTTCTCACTTCTTCCCCCCCCCCCCCCCCCCAATAAATATGACACCCCCCTCCCTAATTTTTAAGCATGGGAGATAAATTATTAGGGGCCTGCCCCTAACTTATACGCTTATGTAACTTGTAAAAAAAACCCCCTCCCTTGCACTTACGTGGTGCGATAAATTTTCCATGTTGAATCCCTCGGGATCACCGTCAAGAGCTATGGTCTTAATAGTGGAGTCCTACCGGCTGCCTATGGGCTAACCACTATTGAGCTATTAGAAGCTTGATCGACAAGAGCTGATCCTATTTTGGTGTTGAAAGACCCTTTCTTCTATTCCTTGCAATTAATGATATTGGAGCCATGGGTATAGGAGCTTGAGTGCTTTTCTAAAGGGGTTAATAGGAGTAGAAACTATGGCTTGAAGTGCCAACATACACCTAAATTGTTTCTCACCTAAAAGTTGTTAGAATGGCTGACAATAGTAAAGAGAGTGAAATAGATGTTGACAGCTTTGATTTTGCTAATGAATAGGCTACTAATGATGCCCCTATGCTTGTTAAATACCTTGTTTCTAGGCTTCAACAAGCTATGGGCAATCCATCCCTCTAAAGTGAAGTGCAATGGCAGCTATGTGCTCATGGGATTCTCCAAACTCCCCACCAAGAAGAGACAGTACCTAGGAAGCCTCCTTGTGAGACTTACAAAAGAGACCTCTCTCCGATAAGGGAAGAATAAGAGGATCCGTATGAAGGGCTCAAAAATCTACTACTTGACGACACATCTCCTTCCCAATTGAGAACTCATGGGTAGAACCCCCACCAAAGTAACGATAAAGAAGCAATTATTTTGCCACCTTGACGGAGATGGCTCCACAAAGATGGCGGGCAAAACGCTCTCCAACACCCCCTAAACAGAGAAGACCATCGCACACTTCTCCACACCATAATTCAAAGAGGGACAACAGAAGACAACAGAAGAAAAATGCAAGAAATAGGTCACCCTCTTCTCCATCTTCTTCATCTTCCTCCTCTTATGAAGAAAGTGATGGTGCAGACAATGAAGAAAAAGGGAGGAAAAAGGAGAGAAAGAGGTCACCCTCTTCTCCATCCTCCGCTGAAGAAAGTGATGGTGCAACTTTCAAACCACCAAAAAGAAGAGGTCATATGAAATCCTATGCCACATGGAAGAGGTCATCCAAGCTCAAAAAGTTCAAAGAGGGAGGAAAGAACATCTCTTTCCTTACCTACGATGGCACCTTTGGTGCTACAGACAAAGTCTTGGCCTTCATCCAACAATTTGATGCGGCGTTTCGAGATGAGGGCTTCATGGAGTCCTCTAAGCTATGCCATGTAGCTATGCATTTTCAGAAGTCCTCCAGGCAATGGTGGTCTAGTCTACCGGAAAACGGTGAAGCTGCACAAACAAGGAAAGCTTTAAGAGCTTTCATCATGAAGCAGTTTTTAGCTAGCAATGCCAAAGACAAGATACTCACCGAATGGTGAAGCTCGAAGCTCTCTCCCTACAACTCTATTCACAAATATGTAGACAAGTTTTGGGACTTACATCTCAAAGTCATTGTCTTCAAAAAGATGGATTTTTTGCGGGTCTTACTGAAGATATGGTAGAGTATGTTAACTCCCAAAGGCCACGCACCATATTTGTGGTGGCTTCAAGAATCTATTTCCAACAAAGGGCTAAGAGAAATCTTAAGCCCACGGAGAACAAGGATCGTAATAATGAGCCTAAGATGAAGGACATTGTCCAAAAGTCTCCTAAAGGCAACGCCATTAACAACAAAGCTAAGGAGAAGAGAGTTTACAAAGGCAAAAATAAATTCTCTCCTGAAGAGCTTGAGCGTTATCGTAAGATAAACGCTGTTTCAAGTGTGGGGAAGAAGGGCATGCCTATCGTGCTTGCCTCCACAAGAATACATGAAATGAGCCTCCTAGAGCTACCTTGGTTGAAATTCAAAGAGGATTCTTAGCACAAAGGATCTCCTCTATGCCATGCTTGGGGAAAGGTAAGAGAACATGGTGCTTTTATTCTCTTTGACCCTGGTTCTACTCACAATTTCATATCCATAGAGTTGGCCACCAAGCTAGGCATCCAAGACTATGAAATGGGAGATGTCCTACCGGACGATGGTGCTTTCAAGGGGCAAGAAGCTTCAGTCACTCCGTTAATTGAGAAATTGAGTCTCCATGTCCAAAGCTATGTGGAAAAACAGGACTTCTTTATCTCTCCTCTCAAGCATGAGAATGTAATCCTAGGGGCACCATGGTTTGATCGCATGGCTGCCAATGTTAAACTCCCTAAAAGGAAGATCTACTTTAGGTTGAGGAAAAAAGATATGTACATAGATGCTAAGGAGTTGGGTAACACCATATCGATTGTACATATACAAGATTTCAATAAGTCAATAAAGACTTGTATTTCCATGTACATGATTTTTGTTAAAGATTCTCAAAATGAACCTAATGCTTTAGCAAAAGAAAATTTAAACAATCACAAGGTTAGAGTTATCCAATTTTCTCATGGGATTTCAAGATTTTTTATTGACGACATCCCTTGTGAATTACCTCCTAAACGAGGCAATGATAACCATGCAATTGAACTTCTTCCAGGAAGTTCACCGCCTAATAAACCTCCTTATAGAGTTTCTCAAGCTCAACAAGAGGAGATTATGCGGCAAGTGCAAAAGTTAGCTGAAAAGGGCATGGAGTATCAAAGGCTTTCAATAAGTCAATAAAGAGCGAGCTATTTCTGTGTACATGATTTTTGTTAAAGATTCTCAAAATGAACCTAATGCTTTAGCCAAAGAAAATATAAACAATCACAACGAAATAGAGTTATCCAATTTTCTCAAGGGATTTCAAGATGTTTTTTGTGACGACATCCCTTGTAAACTATCTCCTAAACGAGGCAATGGTGACCATGCAATTGAACTTCTTGCAGAAAGTTCATTACCTAATAAACCTCCTTATAGATTTTCTCAAGCTCAACAAGTGGAGATTATGCACCAAGTGCATGAGTAAATTGAGAAGAGCATGGTTAGGCCTAGCTCATCTCCATTTTGTTCACCCGTGTTATTAGTGCTAAAGAAACACGACACATATCATATGTGTCTCGACTATAGAGCACTAAATAGGATCACTATCAAGATTAAGTTTCCCATTCCATGGATAGAAGACCTATTTGATATGTAACATTTAATGGCCTAAAAACTTGTGTGTAGCGGAAATTAGCATGAACATAGTGGGCATTTCATTAGAATAGATTCCTAATGAGAACTACAAGAGTGCTATTTGATATGTAGCGGAAATTAGCATGAACATGGTGGGCATTTCATTAATTAGAATAGATTCCTAATGAGAATTACAAGAGTGCTTGGGTGGAGAGAGCAACAAAAAGCATAACCCCTAGTTAGATAGTATGAACTAGATTTAATCTAGCCTAATTCTCATTGGTCCACCTCCAAGCCGATCCTATAGGAACTGGGTACACCTTGTGGGCATCTGGGCTAGGGAGCTGACATGTGTCCCTCATTCCCTTTGTGTAAAGGGAGCTTGTGTGTGTGTGTGTGTGTGTGTGTGTGTGTGTGTGTGATTTTCTCACTCATTCCCTACTCCCAAGGCTCGCCCTCTCCTATGTAGGGATTGATAAAGACTTTTGGGACACACACAGAGCATCCAATTCCCCCCATGCTTGACCTTTGGACACAACCTTTGAATTTTGGAACCTTAGTATTTTGGAAGTCTTAATGGGCTGGACCTTAGGGTCTTTTAAGCCCATTGTTGCAGATGGCTCTTTTGCAGATGGCCCCCCCTTTGGATCCCTATTTTCCCTCCTTTGGATCCCTACTGTGGCTGCTAGCTTAACCAATATTCTAGCTTTTTCTTCACTGGAACTTCCCCGTATTAAATGATCAGTTTAACATGAGATAAACATTTAGGAGAATTAGATATTGATTATTATGACATGATAAGCTACAAGGGTCGACCTACTTCAGTAGGATTGACCTAAAAAGTGGCTACCATCAAATAAGGATAGTTGATCAAGACATTTTAAAGATCGCATTTCGCACTACGTTTGGGGTTTACGAATACATTGTGATGCCTCTTAGCTTGACCAATGCACCATCCACATTTAACCGCTTGATGGAGAAGCTATTCAGGCCTCACCGAACCTTTATTAGAGTGTCCTTTGATGATATCATCATCTACTCTAATTTATTACATAAACACAAGCAACATCTCTGGGTAATATTTCATGTCTTACGAGAGAATAAACTCTATATTAATCGAAAGAAAAGTGAGTTTTCTTTACAAGAGACTCAGTATTTAGGTCACGTTATCTCTCAAGATGCATCCAAATGGATCCAAAAAAACGAGAGAATAAAAGGATGTCCTAATCCAAGGAATCTACATGAATGAAGGAGCTTTATAGGTATGTGTGCATACTATAGATGCTTCATAGAAAAGTTCTCACAAATCGCGGGACCATCACATGACCTAACAAAGAAAAACGCTAGGTATACATGGTCTGCCAAGGAGAACAATGCTTTCCAAAAGCTTATCTCTCAACCTATGATTACACTCCCGGATCTCTCAAAGCCATTTGAGGTCCAGTATGATTCGTGGCGCTTGTGGTGATTGCCTTGGAGCTGTTTTTCTCCAAGAAGGACATGCCATAGCATATGAAAGTCGAAGGCTCGACCCTGCTGAGCAAGATCTAGGCATATATGAAAAGGAACTCTACATGCCTTGGACTCGTGGAAGCACTATTTATTGGGGACTCCTTTCATTCTGTGGACGAATCACCAAAGCCTTAAGTACTGCATGATGCAGAACAAGCTCTCTGACAAACAAATGAGGTGGAAAAATTTCATTTTGCAATTTCATTTTCATATTTCTCACATTGCTTGCAAGCATAATCAAGTATCCAATGTACTCTCAAGATGACTGAGAGTGAATGCGGTTTCCATAGCAACTCACAATGATGTATCTTCTATTATAGATGAGTACGCTATTGATCCCGAGTTTAGAGATGTGATTTCAACCCTTGCGCTAGGGAAGAAAGAGGAACCATTTACCTTACAAGATTCTTATCGTCTCTATGGTAATAGACTATGCGTTACTAGCTCACTACGTGAGAAATAAATGTATGAATTCCGTGCTCCTCCTTATGTGGGGCATAGAGGGACTCAGTCTGCCCTAAAAGGGATAGAGACATATTTCTATTGGTCTGCAATGGAAGCAAACGTACAAGAGTATGTTTGTAAATGTGTGGTATGCCAAAAGATGAAGCTTGATAGAGGGAAGCAACGTGGATTGCCTCAACCTTTGCCAATCCCTAATTCACCATGAGAGAACATATCCATGGATTTTATCTTTGGATTGCCTAAGTCTATCCATGGGAATACGGGAATATGGACGATAGTAGACAGGTTCAGCAAACAAGCTCATTTTATACCTATCAAAAAGAATATCAAAGCCCATCAAATGGCAACCATCTTCATATCACAAATCTTCAAGTACCATGGATTCCCAGTGTCCATAATGTCGAATAGAGATCCTAGAATGACCAGTAGTTTTTGGAAGGGTCTCTTTCAGAATTTAGGGATAAGGCTAAACTTATCTTCGGCCTATCACCCGCAAACGGATGGCCAAAGTGAAATAGCTAACCTAACCATTCTTGATCTACTAAAAGCCTATGTAACAAAAGTAGATCAAAGGTCCCAATTGGAGAAGTACATACCCTTAGTGGAGTATGCCTACAATAGAACTATGCATACCTGCACGTGAAAAGCAACTTTCAAGGTAATTGAGGGAAGATCTAAAAGTCCCCTGCTACTTAAGGTACACAAGAAGGTCTTTGTTGCAGATGAGTATAGCTGATACCTACAAGAATATTTCCAAAATATTAAGGATGTTATCTCTATCTAACGACAAAGGCAAAAGACCACTGTTGATAAGCACAGAAGAGCCCAGAAAATGATTGGGTCTTGCTTAAATTTCAGGTTATCGCAGCACACCATACTTTGTATTAATCATTGTGCACTATGAATTTATTTGCAAATATAGTGTCCAGATTTCAACTAAAACTATAACAGCACACCACATTGATCACTTTGCTCCATTATTACAAAAAAAACTTTACTTTTGAATACAGATTCACAAATTCAACAGAAAATATCACGACACATCGCATTGTGTATTAATTGCTTTGCCTCATGACTACATCATTATAAAATGGTACAATTTAATTCAATGGTCCATGAATATACAAAAAGCTCCATTTAATATGTCAGATAATCCGAAAGAGACCACTGTTTACAAAGGTGATCAGAGTAAACTAAAATCTAGGCATCATCTCCCTAAGCAGAGGCAAACACATCTCCAAGTTGAGCTCTAACATATCTAAATGCTCACTCATATTCAACAATGTCTTTCTTTGCCTAGGTCCTTGTTGTAAGTAGTTTTTCCGCATTATAGAGGCAATCATGCCACAATCAATTTGCTTTCTCTTTTTCCATGACACATTGTAATGCTCTAAAAAATCTTTGCACCAATCACATAGTTGCTCAATGTAGAAAGAAACTGCATAGGTGTCAGTGGCTTTTGAATACGGACAAGCAGCTTTTGGGTTGCAAAACTTGGGGGCCCTTCAAGGACGTAGGGCATGCTCTGTGGGGTCTTTGATGTTGGTTTCTTGCTTCTCAATGCCAACTCGTAGTGCCAACCCCCAATCAATGACACCCACACGTGGCACACCTTCCTTAGTGAATTCATGATGCTCTATGGGTGCAAGTCACAGTGCATGATTACTTTGCTGTGTGCATGCACCATGGTCTTCACCAGACCATCCATAAATGAAGGCGCCCTATTGAGCATATGCTTGCACATCTCTAACTATTGCTCTGTGGGAGGGCGTCTAGGATCTTCTTTTTGAGCCACCAGTATGCTAGATAATTTTCCTTTGGGTGGTGGAACACACTCTAACATGTCACCCAGATCCATTCCATTGAAGCGAGGAAAAACAAGGAACCATGGCTCTTGGTGGAACACGCACTAACATGTCACCCAGATCCATTCCATTGAAGTGAGGAAAAACAAGGAACCATGGCTCTTGGTATTTGTGCAATGCATCTAACGATGCCCCTGTGGAACAATTGCACGCTCACCTCTAGAGCAAAAGATTGATGGCTCTTTGTTTCATCTCCTTTAAAGTATTTGATCACATACTGCACCTCTAGCGACAACCAAGTGACTCCATCAATTCTACACTCTGACAAAACTCCATAGCATCCTTTCCCAAGCTTTCGACCACGTTTGATAGCTTCGAGTGTGACGTAAACACCAATGGCACACTGAGACATAAAGTGGGTGTGTAGCAAATGATCCATCCCAACTTCTAAATCTGATCTTGCACCTGTTGTATCTTCTTGAGAGGAGGTTTTTGAACAAAAATTGGTTCTAGCTTTGTGGCTATGGACATCTTGAGCATCAATATTACACGCTCTTTTTTATTTTGACCTCTCTACACACCATATATTAGTCCAATGTTGTATCTTGGCTAGATCTGCATCCGCCGGTGCATCAACACCCAAGTCTCTTAAGCATTGTGCCATATTGCCCACATACTATCTATTAGCCTACGGATAGTCTTTGCTTCTAAAGTTGAGAAGTGTGCTTGAACTGTTTCAATTATCATATCAAAGAAACGATCTCTGCACATCTCACTCTGTAATAAAAAGGTGATCTCTTCCATGGTCAAGGCACATATGCACGTGACTAACAAAGATCTGATCTTGGTTCTTTAACTCGTTCATTTCCACTGAATCCATGTTTGCTACAATCAACACATATTTTATGATCTTTAAAGACAACAAAAATTTAAATTTTATAGCAAATATATGCATCATGCATTGAAATTAACGACAACACTAGTTTAAAGAGTAGGCAATCATTCAATGAGAGTGAAGACACCTCCAACTCAGTAGTAGGATTGATGCCAAAACCAACACTGAACTAACCCAACAAGACAGGGCATCATTCAATGTAGGTAACAACAACTCCAACCCAATAGTAGGGTTGATGTTGGTAGAAACACCGAACTAAGCCTTAAAAGCGGGGCATCGTTTGATGAAACTAACAACACCTTCAACCCAATGGTAGAGCTGATGCTAAAAGAAACACAAAACTAGCCTAAAAGCAAGGGCATCATTCAATGCAACTAACAACACCTCCAACCCAATGATAGGGTTGATGCCGATTGCAACACTGAAATTAGCCTAAAAAGCAAGACATCATTCAATGAATCTAACGACACCTCCAGCCCAATGGTAGAGTTGATGCCAAAAGAAACACCAAACTAGCCTTAAAATCAAGGTCATCATTGAATGAATCTAACGGCACCTCCAATCTAGTAGTAGGACTGATGCCGAAAGAAACATTGAACTAGCCTATCAGCACGTACATCACTAATAAAACACAGGAAGAGGTCTATTAGCTTGTACAATGACACTCCCAGTCCAATAATAGAACTGATGCCGAAAACAAGGTTGATAGAGATACCTATAAATTGATCACAACCAAATATGTTCAACAACGACACTTTCGGTCCAAAATAGAACCGATGTCGAAGTGAACACAATTGACACGTTATAAAACAATGTTGGCTGGTCTAGCATTTCACAACGACATTTCCGGTCCAATATTAGGACCGATGCCAACGTGAAAAGCAAGATCAGTCTACTTTTAAACCTACAAATAATAGTTTTTAAAAATTTTATATCAGCTTTAAAAAAAATTAGTAAAAGAGCGTACGAAAGTTAACTAAAATTTATACCATAGTTTTCTTTGTTCCTTGTGAGGACACCTCTACAAATCAAAACTTAGAGGATAGAATTGTGAGGAGAATCCCCTAGGGCCCCTATTTATAGGTACCCTAGCAGCCCATTGGGCTACAAAGCGGGACCATCGGGGCCGCAGCCCTCCGAGTATTTGAGGTATCCCGTCGAGGTCCGATGGGTAAATCTCACCAAACCTCCCGATCTTCTTCAAGCCAGCATGCCAATTTTTGTGAATGTGAAGACGGGAATTGAGAATTTTGTTAATTAACAGTGTGATTACAAAAAAAAAAACACGTGATCACGTGAATTTGAAATCCCTGATGGTCTGTCTCTAAGTCCATAGTCAGTGGTTTGGGAGGGTGGGGTTGCTGGGGTTTCACACCTTGGTGATCGGTTGTCTAACCCGTGGGAATTACCCCTTGAAGCATGCAGTTCAATTTCCAATTTGCATGGGTAAGTTTGCATAGCATGGCCACTATGGCTACACCAAGGTATCATCTACCTTAGCTGCACCCAACACAGTCGTGCACCATCGATGCCATTCCTGGGAGTCATTTAAGACCTCGTTCCATTTGGTCACGAGGGATTTCTTGGTGACCAATCATTGAGCTCAGAAATGCTTTAGCCGACATATAATCTAAAACCAAGGTTGTGAACATGTACAAAGATTTGTTAAAGATAAAAGCTAAAGGCTATGGCTAAAAAAGAAATCATGGAGCGAATATAGAGGGTGAAACTAAATAAATGAAAAAAGGGGAATCAAGCAGCAGCATGGGGGACAGAGCCCTCGAGCGGCAACATGAGCATGAACTGGGGGAGAAAAAAGCACCACCTACTGTCAGAGAACGCGGGGGAGAAGTGCAAAGGTAGCTAATTCATGTGGAGGCCTTCTTTCCATAGTGACAAGAGGAGGCCTTGACATAAGCAGTAGGGAAAGAATGAAGCCAGACTAGGTGTAAAGGATGACAACCGGCATGTAGAAGATACAGTGGATCGAAGCGAGCAACATGAGGCAACCAAAATTGGATGGAAGTTGGAGCTAGTAAAGGATTGTAACGTTGGAGGAGATGACTTGCAATACAATAGGAGAGTAACCCAATCAAAAACGAGGATAAACAGTGGAGATTAAGGGTCATCAAGCGATGTTAAAAAGGCCGTCGAGTTTCATTCTAAAGGGAAACAAATCGATGAGCAATGATAAATAGAATCTCAAACAGAGGTAAGCTATAGGGGAAAAAAAGATTTAGCATGTCCAACAAGTTAAACACATTCTTTGAACATATCCTCTCTTTTTCAATCATATTTAGATTTTCTTTGTTATCTGTAACATGTAATGGTCTAGTAACTTGTGTGTAGCGGAAAATAACATATACATAGTGAGCATTTCATTAGAATAGATTCCTAATGAGCATAGCAAGAGTGCTTGAATGGAGAGAGCAACACAAGCATAACCCCTAGTTATATAGGCATGAACAATACTTCAAAAAGAGAGAGAAATTAATTTATTGATTATAATTGAGGACCCAATTTACATGGATCCGGTCCCCCCTCCAAAAGTATTTTTATTATAGGTTTCCCCCATCAAGGGACACATTTTACAATACAATACTTTGTGTTGCTTTAGTAACTTGCAATGAAGATGGAAGCTTGAAGCACCAAGCTCACACTTGTTAAACACAACATCAATTCCCTCACGGTCTTAGACCCAAGACCTCGCACACCTTCAAAGATAATGAGAGTTGGCGGGGTATGAGAGTAGATCGGGAGGAAGAAGGAGTATTCTTACAAGAAAGAAGTATGTCTCCTGACATAATCACTGATAATGCTTAGCATATCTTAGTAATTAGCATGATAGAGGAGATGAGCATGCATTGGATCTTGGCTCTTGGTTGGATTCGCATCACAAAGCCAAGAGTTGTTGGTATAGGCCTCCCTTCTCACAAGCTTGGAGTAGATGATGAGATTTCCATTAAAGCTTGAGAAGGAGATAGACTTCTTTACTCCACACATGCGATTGTGTTAGTGTGTGTGTGTGTGTGTGTGATAACGCCTTGCCAAAATCAGCCCCCTCTCTCTCTCTTGGTCGACCCCTCTTGCTTTTTACTCATGATGGAATCCTATTGGACCTTGCAAAGCTTAATTAGCCAATGATAATGAAGAAGCATAAGTGTAGCCTTGTGACATGTGACCCCCTTTCCCCTTTTGTGAGATCTTTAGGAATTCAATTAATGAAATTAAACTCTCATTAAATCCCTCAGTTTTCTGGCCAATAGGAATCAGGCAAGCCATTGGGCTGTTGAATGCTCATTGGACCCTTGGGAGATTCTCCAATAGTCTTCTAGAGAGCTTAATTTTTATTGGTTCTTTTATCAAGTGTTTTTAAATGAATTAAACTAAATGTACTCTAGCCTACTTCTCATTGGTCCACCTCTATGGCCATCCAACAGGATTTGAATGCACCTTGGGGGCAACTGGCCTAGGTAGCTGACATGTGTCCCCTATTCCCCTTGTGTAAAGGGAGCTTGCTAGAGTGTGTGTGTGTGTTTATCTCTCATCCCCTATCAAAAGGGCTCGCCCCCTCCAAGATAGAGATGTGTCGAATAATTTTCAATCTTATCCAAAATTTCCTTGGTTTTGACCATTGGACCTTACCTTTGAATTTTGAAACCTTAGCATTTTGGAAGTCTTAATCATTAGGCAAAATTTGGACTCACAAAAGGGCCCTTTAAGGAGTTGACTTTACCTCTCTCTACCAAAATGGGTGCATGGATAAATTAATGCAAATAAACTCTAAAGTTGGCATTAATTTATCCATGTCCTCTTCAAGATCTATCTACTGATATATAGTACGCCATGAGATTCCTCATATTTTAGAAGATTCTTTTTTTGATTCACTTATATTTCGACAGAGTTTTCACATCATAGGTGAATCAAAAAAAGAATCTTCTAAAATATGAGGACTCTCATGGCGTACTATATATCAGTAGTAGATAGAGCATGAAGAGGACATTCTAACTGTCAAACCTCCGCCAACTTTGGAGTTTATTTGCAAAAATTTATCAATGCGCCCGTTTTGGTAGAGAGAGGTAAAGTCAAACCCCTAAAGGGTCCCTTTGTGAGTCCAAATTTTGCCTAATGGAGCTGAACCTTAGGCTCTTGTAAGCCCATTGTTGCACATTGCTCTTTTGCAGATGCCCCCCCCTTTGGTTCCCTACTGTGACCGGTCTGCCCGCTTAACCAATATTCTAGCTTCTTCTCCCCTAGTACTTCCCCATATTAAATAATCAGTTTAACATGAGAAAATCATTTAGGAGGATTAGATATTAGTTATTATGACATTACCCCTCTCTTGAAATCATTAAATCTCCCTCCCAACATATATACATATCCAAAAATCATTTTTTGACCCATTTTTTAACCCACAAGCGTAGAAAGTCCATTTTTTCAAAAATATTTTCTCCCAAAAAGTAAAAAAATACTTTGTTCTCTCCTCCTCCTCCCTCCTCCCTCCTCTCTTCCTCTGCTCTCCCTCCCTGCCCCTACCTTCCTCCTCCTCCCCAATCTCTCTCTCCCCCTCCCCCCCCTCCCCCCTCCCCCCCCTCCTTCTCTCCTCCCATCTTCCTCAAGGCTCCCCCCTGCCCCCTCTATCTTTTCATCCTTCGCTTTCCCACGCAACACCTGTCATGGTGCTCATGGAAATCAAAAATCTTTTGCTTCCACCACCACGTACTCCGCACACCAAAAGCATACATATTCGCTTACCCACGGCATTTGCACCGAAGATCGCATGTGAGGGTGATCAAAGGTCATCACATGCACGTCACACCACTGGTGAGACCAATGTTGACATTTGGATGGACGACCATTTGTACCCTTACGATCCTATAAGCCACTTCCATCCATCCTTTAGTAACCTTTCAACATTTCTTCAATTTCTAGGGAGGGGAGAAGCAGGCTTGTTAGGCTATTGCAAGAAGTTGTGTATGGGTGCAGGTGCTTCTTTGCATATGTGGATGCACGAATGTCAAGCTCTTCACCTCAAGAGGGTGGCATTACAAGAGAGTGTTGCCTCTTCGGAGAGGGTGGTTGAAACTCCTCAACAACAAATGCAAGAAAAGGAATCCCACATTATGAAGCTTGCCAACACCATGACATACTTGAAAGAAACACCCCTTGGTGCAAGGGAACACAAACGCACGTATTCATCCATTGAAACTCTTGCACATTCGGGTGGAGAACGCAAACGACGAGTGACATCCACAAGGTGATTTGGTCTTTGCTTGCATGATGTATTACTACTTCACACTATTTTCTAACATTTATTTTTATTGGTTGCTAGAAACTTCATCCAGGAGGCATGTGATGGAACAAGCCAAGATGATCGATTCAACCTTCCCACTAGTTGTCTCAATACCCAGGATGTGATTTCTATCTTACAATCACCTCGAGGTAAGCACATTAAGGATGCAATCACCAAGGACCTTATGCATAAATTGAGAAATGTGGTTAGTGATGATGACGAGCTTGTGATGAGGCTGGAATCAACACCAAATCCTCTCACACTATTTTCAACTCCTAAAGGATGCCCTCAAAGAGCATGGCATTGTGAAAAACATATTTTCCGTTCCGCACAAAGCCAACCTCGCAAAGAAGGCAACAAACGAAGATGTGTTCTCCTGCATTGGGACATACCTACACATTGAGGACACAATGCCAACTTTCCTTTATGCTTCGTGCACAATGAAGGCAAGGGGAAAAGGTAAGAAACAATCCATAAGACCTTCGGAGAAGGGCTTCCCTTACACAATGTGGAACAATATTTTTGTGGACCTTAGAAGACTTCAACAAGCCATGCTGACATTTTACGAGTTACCTGAAGCTCACCTGAAGAAGGTGACACACTATACTTTTTTCTTTTGGTTTTGTTCTTATCATAGACTTTGAAGTATAAGGTCGTGGCATTATTCATTTTGTAGTTCTTAGCACAAAGGTCTTTTTTTGTTGAAAGTCAATGAGTGTCAAATAGTGAAAGGTCGAATGTTAGAGAGGCTAAGTGTCACTCTAATAAATGAGGCCCTTTTGCAAACCAAGCAAAGGGATTCAAACAATCCATCTCCCACCCTGTCTTTTAGCGTGCAATCAGAGAAAGACATATGGTGATTGGGTGCTATTGAGGTGCCCAAAGAGACCAATGGAGTACTTTCATGGATTTTTGAGACAACTCCATGGATAATAGAAGTAATACACTCTCAAATTGTAGGTCAGAAGTTGGAGGTTGAGGGTTTTGGTAGCTATGATGTGGAGTGGAACTTAGGTGGGGACTTGAAGACCATAAAGTGTTTGCTTGGCTCCCGAGGCTTGGCTGCAAACTGTAAAGAATGAGGATGCAAGAGAGCTACACAACACAAGCACAAAGCACACAGAGATGGAAAGATTCTTCTTCTTCTCACAGAAAAGAGAGTACAAAATGACTAAGTGCTAAAGCTGAAAAGTAGCACATATGTACATGCGGTCACTAAGTGTGAACACGCTAGAAGCATACTAGGCTGCCACTATAAGTGTAGTCCCGCTGTAGAATCACTGGCAGAGATCCTCCGTGTCGGTCACCTAACGCGCCAGTGAATAAATGTCGTAAGCGGCCAAGACCCATAGTGGATGCCAGCTCAAGATGTAGAGCAACATCTTAACACTCCCCCTTGAGCTATGCATGTCGGAGAGTCCAAGCATAGTCCGGAAACGTCGAAGCTTCTCAGCTCCGAGGGCCTTGGTAAAGATATCCGCTATCTGCTCCTCTGTGCTGACGTAGACCAAGTCGATGTCTCCCGCCAACACTGGCTCTCGAACGTAGTGGTAATGGACCTCTATGTGCTTGGTCCTGGCATGGACACTGGGTTCCTAGACAAATGCATGCTCCTGAGGTCATCACAATGGATGACAATCTGTTGGTCTACCTGCACTCCCAAGTCCTCAAGTAATGTCCGTAGCCAAGCTACCTCGCACGCCGCAACTTCTGCACCTTTTTACTGGATAAAGAAACCGTAGGCTGATTTTTGCTACTCCAAGTAATAGCAACACTCCCAAAAGAGAACATGAAGCCACTCGTAGATCTCCTATCAACAATGCTACCTGCCCAATCTGCATCTGTATACCCATACAATGCTAATGGCCCATCTACTGCATAGAACAATGCGTAGTCAAGAGTCCCTTGCACATACCGAAGTGTGCTTCGTACTCCATCCAAATGTGGCTTCCTCGGAAGCTGCATGAACTGACTCTCCAAGCCTACTGTGTAGCTCAAGTCTGGCCTCGTGATAGTCAAGTAGATTAGACTACCCACAATCTTCCTGTACATCTTGACATCCTCAACAACATCACCCTTCTCTGCACTCAGCTTTGCATTCACATCCAAGGGAATAGAAATTGGCTTACAATCAGGCATACCATACTTTGACAACATGTCCAAAGCATATTGTCTTTGTGACAGCCATACACCCTCTCGAGTCCTAATCACCTCAATGCCAAGAAAGTAGTGCAACTTCCCCAAATGTTTCATTTCAAACTCCTATTTGAGAAGACCCTTCACATGGTCAATCTCCATAGCATTGTCACCCACAATAATAAGGTCATCTACATATATGGTAATGACCACAAGCCCCACATCACTCTCACGTACATAGAGTGAATGATCAGCATGAGCTCTCCTAAACCCAATACTGACAAGATACTTGGCAATCCTGTCATACCATGCTCTAGAGCCCTGCTTCAAACCTTACAAAGCTTTGAGAAGTCTACATACATAATCTGGGTAACCTGGATCGACATAACCAGGTGGCTGATCCATATACACTTCCTCTTGCAACTCACCATTCAAGAAGGAATTCTTTACATCCATTTGATGCATAATCCATCCTCTAGATGCAGCCACTGCTATGACAGCTCTCACAGTCGTCCTCTTTGCCACTGGAGCAAAGGTCTCCTCATAGTCTATGTCATACGTCTGTGCATAACCCTTTGCAACCATCCTTGCCTTGTGACGCTCAATGTTACCATCAGCCTTATGCTTGGTTTTATACACCCATTTACAGCCAATAGATTTCTTGACACTTGGCAATGGCACCAACTCCCATGTGTTGTTTGCTTCCAATGTAGCCATCTCTTCATTCATTGCATCATCCCAATGCACATTTTCAACTGCATCCTCAAAACATGTGGGCTCCACATCCTGTATCACCTTAGCCATGTAGGCTTGGTGATGCGCTAGATACCCATCATAAGTCAATTTTTGAACTGGATTTCTGACTCTGTTAGATCTACGCGGTCCTGGGTCACTCCTTTCCCCTCTAGCATCTTCTTGTACATTCCTTACACCAGGTGTCCTGATAGCCGAAATTCCAAATTTCTCATCAAGACTTTGTTCAGAACCATCTGAATCCATGTCTACATGTGAAAAACCTAATGATGCATCAGCCATAAAGGGAGGTTCATCAACCTTTTTCTTTCCTTTTCGTGATACATTCCCTGTACCTACTGGTGGAGTAACCTGCGTACGTAGTCTACCATTCCATGGCTTCTCAACAGAGCCACGAGAAGAGGACTCTTGTGGTCCACTCAAAACCTGTGACTGTGGCGTCACATTTTGTACAACCACATCATCTTTTACATCAGCCCCAATAGTGCCATGTGCATTACTATACCAGTTGCTCATCTCATCAAAGACTACATCTCTGCTCACTCGTAATTCTCGTGTAGTAGGATTGTAGCACCTGTACCCCTTTTGTTCAAGGTAATATCCCACAAGAATACATTTCTTTGCTTTAGGATCCAATTTCCTACGCAACTCATCTGCTACATGCACATAAGCTATGCAGCCAAACACTTTCAAGTGTGCCAAATCAGGCTTTGTACCTGTAAACTTTTCGTCAGGTGTTACATCATGCACCGCAGCTATAGGTATCATGTTCATAATCTACACAGCTGTATTTATAGCTTCAGCCCAGAAATGATGAGGCATGTTCTTCTCATTCATCAATGCACGTGCAACCTCTGCAATGTGCTTGTTTTTCCTTTCTGCGACCCCATTCTGCTGTGGAGTATATCTGCATGTAAAGTGCCTGCGTATACCATGCATTCGCAGAAAATCTAAAAAATCATTAGAGAAGTACTCTCCCCCTCCATCTGACCTCAATGTCTTGATTTTCATATCTGTCTCCTTCTCAATCATGACTTTGAAGTCCTGAAAGTGACCAAACACTTCACCTTTGTTACGCATGAAGTAGACCCATACTTTCCTTGTATGGTCATCAGTGAAAGAGACATAATACCTGCAACCATGTATACTTGCAGTATCGGTTGGACCCCAAACATCTGTGTGCACCACCTCAAATGGCTTTTTACATACATTGCGCTCATGTGGAAATGAGCCCTTTGACTGTTTTCCAAATTGGCATGCTGCACATACTTTATGCATACCATCCACCTTGAATTTGGGCAAACCTTTTACAATTTGTTTTGATTGCATGCTGCGCAATCTCTACTCATTGACATGGCTAATGCGTTTGTGCCAAATGTCAACATCAGCCACAACACCTGTGCCCTGTGCAAATAATGCAGCTTTTGCCTCAGGCATGTCTACATTCAGCGTAAACATTCTGCCCACACATTTTCCCTCTGTGATCAGCTTACAGCCATTTTGGAAATATTCTACATAACAGCCATTTGGATTGAAGCCAACCTGCAAACCCTGCTCAACCATTTGTCCAACAGAAACAAGATTCTTTGTAATTTTTGGGACATGAAGTACATCTGCTAAGTCTCTCCACGAGACGTCATGTGATTAGAGGCACCTGAATCCACATACCAAACATCATCTTGGGTGGAATTCTCTGCAGTCATTGTATTCACATTAGGAGATTTCGGAGGTCTTTTGGAGGGCCTTTTGGTAGAGAGAGGAAAATAAGCTCCTCCAATGAGAGAAGAGCTTACGTTACGTAGAAAAATAGATTGATATTAACAAAAATATAAAAGGTGTCCCTCTCCTCATTTAATAATCTAGTGGTCCTTGAAGACGAGCACTCTCTTTTATTTAATGCGAGCACCTTTTTCAGAAGGTAGATGCGGTGCATTTGATACGGGATACGTCATCACTAGAACTCAAAAAGTCACAAAACTATCAAGTGGTGGAAGATTTTGAAACTTTTGATACTACCAATGCGTCCGGAACACACATATCTCCTAGAAATGAATGTCCAATTGCCTCGCTTAGACATCCAAAGAGGCCAAAAATGTCAAACACCCCTAAAAGAACATTTTACTAACGGCGCGCGAGGGGGCATTTCAAAATTTTGGAATGCCTCCTCGCGCGCCATTAGTAAAAAGGCCCTTTTTCCCTCTTTTTAGGGAGCTTTTTGAGAGGAAAATGTCCTAAAACCTCTAAAAAGGGCCTTTTTGGAAAGATAAGTATCCAAAAATCACTAAAAAGAGCTTTGTACTAACGGCGCGCGAGGGGGCATTCCAAAATTTTGGAATGTCTCCTCGCGCGCCGTTAGTAAAAAGGCCCTTTTTTACTCTTTTTAGGGAGCTTTTTGAGAGGAAAATGTCCAAAAACCTCTAAAAAGGGGCTTTTTGGAAATATAAGTGTCCAAAAATCACTAAAAAAAGCTTTGTACTAACGGCGCGCGAGGGGGCATTCCAAAATTTTGGAATGCCTCCTCGCGCGCCGTTAGTTAAAAGGCCCTTTTTTCTTTTTTTTAGGGAGCTTTTTGAGAGCAAAATGTCCAAAAACCTCTAAAAAGGGGCTTTTTGGAAAGATAAGTGTCCAAAAACCCCCAAAAATGGGCTTTGTACTAGCGGCGCGCAGAGGGGCATTCTAAAATTTTAGAATGTCTCCTCGCGCGCCTTTAGTAAAAAGCCCATTTTTGGGGGTTTTTTGACATTTTTTGCCTCTCCGGATGTCGGAATGAGACACGTAGACATTCGTTTTTAAGGTATTTTGGCGTTCCGGATGCATTGGTGGTGTCAAAATCCTCAAAATCTATCACTATTTTACAGTTTGTGACTTTTCAACTTTCAATGATGACGTAAGCTGCATTGAATGCGCCGCACCTGCCTCTTGAAAAAGACGCTCACATTAAATAAAAAAGTGACCATTTTCAAGGACGATTGGGAATATAAATCTACTTTTCAGAGTGTCTGGTTGTCCTTTTGGACGTACTCACAAGGTGCAAGTGCATTTTAAAAAAAGTTTCTAGAGAGAGAAATACAATTTCTTACAAGGCCCTCCAAATGACCTCCGAAATTTTCTAATGTTACATGCTGCATAACAAACATGCGCTCATTTTTGCTGTCATCTGCATCTCTGCTAGTAGATGCATAGTTGTTGTGTTCTCTCTTTCCACTTGCTTTTCCCTTTGGACAGTCACGTGACATGTGACCTCTTTCTCCACAAATCCAACATTCTCTGCTATCTGCAGTATGTTGTTGCCTGCTTGATCCTGCACCACGACCTCTCTGACTCCCCCTGCCTTCAGACTGGTTTCCCCGGCCACCTCTATTGTTTTGATTTGATTCACCTTCTCTAAATTGGCCTCTGCAACCACTTGGGCCTCGACCACGACCTCTACCTCTACCTCTGTTGGAGTTAGAATAGAAGGCCTATTCAGACCTAGACCTATTTCTTCCACGAGAAGAAGAAGTGTCAAGACCAAGGTTCTTCTCTTCAAGAATAAGCATAGAAATCAAATCTTGGAATACGGGGATGTCGTCTCTTGTATTCGTGGAAGACCTGAAATGTACATACTCATCTCCTAGACCATCCAAGCATGCACGGACAATGTCATCGTCTTCCACTGAGACTTTAATAGATCCAAGAGCCTCAATGATACTCTTGATCTTCAAAGCATAATCATTGATGGAGAGTTTGTTCCTCTTAACCTGATTTAGCTTCGAAGCTTCCTGGCCTTGAAGTTCACCTCGAACACTCTGCCTAAGTTTTTCCATGCAATGGAGGGGGTTTCAGCATCTTGTAGATAGCCCATCATGCCATTTGTGATGCTCATAGAAAGCCAATACATCACTTTGCTCTGGCCTTGTTGCCAATCCCTCAAAGCTTATCTTTGTTCTGCTGTAGCATTTGCCTCGGGAATCTCTGGTTTCTTTTCATTGTCTCCTTCTACATAGTCCCAATAACCTATTCCTTTTAGGAAATTTGTTATTCTGAACTTCCATGCAGGGTAGTTATTTTTCTCAAGCTTCTCAGTGACAATCTGACTGAAACCGTCAGACATCTTGAAGCACTAAGACAAAATAGCTGCAATCTACAAAAACCTACAAATTTGCTGAATCTACTATCGTGGTACCTGTAATGCTTTCTACACTCAACAAGTGTCCACAATCAAGCGTACATACAACCACTGTACTTGTACAGTAAATCTCTGTGTACTGCACTTTTGAGACCTGTTCAGAAACTTGTACGAAAAACCCCTAAATTGTTTTCCACTCCACGGGAAAACTTCGGCATCTGGTCGTGGATTGCGAACGAAGGGATTGTGATGCTCTTGCTCTCTTAGCCTCTCTTGCCTGCACCAGGCTCTGATACCATGTAAAGAATGAGGATGCAAGAGAGATACACAAGACAAGCACAAAGCACACAGAGATGGAAAGCTTCTTCTTCTTCGCACAGAAAAGAGAGTACAAAATGACTGTCACGGGAACCGAATAATAGAGATAGACAGCAAAACAGAGGAAGAAATCTTTGTATTGATAGTGTTTGATACAACAGAGGAGCAATTGAATATATATGGGCGCACTACATTGTACAGAGCTCAAACCTCCCGACCACCCCCGAGCTTCAGTTCGCTTGCATGCAGCGTCTCACTCGCACTCGCACTCGCACTCTCACTCTCACTCGCACTCGCACTTGCACTCGCACTCGCAGAAGAAGAGATCGGTGAATGATTCCCAAACGCACCACCCGTCGTGCTTTTATCCTTCTTTTCCTCGAAAAGCCTGCACGGTTTTTGCACCAAGTATACCTGCGAGAATAATATAAGAACGTGATCGCTAAGCGATCTGTAAAGGTTAGATTTTTATCATGACACTTTGCACAGATCCGGTTTCACAAACTGATTTCTGCATCGCCTACAAAATAGTCAAAAGAACATACTCGTGCAACCAATTCAACATGATAATCAAAGAAAAAAAACATAATTTTATACCTTCATAATCTCAATTGCAATACTCTGCCATGAAGAAACAATCCACTTCTTGGTTGATAGCAGGGAGAGCTGTATGATGTTGTATGTCTGTCAGTCCCTGTGTATACTACACTGCTGTTGCCTTCTGTTTGTGTTCATCATAACTTCTACAAACAAACTTAGAATAGAGCAGTCCAGGTACTCAAAACGACGGGAATAGGTCTGGTCTACAAGGCAACGTGGACAGAATTGCGAAAAACGTCTTTGTTTGGCTAAAAAAACAACTTTTAGGTCGTGACTCATAAAACCTCTATTTTTGGGTCTCCACTACTTTTACAACTTATTTTAAGCCTACCCATGCATTTTAAGCTAAAACACATAAATATAAAACATTGATATTAATAAAAATCTCAATTTTACTATTCATAGACAGACTATCTGTTATTCATTAATCTTTATCAAATCCGTCTTTAGTGTATTATTTAAAAAAAAGAATATATGTTCTCTCTTTATATCTCAACTCATTCGTATAAGCTCTATTTAATAGACTATTCAACAATCTTTCAAATCGTGCTAACGAAAGATATGTCCTGTTACATTCTTTTCGACTTTAAGAACTTCAAAGACTAGTCCTATTACAATGACTAAGTGCTAAAGCTGAAAAGTAGCACATATGTACATGCGATCACTAAGTGTGAACATGCTAGAAGCGTACTAGGCTGGCACTATAAGTGTAGTCCAGTTGTAGAATCACTGGCAAAGATCCTCCGTGTCGGTCACCTAACGCGCCAGTGAGTAAATGTCGTAAGCGGCCAAAACCCATAGTGGATGCCAGCTCAAGATGTAGAGCTGGACATCTCAACACAAACAAGGGGATTCTTCTCTCATGCCTTGTCCATTTTGCACTTGAGGGTATACATCTAACGGACAAAAATCACACAAGATCACTACAAAGGTCGGTTCCATGCTTCCATGGCAAGGGCATGGAGAACAAGGGTTGGATTGTCGTGATGTCGGAGATGAAGGTAGAGAATGGGAAGCATCTATTCGGAGATGTCTCATGCTCAATGCCCTAGACCGTGATCAAAAGGACCATGCTTGGAATCCAATCTTTCCATTTCCTCTATTGAATGTACATTCTTGTACATTACACGCATTGATGTGCATTTTTGATAGGCTATTGAAGCTCCACATTCACTATGCTTTCAGAATGAAACCGTTGGAAAAGTCCTAGGAAGCGATCAAAAGAGTGGATGTACTCTTGAATTCCATTGGCTATCACGGTGGAAATGTGTCTCTCGTTGCTGCAAAGAACACAGAGGAGGCCCATGAAATTGCTCAACAAGTGTCAATGAGTGGACAAAAAACCAGAAACTTTTTGAAGAAAGTTTCCCAAGGAAAACCAGGTCGATATGCTGCTCAAAAAAGCTCCAACCAACAGGCAAGTAACCTTTGGGAGCTTTGGAAGGAATTATGCAAAGCTACTACTAACAATGATAAAATGGTCAAGCTTATGGGCCTTAACAGCACAACAGAAGAACAACGCCCATCATTTCAAGAAGCCTTGGTGGATTTTACCAAGGTCTTCACCCTTTCTTGGGGTAAAAAAAACATTACACATTACATGGTAAGCCATGTTACGTGGTGAACTTATTACAAGGGATTGTTTTCATTAAATAATGTGGATCATTTACTCATGTGAATAGCATATCTTGTTTTTGCATGGTGCATTTTTCATGCACAAATATGGATCGCTTGAAATTTTAGCACTCAAGGCATGGAGAAGTCCCATTATCGAGCAAGGGGGCTGTACTTAAAAAATACTCGAGATGGTGGTGGAATGGTGCAATCCACTTATTTGGAGGAGATGTTTAACTGGTTTTTTCGCACAACATTTTCTCGTAAGCTCACTATGGAGCGTGAACGACAAATCAATATTGCTATTGAAGTGCGAAAATGGAGTCGTCAAGAGCATAACAACAAGTGACAAATGTCGCAAGGCCTCGCCAAGCATGCTGCATGGCACCAACGTAGAGTGCGACAAGGGTCAAAGTGGATTCTGCGCAGGTCACTACACGTGAATGCAGGGTCCAACTCTTAACGACATGTTCATTTAAAAAATAATAGTTTTTGTCCAAAATTAGCGCGAACAGGGTCCTTTTTAAATGGGCCCTTGTGAATATTGCATGCTCTCATAAACCATTCATTTGTTAAGCACAGGTGATCTCTTACCATAGCAAATGGCGCGCACCAAAAAAACCACAAAAGAGCATCCACCTGCCAACAAAAAACCCTCCAAGGATGTGAGAAGCTAGCATGGCTTAAAAGGACAAGAAAACGGCCACGAACACCTGGCCGTTCCACACACTCTTCTAGCAGTGGGCATGGTAGTAGGGCACAAGAGTCATCAAGGGCTATAGAATCTTTCAGTCCTCAAGAAGAAACACCTAGACGAAGAATGAAGCAACGTGCCCAGCGCTAGAGAGACGAAGAAACACCTAGACGAAGAATGAAGCAACGTGCCCAGCACTGGAGAGATGAAGAGGCCCAGCAAACACTGGAGTCCGATAGGGAAGAACAATCACGCCAAAAATCACAAGCAAGACCATCTAGGACTCGGGTGGTCCATACAGACACTGAATCAGAGATAGAGCCACCATGGCAGCGAGCTGATATACCGTGCACACACCGGGTGCGTGTTGGGGGGAAGACACTGCCTAGAGGCTAGGGATCTCTCCCCACATGACAAGATCCGGAGCCAAGGGAAGATGATGAATCAGAAGAGGCTGCAGATCCAGCCCCTAAGCATGTAAATAGGTGCAAGTCAAAGTTCTTCAAGAAGCCTAAACGCTACCAGCCTGCAAATGTGCAAGTGCCCCCAAGACAACCGCAGCAGCTCCAGAAAATAGCAAGGGCTTTTGCAGAAATCCAACACTACTAGAAGACTACAGATCTTTTAATTTGACGTGCCCCCCTTGGTCGCACAGTGAAGGAGCTTCTTCAAAGATATGGAAATCAAAATAGAATGCAAGCAATAGTGCTAGAGGCTATTCAAGAAGCTGCAGAAGCCCACATCACTTCGGTGCTGGAAGATACCAACCTATGCCCCATTCATGCAAAGCGAGTGACAATACACCCAAAGTATATGCAGCTTGCACATCGATTGCGAAGGGACTTTGATCATTAGCTGAAGTTACCCCTCGTTTTGTATTGCACACCCTTATCTTTGTAATGAGATGACTTTGCAATCACAATATGATTAACAATTGTGTTTACTGTGTCTATTATCCATGTTGAATTTATTGTTTTTGAACATAAAGAGTTAAATATAAATCAAATTTTAACTTTTTGGGTATCCTATGTGGCAGACAAGCCTATGAAGTGCAAAAAAAAATGGTGGCCACAAGGGCGCGCAAATGACCCATCCATCAGTTTTGGATGACCTATTTGCGTGCCCTTGTGGCCACCAATTTTTTGGCACTTTCAAGCTTTGTTTGTACCCCATAGGACATCAAAAAAGTTAACATATTGTGAAACCAAGTGTCCATCCAACATTAAATTAGATTTTTCAAATTGCCAATGTAATTGGGACTTTTGGTGCAGGGAAGTATTAGGTAGAGTTGAAGGAGGTGATAGTGTGCTTGAAAACTTAAATTTGAGTTGATCTCACCTTTTCTAGTGTCCTTGAGTGCAAACATAGGTTCCAAGTGCAAAAAAAAGGGTGTCCACAAGGGTGCACAAATGGCCCATTCATCAGTTTTGAATGACCTATTTGCACCCTTGTGGCCACCATTTTTTTTTCACTTTCAAGCATTGATTACCCCACAGGATGCCAAAAAAGTTTACATATTGTGAAACCAAGTGTCTATGCAACAATAAATTAGGATTTTCCAATGTCCAATGTAATTGGGCCTTTTCGTGCAGGGAAGTATTAGGTAGAGCTGAAGGAGGTGATAGTATGCTTGAAAACTTGAATTTTTAGTTGATCTCACCTTTTCTAGTGTCCTTGAGTGCAAACATAGGTCCAATATGCAAAAAAAAGGGTGGCGACAAGTGCGCACAAATTGGCCATCCAAAACTGATGGATGGGCCATTTGCACGCCGTTGTGACCATCCTTTTTTTTTCACTTGGTTGGCTTCTCTGCCCCCCAGGATACTTAAAAAATATAGATTAAGTGAAAGAAATTGTTTTTGCAGCATTACTTTAGAGAAACCACTTCCTTTCACTCAGATGTGTTTTATACTTTCCCCAGAATTAAGGTAAGTTGAAAGAAGTATCATGTGCATCCAACTTCCGTTGTGTTGTTACTTCAAGCAAAAAAGACACGGTTTATTGAAACATATCACCAATTACAACAATTTTCAAGATTGACAGATCACGTTTAGAAGAATATACAAGATAGAGAGACAATTCGAGATATTTTTTATTACTTCCCAAAAGTTGATTTTACATCATGTATCTAAGGAGTTCATAATTTTCTTGACCATTTCCTTGCGTCTCTCTTGCATGTAAGGCAACTCCCCAGTAAAGAGGGATTGTGGTATGGCCTTTAGGTCAGTTGAGCCAATGGAAGCATGTATACCTATTTGGGCAGCCTTGTTCCTAAATTCTCAAAGAGACCCTTCCAAAAATTACTAGTCATTCTAGGATCTCTATCCAACACTATGGAAATTGTCAAGCCATGGTACTTGAAGATTTGTGAAATGAAGAGGGTTGCCATTTGATGGGCTTTAATAGTCTTTTTGACAGGTATAAGATGAGCTTGTTTACTGAACCTGTCTACTATCGTCCATATTCCCATATTCCCATGGATAGACATAGGCAATCCAAAGATAAAATCCATGGATATGCTCTCCCATGGTGAATTAGGGATTGGCAAAGATTGAAGCAATCCAAGTTGCTTCCCTCTATCAAACTTTATCTTTTGGCATACCACACATTTAGAAACATACTCTTGTATGTTTGCTTTCATGGTAGGTCAATAGAAATATGTTTCAATGCCCTTTAGGGTAGACTAAATCCCTCTATGTCCTACATAAGGAGGAGCATGAGATTCATACATTACTTTGTCACGTAGTGAGCTAGTAACACATAGTCTATTTCCATAGAGAAGATAACCATCTTGTAAAGTAAATGGTTCCTCCTTGTTCCCTAGTGCAAGGGATGAAATCACACCTCTAAAATCGGGATCAATAGCATACTCATCTATCATAGAAGATAGATCATTGTGAGTTGCCATGGAAACCGCATTCACTCTTGGCCGTCTTGAGAGTGCATCGGCTACTTGATTATGCTTGCCAACAATGTGAGAAATATGAAAATGAAATTGCGAAAGAAAATTTGTCCACCTCATTTGTTTGTTGGAGAGCTTGGTCTGCGTCATGAAGTACTTAAGACTTTGGTGATCCGTTTGAAGAATGAAAGTAGTCCCCAATAAATAGTGCTTCCATGAGTCTAAGGCATGTAGAACCGCAAGGAGCTTTCATATATTCCTAGAGCTTGCTCAATAGGATCGAGCCTTCGACTTTTATAGCCTATGGAGTGCCCTTCTTGAAGAAAAAGAGCTCCAAGGCAATCACCACAAGCATCGCATTGGACCTCAAATGGCTTTGAGAGATCCGGTAGTGTAAGCACAGGTTGAGAGATAAGATTTTCTTTAAGATTTTCGAAAAAAAAATTCTCCTTGGCAGACCATGTGTACCTAATGTTTTTCTTTGTTAGGTCATGTAATGGTCCTGGTATTAGTGAGAACTTTTATATGAAGCGTCTAGAGTATGCACACATACCTATAAAGCTTCTTAACTCCTGAATATTCCTTGGTTTAGGCCATCCTTTTATTACCTCTAGCTTTGATGGATCCATTTGGATGCTATCTTGAGAGATAATGTGACCTAAATACTGAATCTCTTGTAAGAAAAATTCACTTTTCTTTCGATTAACATAAAGTTTATTCTCTCTTATAACTTGAAATATTACTTGGAGGTGTCACTTGTGTTCGTCTAATGAATTAGAGTAGATGATGATATCATTAAAGAACACTCCAGTAAAGGTTCTGAATAGCTTCTCCATCAAGCGGTTGAATGTGGCTGGTGCATTGGTCAAGCCAAAAGGCATGACAATGTAATCATAAAGACCAAACGTAGTGCGAAATGCAGTCTTTACAATGTCTTGATCAAACATCCTTATTTGATGATAGCCACTTTTTAGGTCAATCCTAGTGAAGTAGGTGGAGCCTTGTAGCTTATCAAATAGATCTTCTACCCATGGAACGGGAAACCTATTTTTGATAGTGATCCTTTGGCCCATCACCCGCAAACGGATGGCCAAAGTGAAATAGTTAACCTAAAAATTCTTGATCTACTAAAAGCCTATGTAATGGAAGTAGATCAAAGATCTTAATGGGAGAAGTACTTACCCTTAGTGGAGCATTCCTACAATAACACTGTACACACTTCCATAGGAAAAGCACCTTTTGAGGTAATTGAGGGAAGATCAAAAAGCCCCTTGCTACTTAAGGTACACGGGAAGATCTTCGCTGCAAATGAGTATAGCCAAGACCTACAAGAATCTTTCCAAAAGATTAAGGATGTTATCTCTATCTCACAGCAAAGGCAAAGGCTGTTGTTGACAAGCACAGAAGAGCCCAATCCTTTAAAGAAAATGATTGGGTCTTACTCAAATCTACCAAGGCTCGATTAAGGCACACGACGGGCAAGAATCCTACGGGACACCAAAAGTACTATGCTAAGTTAGCAAAAAGATACTATGGTCCCTTCCAGATTCGTAGGCCAATCAATGAGATGGCCTATCAACTCAAGTTTCCCAACCATTGACTCATACACAATGCTTTCCATGTGAGCCTTACAAAGGAGGGCCACCTCAAGAACCAACTATTGAAGACCCACTAGAGATCGAGGACCAAGAAGAGGTGCTGCAGCCCGAGTCCATTCTCCAACATGAAGACAAGGTATTAAGAGGTGGTAAGACTATCCGACAATATCTCATGAAGAATTATCCTTTTGAAGATGCTAGATGGATGCAAGGCATACAATTAAAGGATAACCTACACCTTGTCAATGCTTACAATGCTTCCCAAGAGTAAGCAAATGTACAAATGTTAAAAATGAACAAAATTTTGTCTTGTAAGACTCTTTTTCTTTATTGTGCACCAGCCTTAGTCTCTCAAGCACAAAATGGACTAGTCATCCATTGTGGAATGATGTCATAGGGTAACGTAGGGATCCTCTACCTGCTAGGAAAAAGGACTAATGAATATGATTTATCTTATCTACCCCATAGTCGAGGACGACTATGATTTCAAGAGAGAGGTAATGTCATAATAATCAATATCTAATTCTCCTAATGATTTTCTCATGTTAAACTGATCATTTAATATGGGGAAGTGCCAAGGAAGAAAAAGCTAGAATATTGGTTAAGCTAGCAGACCGGACCACAGTAGGGATCCAAAGGGGATCCATCTGCAAAAGAGCAATGTGAAACAATGGGCTTAAAAGATCCTAAGGTTCAGCCCATTAAGACTTACAAAATGTTAAGGTTCCAAAATTCAAAGGTTGTGTCCAAAGGCCAAACACTAGGGAAATTGGATGCTTCGTCTATGTCACAAAAAGTCTTTATCAATACCTACATAGGAGGGGGTGAGCCTTGCAAGTAGGGGATGAGAGAGAAACTCACACACACACACACACACACACAAGCTCCCTTTCCACAAAGGGAATGAGGGACACATGTCAGCTCCTTAACCCAGATGCCCACAAGGTGTACCCAATTCCTATTGGATGGCCTTGGAGGTGGACCAATGAGAATTAGGCTAGAGTAAATCTAGTTTAATTAATTTAAAAACACTTAATAAAAAAACCAATAAGAATTAAGCTCTCTAGAAGACTATTGGACAATCTCCCAAGAGGACCAATGAGCATTGAGCAGCCCAATGGATTGCCTGATTCCTATTGGCCAGGAGGCAAAGGGGCCAATGAGAGTTTAGTTTAAATAATTACCTAAAGCTCTCACAAAAGGGGAAGGGGAGACACATGTCAAAAGGCTATCACTTATGCTGCTTAATTACCATTGGCTAGGCCTGGGCATGTCCAATAGGATGCTAGCAAGAGCAAATAGCAAGAAGGGTCGACCAAGAGAGAGAGAGGACTCATTTTTGCAAGGCATTATCACACACACTCACACAATCTCATGTGTGAAGTAAATAAGACTCTCTCTTCTTCTCAAGATTTAATGGAAAGCTTATCACCTACTCCAAGCTTGTGAGAAGGAAGGCCTACACCAACAACTCTTGGATTTGTGATGCAAATCCAACCAAGAGCCAAGCTTCAATGCATGCTCATCTCCTCTACCATGCTAATTACTAAGCTAAGCTATGATACTATGAATGATTATGTGAGGAGATGTACATCTTTCTCGTAATAATACTCCTTCCTCTCAATCTACTCTCATACCCCGCTAGCTCTCACCATCTTCAAAGGTGTGTGAGGTCTTGGTCTGAGACCGTGAGGGAATTAATGTTGTGTTTGATAATTGTTTTGCGTAGTGCATGAAGTTTCCATCTTCATTGCACTAGCTAGTATTGAAGGAACACAAGGAATTGTATTGTAAAATGTCTCTCTTGATGGGAGAAACCATAATACAAAGCCTTTTGGAGGGGGGACCGTCTCCATGCAAATCCGGTCCTCAACTGTTGTCAATTGCTTAATTTCTCTCTCTTTTGAAGTATTGTTCATGCTATCTAACTAGGTGTTATGCTTTTTGTTGCTCTCTCCACCCAAGAACTCTTGTTAATCTCATTAGGAATCTATTCTAATGAAATGCTCACTATGTTCATGCTATTTTATGCTACACACAAGTTACTAGGCCAGTAAATGTTACAACCCACTTTCAGAGTGTGCCGCCCCTGACGCAGAAGACGAGGATATTGGCACACCCACGCCAAACACACATGGGCGCTACTACAGGGTTAAATATGGCGGGAATGTAGATCGCGGCACAGCACAGGGCAGGGCATTTTGATGCCATCTACAAATTCCTATACATTCAACGTATAATAACTGTTTGATAAAGTTTAGAGACCAACTCTCGATCATGCACCTTACATTGAGGGCGCTCTGTTAACTAGATTTCCAAACGCCCAATCAATGTTTTTCACAACAATGGTTGGAGGGCTACATAAAGACATTTCTAAAAAACAAGCAGTCCAGTGTGCGGTGCGTAGCAACCAACCACGTCAGAGATCTAGAGGTGAGTTACCACGGTGGCAACATGGCAAACGCGGAGTGGGAGTGGGCAATTCAAGAGAAGAGGAATCAAGCTATGACAGGCTCATCATACAGACAAGAATGCGAGGCTCATGCACACGCACTATGGCTCGGGAGGCAAGGGAGCTTGGAAGGATAAATATGTAAGATTAAGTGAATTATAACGTTGATCCGTGATTATAAAGATTCTAGTTGATGATTTTGTATTGTTATTGCTAACTTAGGAAAATATCACTCTCTCTCGACCAACCAGAGAGATGGTCAAGTATCGGGAGTGACATACAGAATTTGATACTTGGCGATGGTTGTTCATAAGCAACACATCTCTCGCGAGCAATTCGACGCGATGGTTGGACCACTACAAGCGGTAAGTTTAAACAAGTAATTTTGTATCAATTGTTTCGAGCTGTTGATAATTGTTTAATTGGTTTGGGTTTATGTAGAGTCAAAGTGATCCAACATACATGCCTCTAGACGACGACGAGATAGAGAAGGATTAGATAGAAAAATATTTTGTCCAAACTTTCGTAAAGTCCGTGTGACGCGACACGGGAGATCGAAATACATTGATAATGAACAAAGAATATACAAAGTACACAGAGTAAACATATGGAAATAAAGAGTCTGTATGGATACAAGGTAATCATTACAAGAAGAGAATAGCTCGTTTCATAACCTCCCGACCACCCCCGAGCTATCTCAATCACACTCTCACTCTCACTCTCAATCTCAATGTTGTGCACAATCTCAATCTCAATCACACTCTCAATCTCAATCTCAATCACAATCACACTCTCAATCTCAATCTCTTGATGGCAGCAATGATCATAATCGAAATCACAACACGATCACAATCCCAATATCATGACACCCTGCATCATCTACACAAATAGCCAAAAGAACATACTCGTGCAACCAAATCAACATGGTAATCAAATTCAAAACATCATTTTGTACCATCATAAAAGAGTATAATCACTTCTTGATTGGATGAAACAAAAGAGATATTACCTGTGTATATCTGTTTGTAAGTTAACCTATTGCTGCTTATAAGTTATCCTGTTGTTGTTGTCAATTTGTTTCTTTCTTAACTTGGTCAAACGAACTCAGAACATAGACTTCCAGGTACTCAAAATGACGGGAACAAGTCTGGTCTAAAAGGCAACGTAAATAGAATTGCGAAAAACGTCTTTCTTTGACTGAAAACGCAACTTTTAGGTCGCGACTCATAAAAACCCTATTTTTGGATCTCCACTAATTTTTCAGCTTATTTTAACCCTACCCATGCATTTTAAGCTAAAACACATAAATATGAATCGTTGATATTAAGAAAAATCTCAATTTTAACTACATTTTTATTATACTATTCATAGACAGACTATCTGTTATTCAGTAATCTTTATGAAATATGTCTTTAATGTATTATTTTAAAAAAAAGATAATATATTTTCTCTCTTAATATCTTAAACTCATTTATATAAGCTCCATCTAATAGACTATTCAACAATCTTTGAAATCGTGTTAAACGAAAGATATGGCCTACTACATTCTTTTCGACTTTAAGAACTTCAAAAATTAGTCCTATTACATTCTCCTATTATCAAAATTAACTCTGTCCTCAGAGTTGGAAAGGGGTTTTCAACATACAAAACATAAAAACCAATCTAAGAGAAATCTTTTACATGATAAGAAGAATCTTACTTCTAAGTTGTCTAACTCTACAATCAAATTGGTTTCTAGTGTTGCCTTCACATCTTTTCTTTAGAATAAGATTATCTAAATAAATATATTTTGTTGGCATTCTCACAAAATTTGATATTTCAAAGAGGAATTTACAAACACATATAAGGAATCATGATAATACAACTAATCCTTATGTAAACCAAATTTCTTCTCAACCATCTCTCTTGATTTCTCAGTTTAACTTCAGTTTTAATTTCTCAGCCAGATTAGAGGACTCGAATCAATGTGTACTACTCGAATCAATTAAGAAATTCAATTTCAAATCTTAAATTTTATACATGACTTTGATCACACAGAAGATTTCAAATGATGCATCAAAGACATAAAGCATCATAAAGAAGAGTTAGATGACTTACCTTTATCATCCGCATCGTCAATAGTCTCCAATTCAACCATCTTCCTACATATTTCCTTATCAATGGCTTTGTTCGGGCATTTGAAAGTCTGAGGGCCTTACTCTTCTTGAAACTTGATTGATCTCGCAGCTTCTCCCGCATCATCATCGTCTTCATCATCGCTCCTCTTTCGTTTCTTCTTCTTTGATCCTTCATCTCTTGGAGACGGCGATGGACAGTTTCAATGTTTAACTTCCATCTTCTCCTCCACTTTGTCTTCTTGCACCAGCTATTCTCTTTTCTTTACCCGCTTCCTCATGTCTGTTAAGATCTTCATTGAGCCATCGAATAATCTCCTCTTGTTCCTTCAATCATTGCTGATATGCTTCCATTGCTACCGCAGGATTGAAACCGCTTTGATACCACTTGTGACACGACACGGGAGAGCGAAATATATTGATAATGAACAAAGAATATACAGAGTACAAAGAGTAAACAGATGGAAATAAAGAGTCTGTAGGGATACAAGGTAATCCTTACAAGAAGAGCATAGCTCGTTTCATAACCTTCCGACCACCCCCGAGCTATCTCAATCACACTCTCAATCTCAATGTTGTCCACAATCTCAATCTCAATCACACTCTCACTCTCAATCTCAATCTCTTGATGGCAGCAATGATCATAATCGAAATCGCAACACGATCACAATCCCAATATCATGACACCCTGCATCATCTACAAAATAGCCAAAAGAACATACTCGTACAACCAAATCAACATGGTAATCAAATTCAAAACATCATTTTGTACCATCATAAAAGAGTATAATCACTTCTTGATTGGATGAAACAAAAGAGATATTACCTGTATATATCTGTTTGTAAGTTAACATGTTGCTGCTTGTAAGTTATCATGTTGCTGTTGTCAATTTGTTTCTTTCATAACTTGGTCAAACGAACTCAGAACATAGACTTCCAGGTACTCAAAACGACGGGAACAAGTGTTTTCTACAAGGATGCGCAGATAGAATTGCGAAAAACGTCTTTCTTTGACTGAAAACGCAACTTTTAGGTCGCGACTCATAAAAACCCTATTTTTGGATCTCCACTACTTTTTCAGCTTATTTTAACTCTACCCATGCATTTTAAGCTAAAACACATAAATATGAATCATTGATATTAATAAAAATCTCAATTTTAACTACGTTTTTATTATAATATTCATAGACAGACTATCTGTTATTCAGTAATCTTTATGAAATATGTCTTTAATGTATTATTTAAAAAAAGATAATATATTTTTTCTCTTAATATCTTAAACTCATTTATATAAGCTCCATCTAATAGACTATTCAACAATCTTTGAAATCGTGCTAAACGAAAGATATGGCCTACTACATTCTTTTCGACTTTAAGAACTTCAAAAATTAGTCCTATTACAGTCCCAATGTAGCACAATGTATATACAACTATTTATTTTTTATTCTAACTTTTTTCAATAGTTGATCTTCTACATTTTAAATTTTCACGGTAAAGTAAATTCAATTTTAGTTCTTTGGTATTTTTTATACCCTTCCAAAAATCAATTGATGTTTCATTGTTTTATGCAGGTCAAAAATAAAGGTGCTCATTTGGGCCACCCATTTTCAAATGCCACCCCACTCAACACTCCTCGGTTCGGGGCCCAGACGCCGGTGGAGACACCTGACGTCCGTACCCCCATCGACACGCCGCTAGAGACCCCTGCCGGGACACCCAGGTTCACGCGTCACCGGCCAGAGGGTTTGTCTTACTCCATCGACTTCAGCGGCGGCATCATCCTGGATGATGACGGCATGAAGGTGATCTCGCGCATGCGTGGTCTTTGCTCTCAGCTGTTTAGACACTACATACTAAACAAATGGAGTGAAGTACCAAGTGATTTAAAAAACAAAGTCATCAACATACTTCATGATGAGTTTCCCGTTCCAACACGGGATCAGCACTTCAATGAAGACCTGATGAAGATTCGAATGCGCGAATACTGCAAACACAAGCGTTCCGAAGTGCAAAAAGCAATCAAGAATGGGTGGAACAGGCCAGATTGGTTGGCCAAAGAAGATTGTAAGAATGCGAAGAAAGCAGCGCACGAGAATCCCGACAAGTGGAAGCAACAAAAGGATGCAGCCAGAGCGCGAGTAGAGGCAGGGAGCTCGCATCACTTGGGGAGCGGTGGATGGGCATCATTTGAGGCCGATTTTGTAAGTGTTTTCACATTGCTCTTTTTTTTTTATAGTTTAGGGTTTATGAGTTTTTTAATTCTAACATAATGAAATCTTTGTATGTTTTGACAGTGGTCGATGACAGGACGTGATCCCACACCGTACGAGCGCGAGTACGCAGGCAGGAAGGGCTTAAACGCCCTGATGGACATTCTCAGTTCTCGCGGCGGCATGGTTAGTATTGTTGAAGATGATGAAACAGGAAACAGAAGGAAGACAACAACTCAGAGTAGGAAGAAGATGGAGAAGGAGAAGACACAGAGCTTGTGTACGAGATCTCTGTAGTATGTCTCTCTGTATTGGAATTATTGTGTGTATACAAACTCAGAGCTACAAAGCTTATATGAAACCCTAAGAGATAAGGTGTCCTTTCACACCAGATGTCCAGGGGGAAAAACCCAGTGGGAGAAAAGTGCCCCTGGTGAAGCGCGTATACACACTAACACTACTACATGTCTACAAATCCCCCCTGTAGTGATAGTGTGAATCCGTACAAGGTAGCAGATCATCATGTGTATGAGAGTAAGCCCAAAGCTTTTCAGAAAGCTTCAAACTTTTCTCGTGATAACGCCTTCGTAAATAGATCTGCAATGTTATCCTGTGTAGGACAGTAAGTTAGTGTGATCTCCCCTGCATGTAGCCTTTCCCTGACATAGTGGTAGTGAACCTCTATGTGCTTTGTTCTTGCATGAAATACTGGATTCCTTGCAACTGCCATAGCACTCTAACTGTCAGTGAAAATGGTAGTGGGTGCCTGTTGACACTCACAAAGATCTGCCAATAACCTGCGTATCCATACACAATCAACTGTTGCCGTGAAAGCTGCCCTGTACTCAGCTTCACAAGTTGATGTAGCCACTGTGGGTTGCTTCTTGCTTAGCCAAGATATACATGCATTTCCCAAGAAAAAACAATTGCCACTTGTGGAATGTCGTGTGTCAAAATCACCAGCCCAATCTGAATCGCTGTAACCAAGAAGCTGCATAGAACTGTGCTTTCCATACATATCCCCCCTTGGAAAGAACATGGCAAGATTAGGGGTACCTGAAAGGTAACGAAGTATGCGCTTCACAGCTTGCCAATGATGCATACCTGGGCTGTGCATAAATCTGCTTGCTTGTGAAACCCCAAATTGAATGTCTGGACGAGTGTTGCCTGCCAAATATATCAAGCAACCAACCGCTGCTGCATAAGTATGTACATCAAAAGTTTCTCCAGCATCATGCATGCTCAACTTTGATCCAGTTTCTACGGGTGTAGAGATTGGCTTACAATTTTGCATACCAAACTTGTCCAAAATTTTATGCAAATATTTTGCCTGCAACATGTATATGCCATCCTCTGATTGCACAAACTGAATACCCAAGTAATAATGTAGCAAACCAAGATCAGACATCTCAAAGGTTTTTCTCAAAGCATCTTTAAACGCTTCAATTTCATCTGCACTATTGCCTGTAAGAAGCATATCATCCACATAAAGTGTTAGCATAATGAGAAATCCATCTCTCTTTTTGACATACAAAGTACTTTCTGTTGGACTATTTTGAAATCCCTGGCCAATCAAATAAGTATGTATCTTCTCATACCATGCTCTTGGAGCCTGTTTGAGACCATACAAAGCTTTACGCAATCTACATACCTTTTGCTCTTGACCTTTTACAACAAAACCACTTGGTTGACTTACATAAACTTCTTCCTGCAAATCACCATTCAAAAAAGCAGTCTTGATATCCAACTGATGCACTTTCCAACCATGATGAGCAGCAATTGCAACTAGTGATCTAACTGTGGACGCACGAGAAGTAGGAGCAAAGGTTTCATCATAATCTATGCCTTTCTGTTGCGCATAGCCTTTTGCCACAAGCCTTGCTTTGTACCTGTCAACAGTACCATCTTGTTTCCTTTTTACCTTAAAAACCCACTTTGTACCAATAGGCTTTTTACCTGTAGGCAAGTCCACTAGATCCCATGTATGATTCTTATGAATAGAATCAATTTCTTGCTGCATAGCATCTTTCCACTGAACACACTCTAAAGCTTGTTCAAATGAATCAGGCTCATCTGCATCACAAAGAGTGCTAAAGCAAGCCAAATCTACTTGCTCTCTGCCAAAAGTAGTACAAGCACGTTTTTTTCGTGGCAACGCTGCATCCAACTTGCTATCCTGCAAAGTTTTCTGAACCCATTTAGGCAAGGTTCTTTCTTCCCTGAGAACTTCTTGCTCTTCAGGCACAATTTTCTCTACATCATGAGGTGTCACATGCTGATCAAAAGATTGATCAAGATTATCAACCTGTTGTGATTCTTGATTCTCCACAAAAGAAGGAAGCAAACCTTCAAATACATCATGTGTCTGCATATGAGGTACATCAAAAGCAACCATAGGTTGAGCAGTAGTTTCTGCAAAAATTACATCACGACTTTCAAAAATCTTGTTTGTAGCAGGATTGCAAAGTCTATAACCTTTACTTCCACTACTGTACCCCACAAATATACATTTGATTGCCTTATCATCAAGCTTCCCACGTAACTGCTGAGGGATGTGAGCATAAGCAAGACAACCAAAAACACGAAGATAACTGACTGAAGGTTTTTTGTCATACCAAGCTTCATATGCAGTAATGGTCTTCAAGGCACGAGTAGGACACCTGTTCAAAACATGTGCTGCACAAGCAACTGCCTCCATCCATAGCTTATGAGGCAAACTCTTAGCCTTGAGCATACATCTAGCTGTCTCCATTAAAGACCTGTTCTTCCTTTCTGCAACACCATTCTGTTGTGGTGTGTATGGCATAGTGCATTGGTGTTTAATGCCTTTCTTTCCCAAAAAATCCTTAAATGCACCTGACATGTATTCACCTCCTCGATCGGTACGAAGAGTCTGTACTTTGCAACCTGTTTCATTTTCAACCATGGCGACATAATGTTGAAAAACTGCAAATACGTCTGACTTTGCTTTGAGTGGATACACCCAACAAAACCTGGAAAAGTCATCAATGAAGGTCACAAAATAAAGGCTGTTTCCTATAGATGGCGTCCTCATAGGACCACATACATCACTGTGTACAAGCTGCAACTTTCGTGTCGCTCTAACTGAACCATCCTGCGAAAATGCAAATCTGTGCATCTTTCCAAGAACGCAACCTTCACATACATGTCTTGGTGGCATCTCCAATAAAGACAAATCATGCACCATATTATGACGTTGTAAAGTCATCAAACTGCCATAACCAACATGCCCAAATCTAGCATGCCACAACTCAGCATCCTGCATGGCCTGAGTCTTTGTTTCTGCAATACATACCTGAATCTGCTTTTCATAACGATCTAGCACAAATAGTCCATTGTCCAGCGTACCTGTAGTGATAAGAGAATAACCATTCTCTCGATCTCGTACAACACATCTGTCATCCTCAAAAATGACCCGAAGACCATTTTTTGCAAGAGAGGATACACACAACAAATTCTTCTTGATCCCTGGAACATATAAGACATCTGGCAAGCATAAATCTGAACCATCTGAAATGGTAATCAAAATCTTACCAACACCTTTGATTGGATAAGAAGCATTATTTGCACATGTCACCTTCTTTCCTGCTGGAGCTGCATCCAATGAACAAAACAAATCCTTCCTTGAAGTAATATTCCTGGATGCACCACTATCAAAGTACCAAATCATTTGTGTCTTGTCAACACTGTAAGCAGAAAAATTTGAACATACTACAAAAGCATAAGAATCCTGCACAAAGTTTGCAGACTCTTCTTTAGCTGTAGAAGAATCACCTGAAGCTGAAACAACCAAACTTGACTCTTTCTTCTTTTCTTTAGCAATTCGCTTTTTACACTCACTAATGTAGTGACCAGGTTTCTTGCAGTAGTGACATTTACCTTTCTTCTTGGACTTGTCGGAATCACCTTTAGACTTCTCTGAAGATTGTCCTGCACTAGACTTGGAGTAATGAGCACTCTCTTTACCCCTGTTTTTGTTCTGTACAACAAGAGCATGATCCATACCATCCACCTGTAAAGACTTGTTCTTACGTGATTGATCCTCCTGCAATAGCAAAGCCACTAACTCTTCAAAATGAAGAGGGTCAGGATTAGCTCGCAAAGACAGAGTCAAAGAAGTCTGAAAAGTCAAATAAGATGGTGGTAGTGAATTGAGTGTTTTGGAAACCAAGTCCTTCTCTGGAATCACTTCATCAATGCTAAGCAATTGCTCTTTAAGATCCCTGATTTTTGTAAGATACTCGACAATATCGTCACCTTCGTCCATCTGTATTTTGTCAAGTTGTTTCTTCAAAAACTCTATTCTGGCAGCGTTTCTTCCTCCAAACATAGCTTGCAGAGTGTTCCAAGCATCCTCAGAAGTTCTGCAAGATCTGATATGTGGTGTGATTGTCCTCTTTATGGTTAAGGCAATCACAGCCATAGCCTGTGCATCTTTAGTATCCCATCTCTTTTGCTCTGGAGTGACTTGTGAGGGTCCTGCACCACCAGCTGCACCACGACCAGGCGTGGCAGGTGCAATGCTACCTGGACGAACTTCATCTCCAGATACATAATCCCACAATCCTTTACCAACCAAAACATTTTTGGCCATAAAAGACCAAAGAGAATAGTTGGTACCATCCAATTTGTCTTCGGATGTAAACGCACCAAAAATCTCTTTCTCCGTAGATTGAGCCATACTGTGGATGCACACAAGAGAGCAAAAGAACCTCCAAGAGATTCACAAATCTCCTCTCCAATCCAAGCAAAACTCTACACAAAATCTCAGCACAAAGCTAAGACAAGCTGCTTCCCAAAAGAACTGTTTACCTGAAGAAAAAAATGTCAAAAAGCACACCCTCTTGATCTAAACGCCTCGAAAAGTAACTTCTGCTACGCTGCTGAGAACAAAATTCTGAGGGCTCAAACGGCTTCGAAAGGGGGGTAAAACCTCAGGTCGCCTAATCAGAATACTCCCGGAACGTCGAGGATGCTCCCACGAACAAATTTTCCGAAAACTGCATGAAAACTGCGATTGCGCACGCGGACGCGAAAACGCAAGTAGAAGCTCTGGAAATCACCTCGCTCTGATACCAATTGTTGAAGATGATGAAACAGGAAACAGAAGGAAGACAGCAACTCAGAGTAGGAAGAAGATGGAGAAGGAGAAGACACAGAGCTTGTGTACGAGATAGTATTAGGGTTTACTCTTTTTTATTTTTTGTATTGTTTTATAAATGTCGTTATATGTTTATACTTACTGAAAGCTGTCTTATTGTCTTTTTTTGCAGAATCTGACAGATACGCCGCTTGGACGCGATGAGACGTCTGACTAGACGACGTCAGTTTAGCCGTAGCTAGATAGCATTAGTTTAGGGTTTCTCATAGCTTATGTATCATGAGACGGATTTTATACGTCTTTTTGAACCATGTATATTATTACATTTGTCACCGCAATTCCTTTTGCCAAACAATTCTTTATGCCTATGATGTTGTACAATTGTCATTATTACATTTGCCAATCAATTCATTTTGCCTATGATGTGTACAATTGTCAATTTTGCAAACAATGCGTCTTGTGGGTGACTATTTTGGGTCTATTATCTACCCTTGCACTTTTTTTAAAAAGTGAATCAAATACAATATGGTTGATGGGTGGCAGGGCATTCAATGCCCTGCCACCAAAAAAAAATTCTCTCGGGCGTCGCTATAACCGTCGCTATTTGTGGCTCTGTAGCGTCGCTATGAGCGTCGCTATAGTCTGCAGTGTAAACGTCGCTATAAGCGTCGCTATGACCGTCGCTATATAGAGACACTCATAGCGACGCTTATAGCGACGCATATAGCGACGCTCTCGTAGTGATGCTCGTAGCGACAGTTTTAGCGATGCCGGGGGTTATAAAAACCCAATGTATTTCCGTCGCTAACAGCGTCACAAAAGCACACAACCTCTTGTAGTGTCATGCATTCGGATTTGGTTCCCTCGTCTACTTCAGATGCATCATTATCTTCCCAATGTCCAGTTTGCTACAAGAATTTTGATGGATGGAATGGATATTATACATTGACATCTGGTCATTATTATCATTTAGTTTGTCTTATTCGTTTAATGCAAAATAGTAGTCGATGCGCAATCTGTTCACAAGATATTCCACAAGGAATATATATTATGTTTGGCATGGCAAACGAATATAAATTCAAGCAAGCACACCCAGATACCCCTAGCACAATTAGAAATCTATTTGATGAGCAAGATGCTGCTTCAGGGAAACACAATTGAGATATATATTATAATTTAAAAACCATTCAATATGAAAGTAACCATGATGCACAATATGAGATTTTCAATGCACGCTAGTCAACCCACATATCGATCACCTATATTGTGAGCAACCATACACATTGCAATGTAGTCTATACATGGCATGATAACTATAACAATGCTATGAATCTCTCTATGCAATTATTATTATAATGATTATTTATATGTCCACTTTGATTTGCAAACAATTAGACACATCTAATTTTAATTGTTACAAAAAAAAAAACGAAAGCAATAAAATATATGATTGGTCATTTCATGCACTAATAATCTATCGTAATACATAATGCACTCTCTGTATAAACCAATGCTGCATGAACTAACGCAAATAAATCTTCAATATAATCACTGAATTGAGGTCTACTTGTATCTAGTGAAGGATTGTAGCCCACCCATGCAACCAATTCAATATATAAAAGCTATTTTAACACAATCAAGGATTATCGCTCTTATATTGTGGAGTGACAAGTGTAAATCAACTCAAATGCAAGACTTCAAGGATCTTTATATGCCCGGTACACTAGTATAGGACATCCGACTCTTCACTATCGACTGGTCATTTACATATGCTCATCTTCTAAAACCAATTACAGCCCTCATTTGGACCAATGGCTTCTTCGTAATGAGCATGATTCTCCAAGTTTTTAGTTTTTTTAGTTTCATACCTTTATGTCGGTAAACGAATTAAAATTTTTTAGAAGTGGTTACCGAATTAAGAATCACGTTCGACCCAAAAAAAGGACATGTGCTTCTGTAACCTTAGGTCAATTCACAAGGAGATGACTATACCCGGCAGTCGGATACACTCCCCAAGGATTTTCCTAGCTAAAAGACAGCGGTTAGCACACTGATTACTATATATAATTATTTCCGCCGGGCTTTTTTATTTTCTCGGCGGGCCCGCCGAGAAAATGGAAATGCCCAACAGGCCGCGCACGGAAAAATGGAAAACCCGAAGGGCTAACCGGCTCTATAGGTTTTTGCAGGTCAAAATCAAAGTCACGTTAACAACTAACGTGATCACGTGATTTTTTTATGTAAATACTAAAGTATTGATATAATCACCCGATCGTGATTACGTTAATGAAATCCCTAGCCCTGCATGAGTTACTCTCTCGTAGTTCATTCCATCATTATTAATGAAGGATAGCGTGCACCAACAAGCACGCCTACCATTGCCTTTGCTATAAGTCGGTCCACTTTTTTTGCTACAAGTCAAGCATCGGCTTTAAGTGCCACGGGGTCCCGACCATGGGATCAATGGCTCTTGTGCAAAATCAAAGGCGCACACAGATCTCGGCTGTCGGTGGGTAAAAACTAAACTCGGGATCTCGAGTTTAGTTTTGATGGTGGGGTCCACAAAAACTAAACTCGGGATCCCGAGTTTACCTTCAAATAGATGTGAAAGCATATCTATTTCAACAAGTTGGTCAAGGCGTGTGTCCTCAAGTTGATGGTGAGGGTTCAAAACTTGGCTAGGGAAGCGAGGCATCCCGAGATTAGATGTCAAGAGGTCCACGTGGTTGACCTCTTGAGATTAGTTTTTTGAAATCTAAACTCGAAATCCCGAGTTTAGATTTAATCGATCAATGATCCAGATCGATCGCCATCCCGCCTTTCAATTGGGACCATTGATCTCATGCTTTGGGACCGCGTGGCACTTAATGTCGAGGCCCATTTCTTAAATTCTCTACAGTATTAAGCCGACGTGTCTCGACTCTCCATTGGCGGGTTTCTGTCTAAGCCCATACTATGTGTGTGTGTGTGTGAGAGAGAGAGAGAGGGAGAGAGATGGGATGGCAGCTACAACATGAACGGCATTAGTTATGGCCTTCTCTGTCAGGCCGCCAACGCTGATGGGCTTGAAAAAGACGTTGCCTGCATCAGCTTCATCCCTTTTACCTGCATCCTCATGCAACTTACTCCCTCTTCAGGCTCTTTCCCTTTGTTCGCCTACCCTCCCCTCTCATCTCTCGTGCTACTCTCTCCTCTCCTTGATATATTTGTTTTGGTGCGCCAGCTCATCCTATACATATGCACTCTCCCTGATCTCCTTATTGACCCCTTCATATAGTAGCCAGTTTTGTCACAGCTAAGGTGTGAGAGTTGAAGGTGAAGGGTTTATTGAATCATTCCCCTTTCGTGGTGGTGTTGATTGTCTTTGGTTAAATATCGGGCTGCTTGCCAACGTGGCAAAACAGCGCCTTCCGATTGCCAGTCAACCTTCACGACCACCATGATCAGTTGACCTTGCACCTCAGGTTATAGATACACAAGCACTACCACTATGCCCGTGCATGTATGCTCTTGATATCTGTGAAGAACCTGTTGGGCTTCGAGTAAGTGTAATGACCGGCATGGTCAGTCATCATCACTTACACGGTGGCTAGCTAACTGATATTTATTCATAGTCAGGTTTTAAATGGCTACCATTGTCGTATTGACAGGAAGCTCAAGGTTTGTATACATCTTTATGTATCTAAATATTTCAATTTTGATATTTGGTTACAAATCAAGTGCTTACGAGTACTAGCTTTTGCGTATTTACGTGCCTCAGTATTGTTGGGGAAAATGAAACATTAATTCTTTTAAAGTCATTTTTTTTATTGTTTTTGTGAATCTTTACATTTTCATTAGAAAGTGGTTTTCACACCACCAAGATCTCTCTTCATGGAGCATGGATGTAGACGTCTTTGGAAGCTAAATGATCCACCTTTGTTAGAACTAGGTTTGACAGCATATTTTGTGCTTCTGCTATGCAAAGGAAGTTCAACTTTTAGTTCAATTATAATCCTACATTGATGGAATCTCCAATTAGCATATGCGTTGATTATGGACATGCTTCATATGTACTATAATCAAGTTCTCGGCGGGTGGGTTGAAAATGCTTAGTGGTTAGACGGAGGAGCTTATAAGCGTTCCGAGGATCGCGTCGCTCCTCGATAAGTGATCAAATACAAACTCACTCTCTCTCTCTCTCTCTCTCTCTCTCTCTCTCTCTCTCTCTCGCTCGCTCCACGCAACTCCTAATGAAAGTCCTTCATCCTTTGTTGCTTTATGCGTTTAGACATCAAGTTGGTTGGTAGCCAAAGCTGTCCACCTTCCATAATTAGCTAGAAGAATCCAAGGCAATTTTGCTATGCTATGGCCAATGATACTTGAATTTTAAAGCTCTATGTACGTGATCCATCACGTACATGAAGTATTCTGTCTGGAGCAACTGAACATAGGACGCAACTTGTTTCTGGTACAATGTTGTTTTGATGTTCAGTAGCATATGCTCTATTCCGATCTGTGTCGAATCGACGCTTATAGCAGATATGAGTGGGATGATCAGATCGTCCGCAATATTCACAAGAAGAAGAAGAAGAGTCTCTAGATAAACGTGGTTGTTTTGTGGTAATATTGTGTTCTTCATCATATTGACGTGCCCAACAATCATCTTCAGTATGGCCATTTCTGTTGCAATAAGAACATTGCTTATTAGGAAATTTGAGACGAGAGAAAATATTACCGCGACGGCCACCTCTGCGGTTTCCTCGTTAAAATGGACGCCTTCGAGCATAAAAAGCACGTTCCATTTGTTGTGACTCGGTCTCCTCTTGTGAAATCATAGCTGTATCGTGACCAGCATTCCGACGTTCTTGACGTTGAGAGTATTCAATTAAAGACATGCAAGCTTGGTCGAAATCAAGACCATCTTTATTAGAGAGAATAGTAACAATGTTATCATAAGAAGATTCCTTCACCGTATCAAGGAGAAGTGTAATCAGTTGCTTTTGTGGAATAGGATCACCGGCAGCAGCAAGTTGATTAATAATAGATTTGAAAGACTCAATATGTCCCGTCATGGCAGTACCAACTTCATATTGTAACTTGTTAAGCAACCCTCTCAAATAAAGTATTTCTATAACAGATTTCTTCTAAAAGTTTGCAATAAGGTACTTCCATACGTCATGGGAAGTAGGCAGTTCATACATATCAAGCAAAAGGGAATTAGTAAGAGCAGAAAGAATATACCGACGAGCTGCTTTATCACGTCGTTGCCAATCCGTATAGGCAACATTCCAATCTTCAAATATAGGTCCTTCAGTGATAAGCACGTTATCATTATCCATATCAACAGGCTGAGGCGGACAAACACGATTTCCAAGAACAACATCGGAGAGCTCATCGCCTTCAAGAATTAAAAACATCTTTGCTTTCCAGCCTGGAAATCCTTGACCTTGGAAAGGAGGAACAGAACGTTGGCTAGAAGGAAAGCCGTTGACGAGAATATTCATAGCCATATCTTGTTGCGAGAAGACGTATAAGATAAGATCGCAGAATTTGCACACCATATATGGTGAAGGCCGCAATTGAGAATCAGAGAGATATGAGTACTACGTTCTGTCAACGATAAACGTAAGAAGGATGCTCAAGGAACGTCCAAAGATGTGAGAGACGTCACCCAAAAAAGACAGGGTAAAGGAGACGTTAATAATAAACGAATCCTCAAAATAGAGTGGCGTGAGACGCAAGATTGACGGCCACAATACGAATAGAAAAAAGCTAAATCTTCTCGAAAAAGTTAACGCCAAAATAAGAAAAACGATCGCGGACGCTTCACGAAGAAGTAGGACGAAGAAAGCTGCGTCAAGCTCTATTGCAGTAGAAACAACATAACTTTCTGCTGCGAACTCCGATTGACGCAAACCTAGAACTCAAATCGAAGAGCTCGAGGAGACGAACAAGTTTTGGATGAAAAATGCCATTGCGCTTTTTCCGTTTCTCCAAATTTTGAGCAGAACAGCAAGAAAAATTGAGATGAATTTCAGGGTGTCATTAACAAAAAAACGTAATCAACGATTAGATTGATTATAAATAAATGCCACATAAAAAACTAATCATATTCTTCTTAACACAAAACAACCACAGTTAACAAGAATCAATGCTCAAAAATAAAATTTGTAACAATTTTGAATCTTACATGCGAATCGCATACACATACTGTTGTCACCATGAATTGAATCGGCGCGTGATCGTTACCGCTCTGATACCATGTTGAGATGTAGAGAGAAAGAGAGAGAGACGAGACAAGAGACACACCATATACGCTCCCAAAGACTGATTCATATTGAGGACAAGATACAAATATATAGGTGAGACCAAGTTCAGTAGAGTGAGCCATATATAGCTCCAACAAAAGCTTGTGTGTAGCGGAAATTAGCATGAACGTAGTGGGCATTTCATTAGAATATATTCCTAATGAGAATTACAAGAGTGCTTAGGTGGCGAGAGCAACAAAAAGCATAACACCTAGTTAGATAGCATGAACAATACTTTCAAAAGAGAGAGAAATTAAGCTATTGACAATAGTTGAGGACGGATTTGCATGGAGCCGGTCCCCCCTCCAAAAGCCTTTGTATTATGGTTTCTCCCATCATGAGAGTCATTGTACAATACAATTCTTTGTGTTCCTTCAAGACTAGTTAGTGCAATGAAGATGAAATCTTCATGCACTAAGCAAAACACTTAGCAATCACAACATTAGTTATCCCCATTCTCAGACCCAAGACCTCACACACCTTCGAAGATGGTGAGAGTTAGTAGGGAATGAGAGTAGATTGAGAGGAAGAAGGAGTATCTTACAAGAAAGATGTACATCTCCTCACTTAATCACTCATACTAGCATAGCTTAGCTTAGTAATTAGCTTGGTAGAGGAGATGAGCATGCATTGAAGCTTGGCTCTTGGTTGGATTTGCATCCACATGCCAAGAATATGTCAATGCAGTCTTCTATCTCACAAGCTTGGAGTAGGTGATGAGCTCTCCATTAAAGCTTGGGAAGAGATAGTCTTGTTTTCTTCTCCATAGACTGTGTGAGAGTGTGTGTGTGATAATGATTTGCAAAAATCAGCCCCCTCTCTCTCTTGGGCGAACCCTCTTTCTATTTGCTCTTGCTATCTCCCCATTGGACCTCCCCAGGGCTAGCCAATGACTATTAAGCAGCATAAGTGATAGCCTTCTGACATGTGTCCCCCTTTCCCCTTTTGTGAGAGCTTTAGGTAATTTATTAATTCAATTAAACTCTCATTGGACCCCTTTGCCTCCTGGCCAATAGGAATCAGGCAAGCCATTGGGCTGCTGAATGCTTATTGGACCCCTTGGGAGACTGTCCAATAGTCATCCAGAAGACTTAATTTTCATTGGTTCTTTTTATTAAGTGATTTTAAATTAATTACACTAGATTTACTCTAGCCTAATTCTCATTGGTCCACCTCCAAGGCCATCCAATAGGAATTGGGTACACCTTGTGGGCATCTAGGCTAGGGAGTAAAGGGAGCTTGTGTGTGTGTGTGTGTGACTTTTTCTCTCATCCTCTACTCCCAAGGCTCGCCCCCTCCTATGTAGGGATTTGTAAAGACTTTTTGGGTCACACACAAAGCATCCAATTCCCCCCCATGGTTGACCTTTGGACACAACCTTTCAATTTTGGAACCTTAGAGTTTTGGAAGTTTTGATGGGCTGAACCTTAGGGTCTTTTTTGCCCATTGTTGCACATGGCTCTTCTGCAGATGGCCCCCCCTTTGGATCCCTATTTTCCCTCCATTGGATCCCTACAGTGGCCGGTCTGCTAGCTTAACCAATATTCTAGCTTTTTCTCCCCTAACACTTCCCCATATTAAATGATTAGTTTAACATGAGAAAATCATTTAGGAGAATTAGATATTGATTATTATGACATTACCTCTTTCTTGAAATCATAGTCGTCCTCGACTATGGTGCAGAGAAGATAAAGCATATTCATGAGTCCTTTTCTGAGCGGGTAGAGGATCCCTATGTTACCCTACGACATCATTCCACAATGGATGACTAGTCCATTGGGCGCTTGAGAGCCTGAGGCTGTCGCAAGTCTGCACATTAGTCCTATCAGTCTTCCATAGTAGAGTGACAAGCTCTACTTGGTGTTTGGGAGACGTCGTCTCCGCAAACGTGATTTAAGCATGCATACTACTTCATTTTTGTGCACAATAAAGAAAAAGAGAGTCCTATAAGACAAAAAAAACTTTGTTCATTTTTAACATTTTGTACATTTGCTTACTGTTGGGAAGCATTGTAAGCATTGACAAGGTTTAGGTTATCCTTTAATTGTATGCCTTGCATCCATCTAGCATCTTCAAAAGGATAATTCTTAAACTTAATAAGATATCGTCGGATAGTCTTACCGCCTCTTAATACCTTGTCTTCATGTCAGAGAATGGACTCGGGCTGCAGCACCTCCTCTTGGTCCTCGATCTCCGGTGGGTCTTCAATAGTTGGTTCTTGAGGTGGCTCTCCTTTGTAAGGCTTTAATAGGCTCACATGGAAAGCATTGTGTATGAGCCAATGATTGGGCAACTTGAGTTGATAGGCCATCTCATTGATTGGCCTAAGAATCTGGAAGGGACCATAGTACCTTTTTGCTAGTTTAGCATAGTCCTTTTGGTGGCCCGTAGGATTCTTGCCCGTCGTGTGCCTTAATCAAGCCTTGGGAAACTTTAATAAGACCCAATAATTTTCTTTAAAGTCTTGGGCTCTTCTGTGCTTGTCAGCAGCAGCCTTTTGCCTTTGCTGTATAAAATGAGCTTGTTTACTCAACCTATCTACTATTGTCCATATTCTCATATTCCCATGGATAGACTTAGGCAATCCAAAGATAAAATCCATGGATATGCTCTCCCATGGTGAATTGGGGATTGACAAGGGTTGAAGCAATCCAAGTTGCTTCCCTCTATCAAATTTTGTCTTTTGGCATACCACACATTTGGAAACATACTCTTGTATGTTCACTTTCATGGTAGGCCAATAGAAATATGTTTCAATTCCCTTTAAGGTAGACTGAATCCCTCTATGTCCCGCATAAGGTGGAGCATGAGATTCATACATTACTTTCTCACGTAGTGAGTTAGTAAAATCGGGATCAATAGCATACTCATCTATCATTGAAGATAGATCATTGTGAGTTGCTATGGAAACTGCATTCACTCTCCGACGTCTTGAGAGTGCATCAGCTACTTGATTATGCTTGCCAGCAATGTGAGCAATATGAAAATGAAATTGCGAAAGAAAATTTTCCCACCTCATTTGTTTGTCGGAGAGCTTGGTCTGCGTCATGAAGTACTTAAGACTTTGGTGATCCGTTCGTAGAATGAAAGGAGTTCCCAATAAATAGTGCTTCCATGAGTCTAAGGCATGTAGAACTGCAAGGAGTTCCTTTTAATATATGCCTACAGCTTGCTCAACAGGGTCGAGCCTTCGACGCTCATAGCCTATGGAATGCCCTTCTTGGAGCAAAACAGCTCCAAGGCAATCACCACAAGCATCACATTGGACCTCAAATGGTTTTTAGAGATCCGGTAGTGTAAGCAGAAGTTGAGAGATAAGCTTTTCTTTGAGCTTTTTGAAAGCATTGTTCTGCTTAGCAGACCATGTATACCTAACGCTTTTCTTTGTTAGGTCATGTAATGGTCCCGCAATTTGTGAGAATTTTTCTATGAAGCGTCTATAGTATGCGCACATACCTATAAAGCTTCTTAGTTCATGAAGATTCCTTGGTTTAGGCCATCCTTTTATTACCTCTAACTTTGATGGATCCATTTGGATGCCATCTTGAGAGATAATGTGACCTAAATACTGAATCTCTTGTAAGAAAAATTCACTTTTCTTTCGATTAACATAAAATTTATTCTCTCTCAAAACTTGAAATATTACCTTGAGGTGTTGCTTGTGTTCGTCTAATGAATTAGAGTAGATGGTAATATCATCAAAGAACACTCCAGTGAAGGTTCGATGAGGCCTGAACATCTTCTGATCCATCAAGCGGTCGAATGTGGCTGGTGCATTGGTCAATCCAAAAGGCATGACAATGCATTCGTAAAGACCAAATGTGGTGCGAAATGCGGTCTTTACAATGTCTTGATCAAGTATCCTTATTTGATGATAGCCACTTTTTAGGTCAATCCTACTGAAGTAGGTCGATCCTTGTAGCTTATCAAATAGGTCTTCTACCCGTGGAACGGAAAACCTATTCTTGATAGTGATCCTATTTAGTGCTCTATAGTCGACACACATACGATATGTGCCGTCTTTCTTTTGCACTAATAGCATAGGTGAGCAAAATGGAGATGAGCTAGGCCTAACCATGCCCTTCTCAACTAACTCATGCACTTGCCGCATTATCTCCTCTTGTTGAGCTTGAAAAACTCTATAAGGAGGTTTGTTAGGCGGAGAACTTCCTGGAAGAAGTTCAATTGCTTCGTCATCATTACCTCGTTTAGGAGGTAGCTCACAAGGGATGTCGTCAATAAAAACATCTTGAAAACCCTTGAGAAAATTGGATAACTCTAATTCCTTTTGGTTGCTTTTTTATTTTATTTTGCTAAAGCATTAGGTTCATTTTGAGAATCTTTAACAAAAATCATGTACACGGAAATAGAGCTCTTTATTGACTTGTTGAAAGCTAGTGTATGTACAATGGGGATAGTGTTACCCATTTCCTTAGCATCTATATACATGTCTTTTTCCTTGAACTTAAAGGAGAATCTCCTTTCAGGAAATTTAACATTGGCAGCCAGGCGGTCAAACCATCGTGTCCCTAGGATTACATCCTCATGCTTGAGAGGAGAGATAAAGAAGTCCTCTTTGTCCACATAGCCTTGGACATGAAGCCTCAATTTCCCGATTAAGGGAGTGAATGAAGCTTCTTGCCCCTTGAAGGCACTGTCTGCGGGTAGTACATCTCCCATCTCGTAAGCTTGTATGCCTAGCTTGGTGGCCAATTACTCTATAGATATAAAATTGTGAGTAGAATCACGGTCAAAGAGAATAAAATCATCATGTTCTCTTACCTTTCCCCAAGCATGGCATAGAGGAGATCCTTTGTGGTGAGTTTGGTGAGTCTCCTCCTCTTGGATTTCAACCAAGGAAACTCTAGGAGGATCATGGCGGTTGTTCTTTTGGGGACAAGCGTGGTACGCATGCCCTTGTTCGCCGCACTTGAAACAGCGGTTATCCTTGCGATAACAATCAAGCTCTTCAAGAGAGAGTTTGTTTTTACCTTTGTAAACTCCCTTCTCTTTAGCTTTGTTGGAGTTGCCCTTAGGAGACTTCTGGACATTGTCCTTCCCCTTAGGCTCGTTGGAACCCTTGTTTTCCGTGGGCTTATTATTTCTTTTAGCCCCCGTTTGGAAATTGATTCGAGAGGCCACCATAGTATGGTGTATTACCGTCGATATGGTACGTGGCCTTTGGGAGTTGACATACTCCGCCATTTCTTCGGTTAAGCCTGCACAAAATTGTTGCTTTTGCTCTCCAAAATCCAACTTTTTGAAGACAGTGGCTTTGAGTTGTAAGTCCCAAAACTTGTCTACATATTTGTGGATGGATTCATAGGGAGAGAGCTTTAAGCTTCGCCATTCGGTGAGTACTTTGTATTTGGCATCGCACTACAAGAGGTTGTGTGCTCTTGTGACGTTGTTAGCGACGGAAATACATTGGGTTTTTATAACCCCGGCGTCGCTAAAACCGTCGCTAATAGCATCGCTACGAGAGCGTCGCTATAGGCGTCGCTATATGCGTCGCTATGAGCATCTCTATATAGCGACGGTTATAGCGACGTTTACACAGAAGTCTATAGCGACGCTCATAGCGACGCTACAGATCCATAAATAGTGACGGTTATAGCGACGCCCGAGAGAATTTTTTTTTGGTGACAGGGCATTGAATGCCCTGCCACCCATCAACCATATTGTACTTGATTCACTTTTTAAAAAAAGCGCAAGGGTAGATAATAGACCCAAAATAGTCACCCACAAGACACATTGTTTGCAAAATTGACAAGCGTAAAATTGACAATTGTACACATCATAAGCAAAATGAATTGATTGGCAAATGTAATAATGACAATTGTACAACATCATAGGCATAAAGAATTGATTGGCAAAATGAACTGCGGTGACAAATGTAATAATATACATGGTTCAAAAAGACGTATAAAATCCGTTTCATGATACATAAGCTATGAGAAACCCTAAACTAATGCTATCTAGCTACGGCTAAACTGACGTCGTCTAGTCAGACGTCTCATCACGTCCAAGCGGCGTATCTATCGGATTCTGCAACAAAAGACAATAAGACAGCTTTCAGTAAGTATAAACATATAATGACATTTATAAAACAATACAAAAAATAGAAAAGAGTAAACCCTAATACTAACCATGCCGCCACGAGAACTGAGAATGTCCATTAGGGCGTTTAAGCCCTTCGTGCCTGCGTACTCGCGCTTGTACGGTGTGGGATCACGTCCTGTCATCGACCACTATCAAAACATACAAAGAATTCATTATGTTAGAATTAAAAAACTCATAAACCCTAAACTATCGAACATAAAGAGCAATGCGAAAACACTTACAAAATCGGCCTCAAATGATGCCCATCCACCGCTCCCCAAGTGGTGCGAGCTCCCTGCCTCTACTCGCGCTCTCGCTGCATCCTTTTGATGCTTCCACTTGTCGGGATTCTCGTGCGCTGCTTTCTTCGCATTCTTCCAATCTTCTTTGGCCAGCCAATCTGGCCTGTTCCACCCATGCTTGATTAATTTGTGCACTTCGAAACGCTTGTGTTTACAGTATTCGCGCATTCGAATCTTCATCAGGTCTTCATTGAAGCACTGATCCCGTGTTGGAACGGGAAACTCATCATGAAGTATGCTAATGACTCTGTTTTTTAAATCACTTGGTACTTCACTCCATTTGTTTAGTATGTAGTGTCTAAACAGCTGAGAGCAAAGACCACGCATGCGCGAGATCACCTTCTTGCCGTCATCATCCATGATGATGCCGCCGCTGAAGTCGACGGAGTAAGGCAAGCCCTTTGGCCGATGACGCGTGAACCTGGGTGTCCCGGCAGGGGTCTCTAGCGGCGTGTCGATGGGGGTACGGACGTCAGGTGTCTCCACCGGCGTCTGCGCCCCGAAGCGAGGAGTGTCGAGTGGGGTGGCTCATGGCGGAGTAGGTAGAGGTGTGTAGCTGCTAGGAACAGTCAGCCGTGCAAAACCTGGCGTAGATGGCGATGTTGTGGCTGGTGTGGGGGCGGGCAAAGAAGGGGAGGGTAAAGAGCCTCGTCGAACACGAGGTGGTGTGGAGGCATCGGTGGCGGAATCCCCACAACAACTGCCACCGCCACCACTAGAGCGCCGGTGTCTAGACGAGTGTGAAGCTCGTCTCGTCGACGCCGAAGCTTCGGAGCGCGCCGAATGCTCCGAAAGAGAGGGAGATGCGGATGGAGTAGGAACGCGTGATGATGCGCCAGAGCGATGACGCTCCACGTACCACTGTCTCTGCTGCGGTGACAAAGAAGAAAGAAACTCCTCATCATCCATACCTGCATTAAACACACGAATATTTAAACTTAATATTGAATGAATAGAGTAGACAATGACGCAAAGACCATTAAATACAATGACGTAATGACGCATATAAATACAATGACGCAATGAATTGAGTGATAGAAGAGGCAAGTCGAAAACTCAGAATTTTCAATCAAAAGATGTGAGCGCGAGTAGAAAAGAGAGTTATACACCATGGAAGGTACTTAGAGAGCCAGAGCTTTTACAACACGGAGCAAAATTGTTCAAATACAATATTTGTGGATTTAAGAGATCTCTCTCTCATCCTCGCATAACTCAGCATAACTTCCTATATCTATATAGAGCTCTCCGTTTAAACACATATCCTCTGTTTCATTTTGTAGCTCCTGTGCATGCACCCCATATAGAGTAGTAGCATCTTGATGCTCGTCTAGCACCACCGCAGCGGCTTCTGATTGAGCATCTTCTCTAATCTCCTCCATTGATGCCGTTGTGATTGGCACATGGTAGCCTTCATACGTCCTTGCACTACGAGGGGCTACCTCTATGACGTACCACCAGTTTGATGTAGACTTTGTAGGATGAAATATTACCTGCCAGAGCCACATAACTTACATGAGAGCTTTCAAGCACATAACTTGTAAAAGGGGGATGTTAACTATTTACATACTTACTTGTTCACAATGCTCGGGTAGTACGAAAGTGTCTCTTAGGTCAGTCCATTTCTTAGTAGAATCCACCTCAAGAAAACCAGACTCTCCTCTACGCACAGTAGCGTTGCGACCCTCCATGATTATCTTGAACCATTGCACGTCGAACAAGTCGACAAAAAATCCTCTGTAATCGATCCTCAAAATCTCTTGCAGCGTGCCGAAGTAAGTGAGTTCCGCCACCACAGGATCTGCATCAGAGGAACGTCGTCGACTAGACTGTTCAAATTTTGCCATGATTCCACAATCTTGAGTAAAACGCTTTTTGTCGATTCGTTCCACCCTAAAATGTCGACCTTTACACCATGCTACTGTGTATGACTTATACTACAACGAACAAAGATTATGAGTGGCCGTTCAAACGTTTAGAAATGAAGTCACTAGCTAGTCGTACATTGCAAAGTTACCTTGGTCGCGCAACCCCGAGAGTACTCCCACTCTTCCTCAGTCACTTCGTCACCGCATTGTTGTGCGCTTTTCAATTGGTTGTGCAACCATCTTAAGCTCATGAAGGTTGGTAGGCTCTCCAAAACCGTCGGATAGTGCATCGGTGGTCGTCTTCCCCGTCTCCACTCGATTCGTGTCCTTTGTCGCTCTTGCTTTGCATCCTCATATTGTGAAATCCACTTTTGCATCACTGGATTGTGAAGCATGCAAAATCGGTTGATTTTAGCCTCTAGATCTTCCATCATCTTCTTCTCAACACCGAGATTGCACATGACAATCCCACATATGCGCTCATCATCTATGGTTCGCCATAGCGTGTCCCGGGCTTTATCAAATTCGTCTAGCCACTCTCCAATGTACATTAGGGACTCTGATACCAACCAACCTTCTGCCATGCTACCCTCCGGACGTGCCTTTTGACGCAGATATCCCTTAAGCGTTTTCATGAAACGTTCTAAGAAGAACATCCATCTGGAATGAACTGTGCCAACTATTTCCACCTCATCAACTATGTGAACAAGAAGATGCACCTGAATGGTTAGCATGGTAGTAGGAAAATGTTTCTCAAACATGCACACAAGCTCCGCAGCATTTAGTTTGGCAAATGGTATGGAGTCTACGTTGATCTCCTTTTGTGAGATCCATTGCACCAGCTTTGCAAGTTTGTAGATTGTGTTACGGATGTCGAGACACAAACATCCCTCAATGGCAACCGGTAAAATAAACTGTAAAGTATGTGCAGCAATGATATTAAAGTCCACATTTTATGCAATGATATTAAAGTCGACTATGAACGTACCTGACACATTTTATGCCAATCGTGTGACTTCATACCGGTAAGCTTTCCTTCTTTAGTAAAACACGTTCGGAGCGAGTGCATTACGCCAGTGGGGGTCCGCAAAGATCGAATGGTCTCTTTTACTTTGCGTTCTTGGGCTCCTGTGAAAATCCATGGTGCTTTCGGGAGTTTTATCGATCCATCAGATGCCGTTTGCGGCCAATATTGCTCCATACGATCCACATTTCTAAGGTCAACTCTGGCTCCCAGACTATCTTTCTTGCCGGTCAGATGGTCCCATAGTAGATTACCCACATTCTTGAATATGTGCATTGGATCGAGCAAGTGATTGATCATGAGTCGGGGCCAGTATGGTAACTCGTACCATAGAGATAGTCTCTTCATCCCTAGAGGCAATCCGTCATCGCACATCTCCTTCTGCTCTAACCATGCTTGTGCAAACATCCTTGGTGTCTCTCTTCCCAAAAAGCCGTCGCGTAACACATGATTCTCTTGAAGATACGCTTGATGACCTTCGTAGATTTGCTTCTTCAATGAGGGCGCCCTACGTGCATTCAGTCTAGGTCCACATGTGACACATGCTCTGTATCCGCTTGTTTGAAGCCCTGCATGTATACACATGATAATAGATCAACTATGGGAAAAAACAAGATTTACAGTGTCTGAGTGAGGAGTGTCAATAGATCACCTGAGCATTCTGTTAGCCCGGGATAGTCATGCATGGTCCACATTAGAATGCCTCTGATCAAAGCATTCCGTCGTCCTGTGTGTCGGCTCATATCCACCACCTCTATGCCAATCCACAATTGTTGTAGCTCTTCCAATAGTGGACGAAGATACACATCCATATTCTCCACTTTATATCGCCCTGGCACAATCAAGCTTAGCCATAGGTGCCCCTTCTTCGTAGTCAACCACGGGGGAATGTTTTAGTTGACGATGACAACGGGCCATACACTGTAAGATGTTGATCTTTGACCAAATGGATTTACGCCATCCATAGCCAGGCCTAAGCGCAAATTTCGAGCTTCCCTAGCAAAATCCGACCATGTTCCATCTATATGTTTCCAGGCTGCGCAATCTGCAGGAATTCGTAGCACACCATCCGAAGATTTATTCTCCTCATGCCATGATGCTAGGGCGCCCATGGACTTACATTCGAAGAAATGCTTGATGCGAGGAAGCAGAGGAAAATGTCGCAAAAACTTTTGTGGAATTTTTGTCCCGTGGAGATCTACTCGATATCTTTTGGAATCACATTTCGGACACTTCTCCATGTCTATGTATTCCCCTCTGAAAAGAATGCAGTCATTAGGACAAGCGTGGATAGAATTGTAATCCATCCCCAAGTTTCGCAAAATATTTCTTGCTTCATCTCGGGAATCTGGCATCACATTGTCAGCTGGTAGTATGTGCTCTTTAAGCAATCTACACAACATAAAAATACGATACAGTGGTGTAAAAATCTATCAGATCATTATACATTTAGAGTTTTATTAAAGTAAACTAATTGTAATAGATCACCTGAAAAGCGCTGTGACGCTAGTGTCACTCCATCCAAACTTTGGCTGCATGTTGAGAAGAACTAGGAGTGCTTTCAATTTAGACATACGTGCACCATTATACAATGGCGTATCGGCTTCACTTTTCATATCACCATAGATAAGCCTTTCTGAATCCATGATCGTCTCGATCATTTCATCAATCTCGGGCTCAAACATTGCCTCGTTGGGAATGTGCTCTGCATGATCATCCCCCGAGCTGTCAGAGGCTACATCTTGTGGCCTCACATATGCTACTTGACCAAAGCGCCTGCGAACACGTCTATTGGGTTGCAAGATTGCTCCTTGTTGGCCAGCGTCAGAGTCCGACGAGTTATAATTGGCAACAACTCGATCTATAATAGATGGATCGAACTCGCCAAATTCACGAACGTGCTGCAAAGAAACACGTCTTGTCCGTCGCAGAGCATGCTTGCATTGATTACAAGGACATAAGACCCTCGTTGAGAGATAGGTGTTTTGGTTGGACGGTCCCACATCCTCGTCACTACTCATAATGAGGATAAAAATCTTATAACCTGGACAACAAATTTAATATTCTATTGGCATTCTTCGTCTTATCTCTCTCTCTCTCTCTCTCTCTCTCTCTCTCCCTCTCTCTTTACCTCACATTCTCTAGTCATGTCCAATCCCCGCACACCTCGGTCTAGAGGTGCACGGAGATCAGAACCACTGGGTTATAATCTCGTCTTTATTGGTCAATACCTATATTTGTGGGTACAAGAAATCTACAGACCCACGTCTACATGATACTACATGTAGAGGACAAAACCCCTTTGCCTCTTCTCTAGCTGTAGCACTTCACATCATCTTAACATCTTTTCACAGTAGATCTTTTCACTGTTCGTCTAACTCTAAACCCTAAACTGTAAGTAATTCTTGCGTGAACTCGATCTAACGTAAATAAGCGTAAATCTAAATAAACGTAAATCTAACTAAAAATAAACCTAAATCTAATTTAACGTAAGTCTACATCTAACCTAATCTTTAACGTCTTTTGGGATAGTTTCCTACGACGTTAAAACTCTCTTCTTCTTGTGTGTGTGTGTGTGTGTGTGTGTGGGTAAACCTAAATAAACCTAAATAAACCTAATTCTAATATAATATAACATAAATCTAAATCTAACGTAAATTATGTTATATTAAAAACAAAGAACTAAACTAACAGGGATTATAAGAACCTTAAAACTGATTTAACACATAATTTTTCACATAACTCGGCAAGAGTTGGCATTCTCATCACTAAAGATGTGAGAGTTAACTTCCGGCGGTGATGCTGCCTCATCTCCATCCACATCTGACGACAGCAATTGGCCCTTTAGACCGTTCTTGCTCTTGTTACTAACTTTGAAGTTGCTGTTGAATGACTAGAGGTTGTCTAGATGGTCATTGTGTCGGGGATGTAGTGACTTTTGCCGCCTTGAAGATCCACCTTCTTCCCTATCTTCTGAAGACATTTTACCAGTACTTTTGGATCGACGGAGCCCACCATGAGTGAAGGCAGCAATACCCTATATTCCATTGAGGGGCTTTCTTCACCCGCTTCATGCAGGCATCGCAGTCTATGGAGACCTAAATCTAATCTAATATAACGTAAATCTAAATCTAGCGTAAATAAACGTAAATCTAATTAAAAATAAACCTAAATCTAATCTAATTTAACTTTAATAAACCTAAATCTAATTTAACGTAAGTCTACATCTAACCTAATCTTTAACGTCTTTTAGGATAGTTTCCTACGACGTTATAACTCTCTTCTTCTTGTGTGTGTGCGCGTGTGTGGATGTGTGTGCCAATAAAAAGAGATAAATGGTATAACCTTTCTATCACCCATGCCAAGTATGATAGATTGGTTATGCCATTTCCCTCTTGAATAATAGGTCTTGAGTTCAACTCCTCGTCGGCTAGATCTTTAGGTCTTTTAATTTTAATTAGTTTCCTACGACGTTAAATTAGTTTCTCTCTCTTTCTCTCTCAATGTGTGTGCATTTTTTTGTTTATGCATGTTTTCTCTCTCTTTTCCTCTCTCAATGTGTGCGTTTTTTGTTTATGGATGTTCTCTCTCTCTTTTCCTCTCTCAATGTGTGCGTTTTTTGTTTATGCATGCTCTCTCTCTCTCTCTCTTTTCCTCTCTCAATGTGTGTGTGCATTCTTTGTTTATGTATGTGTGTGTGCGTTTTTGTTTATGTTTGTACTCTCTCTCTCTCTCTCTCTCTCTCTCTCTCAAAAACACTATGTGTGTGTGTGTGTGTGTGTGTGAGAGAGAGAGAGAGAGGGAGAGAGAAAGAGGGGAAGGGAACATGAGAGTGAGGAGAGGGAAGGAGCATACCTGGCTCTCCTTCCTCTCCTCGTGTGTGTGTGTGTGTGTGTGTGTGGAGAAGAAAGAGAGAGAGAGATAGAGAGAGAGAGAGAGAGGGAGAGAGTTACTTGCTCCTTGCTTGAGGGTGCCGAAAAACTCAGATCTGAGATCTGCGTTTTTGGGCGCTCTCTGTTATTTTTTCAGCCTAGCCGGCGTCCCTATGAGCGTCGCAAATTTACTTGTAAATTTGCGACGCTCATAGCGACGCCGGGAATTTTTTTTTTTGAGCGTCGCCGTGTGAGCGTCGCTAATATGAATAGCCTCTTGTAGTGTCGGTGGCCAAAAACTGCTTCATAATGGAGGCTCTTAAAGCTTTCCATGTTCGTGGAGCTTAACAATTGGCTCGTAGGCTGGACCACCATTGTCTGGCGGACTTTTGAAAGTGCATAGCTACATAAAGTAGCTTAGAGGACTCCGTGAAGCCCTCATCTCCAAACGCCGCATCAAATTGCTGGATAAAGGCCAAGACTTTGTCCGTAGCACCAAAGGTGCCATCATAGGTAAGGAAAGAGATGCTCTTCCCTCCCTCTTTGAACTTCTTTAGCTTGGATGACCTCTTCCAATGCGGCATAGGATTTCCTGTGGCCTCTTCTTTTTGATGGTTCAAAGGTTGCACTATCACTTTCTTCAGAAGGTGAAGAATTTGAAGAAGGTGGAGAAGAGGGTGACCTCTTTCTCGCCTTTTTCTTGTCTTGATCTTCGTCGTCTTCACCATCACTTTCATAAGAGGAAGAGGATGAAGAAGATGGAGAAGAGGGTGTCCTCTTTCTCGCCTTTTTCTTCTCTTGCTTTTTATCATCCCTCTTTGAATTATGATGTGGAGAAGGGTGCGATGGTCTTCTCCGCTTTGGTGGTGATGGAGAGCGTTTAGCCCGCCATCTTCGTGGAGCCATCTCCGCCGAGGTGGCAGGAGACTCACTTCTTTCTCGTTCCTTCGATGGAGGCTCTTGAGTTCTCCTTTGGGAAGGAGATCATCAAGAAGTAAATTCTTGAGCCCTTCGTATGGATTCTCTTCTTTTTCCCGAATCGGAGAGAGACCTCTTTTGGGAGTCTCACAAGGAGGCTTCCTAGGTGTTCTATCGTCATGGTGATGAGCTTGGAGAATCCTGTGAGCACGGAGCTGCCGTTGCACTTCACTTTGGAGAGATGGATTGCCCATGGATTGTTGAAGCCTAGAAACAATATATTTAACCAGCATCGGAGCATCATTAGTAGCTTGCTCATTAGCAAAATCAAAGTTATCAACATTAATTTCACTCTCTTTACTATTGCCATCCATTATAACAACTTTTAGGTGTAAACTTCTTAGGCGTACTTTGGCACTTCAAGCCCTAGTTGCTACTCCTCTTGACCCCTTTAGAAAAAGCACTCAAGCTACAGTACCCGCGGCTCGAATACCATTAATTGCAAGGAATAGAAGAGAGGGTCTTTCAACACCAAAACAGCACCGGCTCCTGTCAAGCTTCTAATAGCTCAATAGTGGTTAAGCCGTAGGCAAGCCCCATAGGACTCCACTATTAAGACCATAGCTCTCGACGGTGATGCCTCGTTAACTGCACGAAGGCAGGCGCACTGCAAGGCTGAAAAATCCCTATTCTACTTACTCACAGGAAATTAATAATACCAACCATTTATAGCTAGATGGAGGACCTCCCTTCTTGAGCAAGAAATGAGAAATCTTGTGCTCTGATACAAATGTAACATTGAATGGCCTAAAAACTTGTGTGTAGTGGAAATTAGCATGAACATATTGGGCATTTCATTAGAATAGATTCCTAATGAGAATTACACGAGTGCTTGGGTGGAGAGAGCAACAAAAAGCATAACACCTAGTTAGATAGCATGAACAATACTTTCAAAAGAGAGAAATTAAGCTATTGACAGCAGTTGACGACCGGATTTGCATGGAGCCGGTCCCCCTCCAAAAGGCTTTGTATTATGGTTTCTCCCATCAAGAGAGACATTGTACAATACAATTCTTTGTGTTCCTTCAAGACTAGTTAGTGCAATGAAGATGAAAGCTTCATGAACTAAGCAAAACACTTAGCAAACACAACATTAGTTATCACCGTTCTCAGACCCAAGACCTCACACACCTTCGAAGATGGTGAGAGCTAGCAGGGTATGATAGTAGAGTGAGAGGAAGAAGGAGTATCTTACGAGAAAGATGTACATCTCCTCACTTAATCACTCATATTAGCATAGCTTAGCTTAGTAATTAGCTTGGTAGAGGATATGAGCATGCATTGAAGCTTGGCTCTTGGTTGGATTTGCATCCACATCCCAAGAGTATGTCGATGTAGGCTTCTATCTCACAAGCTTGGAGTAGGTGATGAGCTCTCCATTAAAGCTTGGGAAGAGATAGTCTTGTTTTCTTCTCCATAGACTGTGTGAGAGTTTGTGTGTGTGTGTGTGATAATGCCTTGCAAAAATCAGCCCCCTCTCTCTCTTGGGTGAGCCCTCGTGCTATTTGCTCTTGCTATCTCTCCATTGGACCTCCCAGGGCTAGCCAATGACTATTAAGAAGCATAAGTGATAGCCTTCTGACATGTGCCCCCCTCTCCCCTTTTGTGAGAGCTTTAGGTAATTTAATAATTCAGTTAAACTCTCATTGGACCCCTTTGTCTCCTGGCCAATAGGAATCAGGCAAGCCATTGGGCTGCTGAATGATCATTGGACCCCTTGGGAGACTGTCCAATAGTCATCCAGAAGACTTAATTTTGATTGGTTCTTTTTATTAAGTGCTTTTAAATTAATTAAACTAGATTTACTCTAGCCTAATCCTCATTGGTCCACCTCCAAGGCCATCCAATAGGAATTGGGTACACCTTGTGGGCATCTGGGCTAGGGAGCTGACATGTGTCCCTTATTCCCTTTGTGTAAAGGGAGCTTGTGTGTGTATGTGAGTTTCTCTCTCATCCCCTACTCCCAAGGATCGCCCCCTCCTATGTAGGGATTTGTAAAGACTTTTGGGTCACACACAAAGCATCCAATTCCCCCCCATGGTTGACCTTTGGACACAACCATTGAATTTTGGAACCTTAGCATTTTGAAAGTCTTAATGGGCTGAACCTTAGGGTCTTTTTTGCCCATTGTTGCACATGGCTCTTTTGCAGATGCTCCCCCGTTTGGATCCCTATTTTCCCTCCATTGGATCCCTACAGTGGGCCGGTCTGCTAGCTTAACCAATATTCTAGCTTTTTCTCCCCTGGCACTTCCCCATATTAAATGACCTGTGTAACATCAGAAAATCGTTTAGGAGAATTAGATATTGATTATTATGACACTTATCCTTCTTCTTATTCTCCGAGTCTCTTTTCTCTACAACTAGACTACTGGTTTTTACATGATATACTATGTTGTTGGTTAGGTAGGGCAAAGATCCCAAGCTATGTGAGTAAAATGTAAGATACCAAAAGGGACACATGAGAGCATGTATATGGACCAAAGGCACACGAGAGAGCATGTATGTAAATTCCATGTTGCAGAATGTGCAAGAAGGTAGGATCTCGAGATGCAGACGCTCAGAGAGAGAGAGAGAGAGAGAGAGAGGGAGAGAGAGAGAGAGAGAGATGATGATGATGTACATATGTGGTCTATGTCAGCAAGTTCAATGACATTGTGAAACATATCAATGTTGCGAGAGCTAGAAAACACTCAACAAATTGATCTAGCACCACACAATTTTCAAATAAACATAAAGCACGAGTCTCCAAAATTTTGTGAAGCTTGATTATGTGGAATTGCAATTAAGGATCAAGGCGTTTTTAGTTGTTTTAGTGGACTCAAGCTATTTATATAGATTCTTGCATGCCTTTAAATTCAACTACTTTTTAGATCCAATATTTGAATGGAATCCTGTTGTATCCACCTTCTCAAGTAGCTTGAATGGAATCCCATTGCATCTACCTTCTCAAGTAACTCGGTGATGCGGGATTAACTTTTACATCTTTAGAGACTGGTACAAAGATAAGCTTCTCATGTAATGCAAGCCTCCAATGTACGTAAGGAGGTTGCAACAAACTTGGCAACCAAATACTTGAATGATTGGCCCATTGATGAGGCCTCATATGTAAGACCACATGTGTCTCTAAGCCCCAAAAAAAAAAAAAAGATGATAGTTTTTTGTGTGTTTTGCCCAAGGAGGTGGATCGAATAAGTGTCCTCTCCCATTCTAATTAATCGTTTCAAGATCGAATATATTCTAATAACTTCCATCCTAATTCCTAAGGCATGTATGGTTTTATGCCTCCACATATGCCACTATTGTTGATATTCAGGGGCAGAAGAAATATAGGGCAGAAATAACAATACACGAATTCAGGAAGATTATTGAAATTGTGTGGGGTGCGTACTTCTATATCTAGGTAACTAATGGTTTGGAGGTGGAGAGGGGCACGAGTAGAAGCTGCATGTAGGCGGCTGCAGCGCCTAGTACTTGAGGGTGATGTTGTAATGGAACCAGGAATTCTCCTCGGAGTTGACGATGGCGTTGAAGACGCGGCTCTGCTCTGCCACGCCGCGGCAGAAGGCGAAATCGCCTGTGCCGCCGACAATGGGCGCGTATTTCACCGGATCTGACGCCACGCCGCTGCCCAAGAGCGACAAGGTGCCAGCGTAGACGCTGTCATTGTATGCGAATGTCTGCGCCAGGCACAGCGTCAGCGTCGACTGCCCGCAGTTGCCGTACCACCCTTGCACGCGGCCAACTCTGTCCGCCTGGTCGGCCAGGGACATGACCTTGGACAGCGGATTGTCGAAGATATGCAGATTCGCGAAGGCGAAGGGCTGCGGAGTCACGGGGGCCTCACCCGACAACACGGGGGCAAATAAAATATAACCGCATTTAGTGTCGTTGATGTTATTGTCTTTATTTTCGTAGCATTACCGCCAATATTATCGCTTTCTGAAGAAAATTTAAAGAACATGATACTTTTCAAGAAAATAGATAAAAATTACTATTGAGGCATGAAATGATGGTTATTTGGATAGATTAGGTTACGCAAGGCACATGGCCGCTCTGTCTCACTAATGATGGTCCACAAGTAAGACACATATTGTGGTCCGATGTGGACAACTCTACATGAAACAAAAGAGGCTTGCACTCTTCTCCCGAACACTGCACACATTTCACCCGAGGGGCTAAATCTAGCTTGCATATTCTGAGGCTTTACACAATGTTGAGACGAGCTCTCTTGCTGTGAAGAGATGCTGAGGAAGGAGCACAACAAAGGAGCTATTCTTCAAAGTAGTCTTCAATAACAGAAGCACTCTTACACTACGGACAACACAAAATGTTGGCCCCACTTGTAGCCATAACTTTTCAAAACAACAAGAGAAGAAAATGTGGGAAGGTGGATGTGAGAAAGGGAGAGATGTTATAACTGTGGTTATTACCTCTAGCATTATCTTGCAATACTGTGGAGCCAAACTATTCAAATTTGAGTACTTCTTTCTATTTTTCAAAACAATTACTAAATATTGTGGGATACAATAAATGGGGCTAGAACCTTCTGCCTTCTCCTCGAGAGGGCACCTGCTTACATTAGCCTAAGTGGTTGCTACAACCTTAAAGAGTTGAGCAAGAAGAAACATGGCTTGGCTGTTCCGGTTAACAAGTGGAGGAACTCCACACCTCCCCCCTAAAATTAAACTAAGGCATCAGGTGACTGATCATGATATGGTTTCATGCGAATGGCATGGGCTCTCGTGCATGAATTATGGTCGAGACGACGTAGCCTGTAGGTATGGGTGTACAGCTTTTGTAAGACTTTATAAGGTCCTATCCAACGATGAAGAAGTGACTCGCTTAAACCTTTGCGACGAACATGGTAGTAGAGATAAACAAGAGATCCATCCGTGTATTCCACATGATGCGTGCTTTTGACGTCATAGAGTTTCTTTTGTCGAGCATGTCCCTGTTGCAAGTTGTGTCGAATTGCATGGCGAAGGAGGGGCTGATTATGTTGCATATAAAGCATCCAGTGGACAACATCAGACTTAAAAACTGAAGATGTAATGTGCTCATGTCAGGGGGTAGCCGAGGATCTCGGTCATACAAGGCACGAAAAGGGATGACCTTTGTTGATGCCTAGACTAAGGTATTACGAATAGTAGGAGGTGATCCCAATCCTGATAAAGAGCATCAACGAATGAGGCTAGAATCTGCTTGATGGTGCGATTCATGCGCTCCGTCAAGCCGTTGCTCTACGGGTGACAGGACGAGGAAAATTTCCGCTTCATGATGAGAAGTTTTGTGAGAACATGCATGACTTCACTCGCAAATTGAGTTCCCTAGCTTGGTTTGATAGCAATTGCACTGGGCATCCATGACTAGAATTTAACTTTTGCAGAAGACCAACTGCCACCATGGAGGCCATGGTGTCAGAGATGGCCAGGGCCTCACACCAGCGTGTAAGATACTCAATAATGACCACGATGTTGCAATTGCTTGAGAGGGAAGATGGAAAGGGGCCTACCAAATCCCACCCAACTAGCTTGAAGGGTTCATGTACTGTGATCAAAGCTAATTGTCCGACTCTTTGGGATGGAGATTTAATGCTTTGCCAAATTGTGTAGGCCTGCAAAAGTTCCGAGATGGATTCTCACATGCGAGGTCAATAATATTGTAGGCGCAATTTTTGGAGAACTTTGTGAAATCTTAGATGACTAGATAGTGGATGTGCCTGGTAGAACTACATGTAGGTCTGTTGCAAGGCTTTGGGGACCACGATTCATGGCTCTTGATCTGGAGATGTAAAAAACACCACATGATTGATGATGATGAAATGACGTTGTTGGGATGTTGGGGAAGGAGACTGAACTTACAGGATTAGCTTTTGTATGTCGGGGTCTTGTTGCTGAAATGACGCCATCTGCTCAAGTCAAACATGTAAGCCTTCACTTGGTGTGGTGAATTGGGTGGCTTGATGCTCAGCTCGAGATAAACCATCTGCAATGAATTTTGCCAAGCCCTTGCAATATGCCCGGGAAGGTCACCTAATAAAAATGTAACCTATCACGTGAGTTCAACAGAAAGGTATTTAAAGTTCTTGAAACTTACAGAAATATATATACAGAAGGCCATTATTTTTTCAAATTTGAAAAAAAAAACCAATTTTAAAAGAAAAGGGTACATTATATTCTTAACAAAATTCAGAGATAAGGGGTTTTACAAACATGACATGAACGCACGTGATATGGTAGTTTTACACATAGTGAACCCCCCAAGGCAATATGTCAAAGTGAACTTGTATTCTTATAATGTTAAGGCCCAGTGAAGTAGTCAACCTAGAGGATGTTGCTTCTGAATTAGGGGAATCAAGGGATGGTGATCCCGTCTCTACCTATACACTTTTACCATGTAAGTAGGGATGAAACTTGGCACATGTCCAAACTATAGCCAGCAACTCCTTTTTAATTGTGGAGTACTGATTAGATTCAGCAAGAGTCAAAGAGTGGGTGATGAGCAATATAGGCCGCCACCTAGATGAATCATCTTCTTGAAGAAAAATTGCACCTATACCATGGTTGGAGGCATCGATCTGCAATCGAAAAGGTTTTTTCCAACGTCCACTTGTTGAACTTGCACCATCATTTTATCCGATTTAAACATTTCTATGATATACATGTCTTGTCAAGTGTATTCTTTTTTTTATTGAAGTGTATTATTTGGTTTGAAGTCGTTCACCTAATTGAATCAATTATCTTTATTCATTTCAAATTTTTCATTTAACTGTCAGTATTTCAAATTTACCTTGTGATTCAATTAGTCACATTTGTTGTGGTTTGATCTAGTGGATTCCGCGCAGTGTCCCAATGAGTGAGAATATATATTTTCCAATGATATTGAATATTTGTATATCTGTTGACTGCAGCTCTAAGAGAAAATGACCAATCAAGAACAAGATATTGGCACCCAATCATTGCCTGATAATCAACAACAAGCGGCTGTTAATGAATTTCAGCGCATGAAGTCTCTGGCACACGGCATAACGGCACAACAAGCGACGCGTACTGCTCACTGACTCTCAAAGTGAGCAAATCCAAACCATATGCAGTGGAAAGAGATCAATAAAGAAGTGATAAAGGACTTGATCAAGACAATATGGCCATGTGAGGACGTAAAGATCAAGAAAAGAAGGTGGAAGGTTTCTAAGTGCAACCATTATGGTATCAAAGATAACGCTGAGAGGATTTATTTGGAGGTTTATGGCCATCCTCTGCACAATGCAGATTGTGCGCTATATTTTGCAAAAATGTTATATGTTCACTTTGTGTAAAAGCGACCACTACAAGAGGTTGTGTGCTCTTGTGACGCTTTTAGCGACGGAAATATACTGGGTTTTTATAATCCCCGGCGTCGCTAAGAGCGTCGCTATGAGTGTCGATACAGGGACATCGCTATACGCGTCGCTATGACATTCGCAATAAGCGTCGCTATAAACATCGCTATATAGCGACGCCTATAGCGACGCTGCAGAGCCTAATATAGCGACGGTCATAGAGATGCCCGAGAAGAAAATTTTTTGGTGGCACGGCATTCACCCATCAACCATATTGAATGTTTCATTTGTCTATTTACCTTTGAAAAAAAGTGCAAAGGTAAATATAGACCCAAAATAGTCACCCACAAGACAATATAAACGTATTGTTTGCAAAATAAAGATACAAAAATGACACGCGTGAATTGATGAAAGTAAATCAATGACAATTGTACACATAGCCAAAATCACTTGATTGTTAATCATTGCAAATGCAATAGTTAAAACCATTGTCATTATTTAAAAAATATACATGGTTTTCAAAAAGACGTATAAAAGTCGTCTCATGATACATAATCTATGACAAAAAGAAATTAATGATATCTAGCTATGGCTAAACCGACGTCGTCGAATCAGACGTCTCATCGCGTCGAAGTGCCGTATCTGTCGGATTTTGCAAAAAAAAACAATAAGGTAGCTTTTTGTAAGTATAAACATATAGCAATGTTTATAAAACAATACAATAAATAGAAAAGAATAAACCCTAATACTAACCATGCGGACGCGAGAACTCAGGATGTTTATAAGGGCGTTTAAGCCCTTTCTGCCTGCATACTCACGCTCGTACGGTGTGGGATCACGTCCTATAAACGACCACTGTCAAAACATACAAAGAATCCATTATGTTAGAATTTGAAATCCCATAAACCCTTAACTATCAAACATAGATGAAAAAACACTTACAAACTCGGCCTCAAATGATGCCACCCGCCGCTCCCCAAGTGGTGCGACCTCCCTGCCTCTACTCGCGCTCTGGCTGCCTCCTTTTGTTGCTTCCACTTGTCGAGATTCTCACGCGCTTCTTTCTTCGCATACTTTCAATCTTCTTTGGCCAGCCAATCTGGTCTGCTCCACCCATGCTTGATTGCTTTTTGCACTTTGGAACGCTTATGCTTGCAGTATTTGCGCATTTGTACCTTCGTCACATCTTCATTGAAGCGGTCATCCCGTGTTGGAACGGGAAACTCGTCATGAAGCATGTTGATGACTCTGTCTTTTAATTCATTCGGTACTTCACTCCAGGTGTTTAGTATGTAGTGTCTAAACACTTGAGAGCAAAGACCGCGCATGTGCGAAATCACCTTTTTGCCTTCATCATCCAAGATGATGCCGCCGCTAAAGTCGACGAAGTAAGGCAAGCCCTCTTGCAGCTGATGCGTGAACCTGGGTGCCTCAATAGGGATCTCTAGCGGCGTGTCAACGGGGGTACGGACGCCAGGTGTCTCCACTAGAGTCTGAGCCCCGAAGCGAGGAGTGTCTACTGGAGTGACTCCTGGAGGAGTAGCTAGTGGTGTGTAGCTACGGGGATTGGCAGTCAGCCACGCAAAACCTGGTGTCGATGGCAATGCCATGGATGGTGTCAGGACGGGAAAAGAACGGGAGGGTAAAGAGCCTCGTCAAACACGAGGTGGTGTCGAAGCATCGGTGGCGCCACCCCCACAACAACCGCCACCGCCACCACTAGAGCGTCGGTGCCTACACGAGTGTGAAGATCCTCTCGTCGACACCGAAGCTTCGGAGCGCACTGAGGACTCCGAAATAGAGGGAGATGCGGATGGAGTAGGAACGCGCGATGGTGCGCCAGAGCGATGACCACTATAACATATGTGCGGTATTATCGCTCACATTACCGCAAAAAAACAAACAAACTTGAAATATAAAAATTCCCGTATGCGGAAAATACTGCGGCAAAGTTTGCGGTAATGATCTAGCGGTAACTGCCGCGGTAATGGCTGAGGCAATATTTCCGTGAACATTACCGCGCCTTTTGCTGCACAAATACCCGCAAAAATTATCGCGACAGAGTTATCGCGAGCATTACCGTGGCGGGATTTATTATAAAAAAACAGATGACCGTTTGGATTGTCCTTTGCAGGACCATCCAAAAGGTCATCTATTTTTTTATTTATTTTACAAAATTATTATTAATTACAACAAAATATCACAATTGGACAATACATTGAGCAAAAAGGACAATCCAAACGGTCATCTGTTTTTTTATTTATTTTACAGAATTATTATTAATTACAACAAAATATCACAATTGGACAATACATTGAGCAAAAAAAGATTGATAATTTCATTTACATAAGTGGAATTACAATTGGGGGAGGTATTGAGCCAAAAAATGATAGGTATTACATTTACATATAGGGCAAAAAAAGCCCGCGTGTACAAAATAGAGTATGGTCATGTGGGATAGGGAAAACGGGGCCCGCGTATACAAAATAGAGGATGCTCATGGGGGAGTTGGCGGCATTTCACGTGGAACTCCTTGACTCCGCAAAACCATAAAAAAGAAACCTTTAACACTTTGTTATTTAATATTTGATATAAAATCAACAATTTGATTATTTAGATAAGATTAAACTTACATGTTGCAGACTTCTACACGCATTTTCGAACTCCTCTCGAGAGATCATTTGATTTTCAAACAACCAACACCAAGTTTGATACTCGGTATGGTTCTCTCTATATCTCTGCACATCTCTGGTCGGGCGACTCATGGTAATGTTATACTGACAAAAAATAGCAACCAATTAATTAAATGAAAAAAATTAGATTTTTTACAATAAAACTAATATTTTTACTTACATATTTGTCTTTCCAAGCCGTTTTTCCTCCCGAACCATAATGCGTAGGAGTCTGATGGGATCTGGCCTCAACTTGACGCGTATACATCCTTGCACCCGTTGCCCTTTCGTCCTCTTTCTCGCCCATAGCGGTCTCCCACTCCACATCATGGACATTTCCTGGCCGATAGCTATGCTCTGGAGACTCCATTGTCTTCTTTGCCGCTCTCCTCACACTAGATTTTTTGTTCTTCGGAAATGTTTTGACATGCTCTTGCAACCATTGCCTTGAGAATTGTTGGCCCTCAGGGTTGGGGAAACGCATTTGCATGGTTGTCTCTATATATGTGAGGTTGTACGGATCTTGCTGATCAAATTTGAGAAAACAATTGATATATGTGGGGTGGATTAATTGGTTGACGTGTGTGCGGAATCTCCTACCGTGCGCTGTCCCGAGATCCACCATACCTCCTCTATGAACCTGGTAGTATAACCCGCGAGCATCTGGTGAAGGCATGTCATGGTCCTCATCTTCTGCTGGAGCAGGGAACGGTGACTGTGGAGGAGAATCTGTAGTACTTCCCCCCCCCCAAACAACAAGTAGCTCCGCTCCCTCGTTGAGATCGACCGGTGCTAGCGCGCGAGCTGCCCTGACGTTGACTGCCAGAAGAGCGCCGACGTGAATCTGGGGCAGAAGGTGGGATAGGTGATAGATAGGTAGACGCCCGTGGCGTCGGACCCTGTGGCGTCGCACCCAACGGCGTCGGACCCTGGGACGTTGGACCCTGTGAAGGAAAAGTTGAACCTGGAGCTGTAGCTGGAAAACTCTACAGGTATGGAGTGCCACCAGTTGGAGTAGAGACCTCTGATAATCCAAAAGCTGCTAGTTGCGCCGGTGAATAGTGTTGCATAAGGGTCTGTTGTGAACCTAACCACTCAGCCCGAAGACGCAATGCCCTCTCCACATCTGGATTGGTCACAGGTACGATAGTGGACCCACCTAGAGCGCGCGTCCCGAAACCAACGGAACCCTGATGATGACTGCTGAGGCGACGGCTGTGAATGATAGGCAGAGAGAGCGTCGGGATATGACATCCCGTCTGCCATAAAATCCTCAATGCTGCGAAAGCGTGGTGTGGAAGAAGAAGACATGGTCTGCATTTATTACAACAAAGATTAAACTAGGGTATAAAATTTGAATATATGATTAAAAATTTACACATTGATTTTTTTCAAACATTGGATTCTCTATAGTATCCAATGTGGAAAGAATCCAATGTGTGTCTACAACCTATAAAAGAGTCTTGCAAAGCCTTGAGTGCTAATAAGATATTAGTGTGTGTATTGACTAATAAGAGATTATTGTGTTTATGATTAGTGTGACCGATTGCGCGATCACTTGGACAGTCATTGGGGCCTAATACGTCACCTACGAATTAATCATGGAGGTATGTTTCTGTTTTTGTGTTGATTGTTGTTTAATTTAACATAATTAGTGTGTGTTTTAGTGTTTTCTTGTTTAATTGGCTTGTGCACACACTAATTAGTGTGTGTTAACATACACTAATTAGTGTGTGCATTGGCTTGTGTAATTGGCTTGTGCACATACTAATTAGTGTGTTTTAACATACACTAATTAGTGTGTGCATTGAATTGTGCACACACTAATTAGTGTGTGTTAACATACACTAATTAGTGCGTGCACACACTAATTAGTGTGTGCATTGGCTTGTGCACACACTAATTAGTGTGTGTTAACATACACTAATTAGTGTGTGCATTGGCTTGTGCACACACTAATTAGTGTGTTTTAACATACACTAATTAGTGTGTGCATTAGATTGTGCACACACTAATTAGTGTGTGTTAACATACACTAATTAGTGTGTGCATTGGCTTGTGTAATTGACTTGTGCACACCCTAATTAGTGTGTGTTAACATACACGAATTAGTGTGTGCATTGGCTTGTGTAATTGGCTTGTGCACACACTAATTAGTGTGTGCATTAGATTGTGCACACACTAGTTAGTGTGTGCATTGGCTTGTGTAATTGACTTGTGCACACACTAATTAGTGTGTGTTAACATACACTAATTAGTGTGTGCATTGGCTTGTGTAATTGGCTTGTGCACACACTAATTAGTGTGTGCATTGGCTTGTGTAATTGACTTGTGCACACACTAATTAGTGTGTGTTAACATACACTAATTAGTGTGTGCATTGGCTTGTGCACACACTAATTAGTGTGTGTTAACATACACTAATTAGTGTGTGCACACACTAATTAGTGTGTGCATTGGCTTGTGTAATTGGACTATGCATTGGCCAATTCCACTGGTCAATGCACACACTAATCACACACTAAATAGTGTGTGTATTTGCCAATCCAATTGGCTTGTACCCACACTAATCACACACTAAATAATGTGTGTATTGGCCAATCCAATTGACCAATGCACACACTAATCCCAAACTAATGCACACAGTAATTAGTGTGTGAATTGGCCAATCCCATTGACCAATGGACACACTAATCACACACTAATAAGTGTGTACATTGACCAATCACATTGGCCAATGCACACACTAATCACACACAAATTAATGTGTGTTAATGAGCACTAATTAATTAGTGTGTGAATTGGCCAATCCCATTGACCAATTCACACACTAATCACACACAGCTAATTAGTGTGTACATTGACCAATCACATTGGTCAATGCACACACTAATCACACACAAATTAGTGTGTGTTAATGATCACTAATTAGTGTGTGAATTGGCCAATCCCATTGACCAATGCACACACTAATTAGTGTGTACATTGACCAATCACATTGGCCAATGCACACACTAATCACACACAAATTAGTGTGTGTTAATGAGCACTAATTAGTGTGTGAATTGGCCAATCCCATTGACCAATGCACACACTAATCACACACTAATTAGTGTGTGCATTGACCAATCACATTGGCCAATGCACACACTAATAACACACTAATTAGTGTGTGCATTGGCCAATGTGATTGGTCAATGCAGACACTAATAACACACTAATACTAATTAGTGTGTGCATTGACCAATCACATTGGCCAATGCACACACTAATCACACACTAATTAGTGTGTGCATGGCCAATCCCAAATTTAACATATTAGGTTATGCAAGTAATAAATTTAACAAATTTGACAAATCTAACAAGTTTAGATTTTGCAAGTAAGTAATAATTAACAAATTTAAGTTTTGGTGTGTCTTTACTTACACTAATTAGTGTGTGCATTAGAATAATGCACACACTAATTAGTGTGTGTAAAGAACACATGCACTAATTAGTGTGTAAAGAACGTACACGTTGTGAGCGGGATGGAAACACACACAACGCCTCTATAATGACCCGACACACACTCTTGGGATGATACACACACGCATTATGGGGCACCACTCGGCTTACACAACCAGCCTGGCCGAAACAGGAAACACACAGACGGAGTGAGAAGAGAGAGATTTCCCACTTGCCCACTCAACACTCACACATACACACTCACATACACACTCTCAATTCAGCTCAAAGGAGTAAAATTGTTGTTGTTTAGACTCAATGAAGCTCAGCCCAACACCAATGGGGCAAATAGTTTACACAGTATTGAGGAAATACACCAGATACAACCACAAAGTTAAGTAGAGGCTTCACTCATCGGAGAAGATTACACAGAAAAATAGCAGAAAATTTGTGAGAAATTTGGCAAAATGGACAGCGCCATTGCGTCCGGAACGCCCAAAAACCCCACCCTACAATGTCACAGTGCTCAAATCCGGCCTCGGATGAGCAGTTTAGGGCCAAACAATGCTCCAAAAACACACTTGCGACTATTCCTCCTCTCTTCTCCACGTGTTTTTCTGGTCTTCTCTCTGTTTTTTCAGTTCCCACACTTAGATTTTTTAGTTTGGCACCCGTGGCCTTTTAGATGACCTCAAACGGACCCCGAACAGGCCAAAAACTGACCTTGCAGTACATAGTTGTCACCTTTTTGCATCATCCGCACACCTGGCACTCAGTTTTTCCAAATAATGCATCCCACAACCACGTGAAGTGGCCCCAAAAACTGGTCCTCATGATTACCTTTCTGCATAAGTATCACAGGAAAACACCCACGTCGTGTCCATACTTCTCCGCGTGCAAGTATTGACCCCGTTCGACCTCCTGACGCTACTCGATGCCATTTGATGCACCTGCTTACCTCATGTCGTCGGCCCGCGGATAGCTTCCTCGAGAAGTTTTACGCACTACCAACTCCTCCTTATTGTAGAAAAAACACAGTGGTACTAGTAATAGTGAAAATCGATGCACTATGTACACCCTGTCCTCCCTGTACACATGTGGGCCCCACGTAACCACCTGGCTCTGAAAAATGGGCAATTATTTATTTGATGCACCATGCATGTATATATACATATGCACAATCGCTTGCTCCAAAAAACTCCTGACATAATTTTCCCATCCCCTAGCCTGCTAGATCATTCATGATCAGCAGTAGCAAAGAGAGATATGAGACTCGCCGCATCACAGGTCTCCTCATACCTCACGAACACTGCTTGATCCACAGACAGCTCATCTTGCTCCACCATCATCAATCTAGCATGATACAATTTAAGACGCAATCCATTTACCCTTGAATTATGTAGAACACCATCCAGGTTGGCCAGCTGATATGTGCCATTTGGAAAACACTCCACTACCTTGAAAGGGCCTTCCCACTTAATTTGAAACTTCTTTTGGAAGGTGTTGTCCAACTTACTATTGTAGTGCAAAACCAAGTCATGTTTCTTGATACCCTTACTTTTGACCTTTTCATTTATCTTTGCCAAAGCCTTATCCTGCATCTGCCCATAATGCTCCAATGCGCTCATCCTATCCAACTAGACCTCTTGTAACTGCAAGAGCCTCTCTTTGAATGCATCACTAGGCGGCCCAAGCAACTTCTCTAACATCTTGACCGCAGGCAACTCTACCTCCACAGGCAATAGTTCTTCCTTTCCATACACCAAATGAAATGGAGTAAACCCTGTACCTGTCTTCACCGAAGTACGGTAAGCCCATAATGCACTAGGCAATTCCAAATCCCAATTCTTTCCTTGGTGCTCTGTCACTTTAGAAAGAATTTGTACCAACTCACCATTGAATCTTTCATTTAAGCCATTACACTACGGGTAATAAGGAGTGGTATGCTGGTGCCTAATCTTCATCTTTGTGCATAAGAAGTCTAGCATTTTAGCTCTAAATCCTGGCCCCTTATCTGAAAGTAGCTCTAATGGCACCCCAAACTTGCAGCATATTTCATCATACACAAATTTTGCCACATCCTTTGCAGTGATCTGTTTTACTGCTATAGCCTTTTCCCATCTAGAGAGATAGTCCACTGCCGTCACGATATAGCTTTTTCCCCTGCTTGTGATAGGTAACGGGCCTATTGCATCAATCCCCCACTTTTAAAACACATCAAACGCCATAATGGTTTTTCGTAGCTCTGGCTTCAACACTCTCTTCCCAAATGCTTGACACCTATTGCAAGACCTACACCAATGGTGAACATCCTTGTGCAAACTAGGCCATACATACCCCTCTTGCAAAATCTTATGAAAGGTGATCTTTAGAGCAAAATGGTCACCACATGCATCTTCATGATTCTCTTCCAACACTCTGTAAAGCCCCTCCCGCCAAGGTACACGTCTCAACACGAGATCAGCCCCTTTCATGTATAAGACATCACCAATCAATTTGTACCTGTATGCTCTACGCACAAAACCATACTTCTTAGACTTCTGAATCTCCTTTGGAATGATTCCTGTTAGCAAAAGCTCCTCTTCTTGAGCCAAACTTTCCCGGACATGGGAAAGAGGTAAGTTGGTCCTCAACACAAAAAGCTCCCCAATCATGCCTTGAGCCGCTTCATGTGCCACGCCATTTAGAGAACGTTCAATGTGTCTGATGCTCCATGCTTCAAAATTTTTTAACAGGACTTTAATTCTGAAGCACATTTCCTTCAATGAGGTGTTCTTGCTCTTCCACACACCCAACACTTGCTTCACAACTAACAAGGCATCACCTTTTATGCTCAACCTTCTAACCCCATGCTTCAAACAAATGTGTAAACCGGCTTCCAAAGTAGCATATTCAGCCTCATTGTTACTATGAGCATCCAATTTGAACCCTCTCTTGCATACTAGCTTTCCCTCTGGATCATAAAGAACTATACCCCCTGAAGCTGCATCATGGCTCTTTCTGTATGAACCATCAAAGAACAACACATGTGCATTGCTGATCTGTGGCACTTCTTCAACTACCTTTCTCACCACCTCTTCCTTAGCAATAAGGGGATTCTCCTTGTAGGTCAACAAATCAGCTAGGGTAGCCCTTGTACTATCTTCCACTAGAAAAGAGAACTCAAACTCTTGCAGCTCAATTACCCATTTCTTCACCTCATTTGACATGTTAGTACCATTAATTAACTGTGGCAAAAAGGCACAACTCGTCAAGAAAACAAAAGGTCGTGGTAGCAAGTAATGACGAAATCGTCGACAAGAAAATATTACACTAGCCATCACTAGCTCTACTTCCGAGAACTTTCTCTCCGCTACCAACTTCACTCGGCTTGCACAATACACTGGCCTCATATAATGGCTGCCCTTCCCCTTTTGCAATAGCATTGCTCCAATGGCATCATCCCCTACTGAGGGATTTACATAAAAAACTTTCTCCCAATCAGGAGCCTACATGGCTAACAACTCCCCTAACACCTCTTTCACCTGTTGAAACACTTCTTCACACTTGTCATCCCATTGCAATGGATCATGCTTTGCCACTTGTTGTAATGGATAAAGAATCTAAGAAGACAATGGAATAAACCTTTCCATGTACTTCACTTTGTGTATAAAGGTTGGAAGAAGAATAATAGACTTAACCTTGTCTGGATCAGCCTCAATGCCATTTTCTGACACCATGTGGCCCAATAACTTCACAATTGGCTGTGCTAGATGACATTTCTTTGGATTTATTTGACCTCCACATTCATCATATCGAGCCACTACCATCTACATCTTCTCATGGTGTTCAGCCCTACTGCTATAAACACAGAAGTCATCCATAAAAGATTTAACACAACTACCAATGAATGGTTCCAACACCCAATTTGCTCTCTCTTGATAGAAGGAAGGTCCATTTGACAACCGAAATGGAAATATTGTGTAGCAATAGCAGCCCCATGGCGTAATAAAAGTGGTATTTGTGCGGTCTTTAAGAGCAATCTTCAATTGAAAATAGCCTGAAAAACCATCACACACATTGTACCTCTCATAACCTGCCACTGAATCCAAGATCTGATCGATGAATGGAAGAGGATATGGGTTCTTATTAGTGGCTGCATTTAAGGGTTTAAAATCTACACAAATTCTCCACTTCCCATCCTTCTTTGGACTGACTACAACTGGACTCACCCATTCTTTGGTCTCCACAGGGACTATGAACCCTGCCTTCAATAACTTGTCCACCTCTTCTCGCAAGGCTTCCATTTGCTCTTGACCCCTCCTTCTTAGCCTTTGCCGCACTGGCTTAGCACCTTCTTTCACCTCTATATGCATCTCTTCGCCCTTGAACCCTCTCATCTCTTCATATGAAGTAATGAACAAATTAGGAAAACTAGCCAGCATGTGCAAATATATATCCTTCTCCATAGCTGAGAGGTCTCCACTGATCATTTGTGTCATCAATTCCTTCTTCTTTGACAACTCAACCTTGGTTTGCATCAGCCCTTCAATCACTTCATAAGGCCCTTCACTTTCATCTTCAACCTCATTCGCAAATGCAACTAAACCAAACTCTTCGATTTCTTTGTCCATCAAAAGAAATGCAACATCAACATCCTCATCACTGTTGGTAGTGTTATCACTGTCCTCATCTGTCACCGTGGAAGAGTCTTCATCACTAGACTCATCCTCATCTTCATAAAGCTCCTCTAATCGTTTCCTTGTGTCCATATTATAAAGCTTCTTGGTACGTGTCTTTCCATAGAGGCTAATCGTACCATGTCGCCAATCTTGAACAGTCCCACTGCACGTAACCATGGTCTGCCCTGTATAATAGGATATGCTCCCAACCCTGCTGGCATCACATGAAAATCAACCACTGCCTTTGCATCATATGTCTCCACTTCTAAGCTATTTACAACACCCAAGAATTTTACTTTTTGATGGTTTGCCAATCTGATCCGAAAACCTGACACCCCAGCCACTGTGAGACCCATCTTCTCAACGCATGAGTGTGTTATGACACATATTTGGGCTCCACCATCCACATAACCTTGTCCAAAATTTTTCCTTTTATGCCACACATCTACTATTGGACAAATGTCTGGTAGCTCATCCATTGTCAACACCTTTACTGAACCTCTCTCTGGCTCTTTCTCCATTGGGTTAACCATCCTCTTCCACTATCGCTTTAGCTTAGGGACCATCTCTATAAGCTACCCAAAAGTAACATTTGCCTTCTGCTTGTCAGATCCTCCTTCAAGTCATAGCTTAATTGCCCATCCCCTAGTGGAAAATGTGAAACATGAAACTTTCGACAAGCTCTCCTTTTCCTCTTGGCCTTGACATCCTCGCCTTCATGGCTCTTTCCTTTCTTCTTACCAGGACCTGGGGCACTTCTTCCTTCCTTATCCTCTGTGGTCCTCTTCCCAATAGGCATCACTAATGTATCCTCTAGCTTTGATGCCTTCTCCAAGGTGACTACACTTAGCACTTTTGTCTTTCCCTTTTCCTCCTGGGTCAGTCCACTGGTTCCTTCGTCTCCCTTAATTTCGATGCCATAATCATTTGACCTAGTTAGCACCTGTCTTGGCAATGGATACATGTCTCCCCCCATCCTTGGTGGCTTATCACATTGCGGGCTGATGTGACCCAAACCTCCACAATTGTAACATGTGGGTGTTTGCCTCCAAAACCTACCATTGCTTTGTCCAACACCATTCCTAGGCCTTTCTTCACCTTCTAGCTGATTTGCAAACCTCCCTCGACCTCGATTATTTCCCACTTGACCTAGCATGTTTAGGCTGAGATTCTTCATAAAATCAACCACTTGCCTCATATCTTGCTTTAGCCCGTCATCTTGCACTGTTGTAGTGACCACTACTGGCATAACCTGAGTAGTAACAGGAACCACTTGTTCATGATGAACCCCTGATATGCGACCTTGTAAAGACTCTATAGGCTGAAATTCAAACCTCATGGGCAAAGACTCCACCGCTAACTGGCTCATTTTCCTCAACTTCCACTCTTTGTTCCTTGCTACATCTAGTGCATCTTCATATGTCCTAGGCTTCTTTAGCTACACTCTCCAACGTATATTCTCCCAAAGACCAGCCAAGAACCTGTCCTTCTTCATCATGTCAGGCGGGGGTACCTGTGGTGCTAAGGCCTTGCACATCCACTCCCATGCCAATGAGAACTTACATATGTACGCATCTACTAGCTCACCTTCCTTTTGCACCAAACCTTGTACTTCTTGCCACACTTTGTCAGGATCTTCTATCTTCACAAACTCCACTTCGACCAACCCATGCCTTAGATTGTCCCAACTCAATCTTACAGGTGGATCCGCTGCACACAACTCCTCTTCAAATGCTTTAGACCAATCTCGTGCATCACTCTTCAAACAAATTTGGAGAAGACATAACATCTGCGCAGGGTCATGAATCTGGTTGCTAATGCAGGCAACCTCCATCTTTTCCAAAAATTCTTCCACATCTTCATCACTTCTTCCATGAAACTCAGGATAAGAGAAAGCCATGGCTACCCAAGTTATAATGCTTTGAGAACCCCTTCGAACACACGTGCAAGAACCCAAAACTTCTCACTACCCAATCCCCAGAAACTTCAATGGAGCTCAACTTTAGATAAGGACAAACACATGCACATCAAATGAGTTTTCATAGTTAATCATCGGAATGAAAGCAGGCAAAGGACATTCCAGGATCTCTCGTAATCGTCTTGGCCCGAACATAAAGACTATGCGCTGCTGGAAAAAAATATTCCTGGACACATAAACATTTATCTGGATTCTTTGAGTTAAATGAAATGGAGTGAATTGAGGGTCATTTTGATCATCCATTAAAGCCAACCATGAAGCTTCCAAGAAGGCACACCTGACTTAACCTCTGATTTTGCCAAAATTTTAGCAACATAACAGCATAAATGGCTCAAAAGACTAAGAAACCAGCCATCATAACTTGGAAAAATTTTGACAGAGTTTCCCCATAAGTAGAGCAGTAGGAACCCAAAATATAGACTGTATATATATGCATAAACTGTCAACAATAGAATCCGAGCATCAAATAGGACTCACTAGTACATAGCCTATGGCGAGGTCACGAAAAGGGTGCTCCAGCTACCTGTATCACCGTAAGGATCTCCACATTTGAGAATCCCCGAGCTCAATAAAAACCTCACGCTATCGACCCTCACACGAAGGCTAATGCAAATCGCGTATAGTCAAGTCTCAGAAATGACTATCTTCCAGACCAAGTCTCAGAAATGGCTGGGACTACCAAATAAAACCATATATGGCTCCACAAAGGCGTACCATGGCAGTTTCCACAAGTAACGTACAATCCAACAGACAATACGCTCAAACAGGTGCCAAGTAATGCATACCCACAACAACTGCAAGTGACACCAATGCTAGTATATCACTGTACTCCAGCTACCTGTACCTGTGTGAATCACCTGTACTTGTACCTATCCCTGTAACCTGTAGCCTATAACCTGTAACCTGTAATCTGCAACCTGCAACCTGCAACCTGTAATCCCGAATCTCGAAGCTTGAAGCTCGAAGCAGAAGTTACTCGAAAAAAATCCTCCGTGGGGGTGCCAAAAGAATGTGAGCGGGATGGAAACACACACAACGCGTTTATAATGACCCGAAACACACTCTTGGGATGATACACACACACACACATTATGGGGCACCACTCGGCTTACATGACCAGCCTGGCCGAGAGAGGAAACACACAGACGGAGTTAGAAGAGAGAGATTTCCCACTTGGCCACTCAACACTCACACACACACTCTCAAATCAGCTCAAAGGGGGGAAATTTATGTTGTTTAGACTCAATGAAGCTCAGCCCAACACCAATGGGGCAAATAGTTTACACAGTATTGAGGAAATACACCAGACACAACCACAAAGTTAAGCAGAGTCTTCACTCACCGGAGAAGATTACACAGAAAAACAGCAAAAAATCTATGAGAATTTTGGCAAAATGGACAGTGCCATTGCGTCCGGAATGCACAAAAACCCCACCCTACAATGGCACAGTGCTCAAATCCGACCTCGGATGAGCAGTTTAGGGCCAAAAAATGCTCCAAAAATAGCAAAAACACACTTGCGGCTGTTCCTCCTCTCTTCTCCACATTTTTTTTTTGTCTTCTCTCTGTTTTTTCAGTTCCCACACTTAGATTTTTTAGTTGGGCACCCGTGGCCTTTTAGCTGACCTCAAATGGACCCCGATCAGGCCAAAAATTGATCTCGCAGTGTATAGTTGTCACCTTTTTGCATCATCCGCACACCTGGCACTCAGGTTTTCCAAATAATGCATCCCGCAACCACGTGAAGTGGCCCCAAAAGGTGGTCCTCATGATTACCTTTCTGCATAAGTATCACAACAAAACACCCACGTCGTGTCCATACTTCTCCGCGTGCAAGTATTGACCCCGTTCGACCTCCTAACGCCACTCGATGCCATCTAGCGCACCTACTTACCTCATGTCGTCGGCCCGCGGATAGCTTCCTCAAGAAGTTTTATGCGCTACCAACTCCTCCTTATTGTAGAAAAACACAGTGGTCCTGGTAATAGTGAAAATCGATGCACTATGTACACCCTGTCCTCCCTGTACACATGTGGGCCCGACGTAACCACCTGGCTCTGAAAAATGGGCAATTCTTTATTTGATTCACCATGCATGTATATGTACATATGCGCAATCCCTTGCTCCAAAAAACTCCTTACAACGTTAGATTTAGATTTACGTTATATTAGATTAGATTTAGGTTTATTTACGTTATTTACATGTTATTGAAGAGGGAAATGGCATAACCAATCTACCACACTTGGGTGATAGAAAGGTTATACCATTTTCCTATTTTTATCGTTTAAGATAAGGTTGGATTAAAATTTACGTTAGATTAGATTTAGGTTTATTTTGAGTACACCGAAGGATTATACTGCCTACGTGTTTGAGAGTGGCCGGTGTCTCGGTCACAGTGTCGGAGATGCTTAGTGACTCGAACACTGCGTCGGGGTCACCTAGAGGCCTGGATCATGAGCATTCATCAGATAGGGTTGCTATTGTTCACGAGAGGGACATGCCAAAGTGATAAGCCTACGTCATCAATCGTATGTCCGATGAGACCATTATGACCCTTGAGGGGAAGCAAGTGATGGGCCGCATACAACAATTGTGTAGATGTGAATGGGCCTCACATACACAAATACTTCAATGCAAGAGTTTAATACTCTCACCTCTCCACCCCGTCAATCCATGACGGAGGTGATGGGACAAAATCCTTCTCGAAGATGGCCCAGCTTCCACTCCCCAGGGAGGAGAGGACGACCAATCTAGACACGCGGTGGCAGCAAAGTGACGGAGAAAGATTTTGCATCAAGACAGGGAGTGGCGGCTGGACCAGCTTCGAGGAGGATTTTGTCCCATCAAAGCTAGTATTAAACTCTTGCATTGAAGTATTTGTATATGTGAGGCCGATTCACATCTACAAAGATAGTAGCCCCATTGGTATGTCTTTTACCCTTCAATGGAGCGAATCATCACATGTTCAATTAGGTTAGATTTAAGATAAGATTTTGGATTGAGTTTTTATATTAGAATATAACTTTGAGATTACGGTAAAAAAAATTAGAGTTATACGAACAGTGAAAAGATCTACTCTGAAAAGATATTAAGATGCTATGAAATGCTACAGCTAGAGAAGAGGCAAAGGGGTTTTCTCCACTACATGCACTATCAAGTAGACGTGGGTGTGTAGATTTCTTGTACCCAAAAAATATAGGCATTGAACAATAAAGACGAGATTATAACCCGGTGGTTCTGATCTCCGTCCACCTCTAGATCGAGGTGTGCGGAGATTGGACATGACTAGAGAATGTGAGGTAGTTTACAGTGTGAACAAAGAGAGAGAGAGAGAGAGAGAGAGAGAGAGAGAGAGAGAGAGAGAGAGAGAGAGAGAGAGAGAACATTTGATGGACTATTAACTTGTGTGTAGCAGAAAATAGGATGAACATAGTGAGCATTTCATTAGAATAGATTCCTAATGAGATTAACAAGAGTGCTTGGGTGGAGATGGCAACAAAAAGCATAACACCTAGTTAGAAAGCATGAAAAATACTTCAAAAGAGATATAAATTAATCAATTGACAACAATTGAGGACCGGATTTGCATGGAGACGGTCCCCCCTCCAAAAGGCTTTGTATTATGGCTCCTCCCATCAAGAGAGACATTTCACAATACAATTTCTTGTGTCCCTTCAATACTAGCTAGTGCAATGAAGATGGAAAATTTATGCACTACGCAAAACACTTATCAAACACAACATCGATTCCCTCATGGTCTCAGACCCAAGACCTCACACACCTTCGAAGATGGTGAGAGCTAGCGCAGTATGAGAGTAGATTGAGAGGAAGAAGGAGTATTCTTACGAGAAAGATGTACATCTCCTCACATAATCATTCATATTAGCATAGCTTAGCTTAGTAATTAGCATGGTAGAGGAGATGAGCATGCATTGAAGCTTGGATCTTGGTTGGATTTGCATCACACAACTAAGAGTTGTCGATGTAGGCCTTCCTTCTCACAAGCTGGGAGTAGGTAATAAGCTTTTCATTAAATCTCGAGAAGGAGAGAGAGTCTTCTTTACTTCACACATGAGATTGTGTGAGTGTGTGAGTGATAATGCCTTGAAAAAATCAGCCCCCTTTCTCGCTTGGTCGACCCCTCTTGCTATTTGCTCTTGCTAGCATCCTATTGGACCTCCCCAGGCTTAGCCAATGGTAATTATGCAGCATAAGTGATAGCCTTCTGACATGTGTCCCCCTCCCCCTTTTGTGAGAGATTTAGGTAATTATTTAATTCAGCTAAACTCTCATTGGACCCCTTTGCCTCCTGGCCAATAGGAATCAGGCAAGCCATTGGGCTGCTAAATGCTCATTGGTCCCCTTGGGAGACTGTCCAATAGTCTTCTAGAGAGCTTAATCCTGATTGGTTCTTTTATCAAGTGTTTCTAAATTAATTAAGCTAGATTTACTCTAGCCTAATTGTCATTGGTCCACCTCCAAGGCCATCCAATAGGAATTGGTGGGTACACCTTGTGGGCATCTGGGCTAGGGAGCTGATATGTGGCCCTCATTCCCTTTGTGTAAAGGGAGCTTGTGTGTGTGTGTGTGTGTGAGTTTCTCTCTCATCCCCTACTTGCAAGGATCGCCCCCTCCTATGTAGGGATTGACAAAGAATTTTTGTGACACACACTAAGCATCCATTTTCCCTAGTGTTTGGCCTTTGGACACAACCTTTGAATTTTGGAACCTTAGCATTTTGGAAGTCTTAATGGGATGAACCTTAGGGTCTTTTAAGCCCATTGTTGCACATTGCTCTTTTGCAGATGGCCGTCCCTTTGGATTTCTATTTTTCCTCCTTTGGATCCCTACTGTGGCCCGGTCTGTTAGCTTAACCAATATTCTAGATTTTTCTCCCCTGGCACTTCCCCATATTAAATGATCAGTTTAACATGCAAAAATCATTTAGGAGAACTAGATATTGATTATTATTGTTGGAGCTATATATGGCTCACTCTACTGAACTTGGTCTCACCTATATATTTGTATCTTGTCCTCAATATGAATCAGTCTTTGGGAGCGTATATGGTGTGTCTCTTGTCTCGTCTCTCTCTCTTTCTCTCTACATCTCAACATGGTATCAGAGCGGTAACGATCACGCGCCGATTCAATTCATGGTGACAACAGTATGTGTATGCGATTCGCATGTAAGATTCAAAATTGTTACAAATTTTATTTTTGAGCGTTGATTCTTGTTAACTGTGGTTGTTTTGTGTTAAGAAGAATATGATTAGTGTTTTATGTGGAGTTTATTTATAATCAATCTAAATTGCTGTTCTGCTCAAAATTTGGAGAAACGGGAAAAGCGCAATGGCACTTTTCATCCAAAACTTGTTCGTCTCCTCGAGCTCTTCGATTTGAGTTCTAGGTTTGCGTCAATCGGAGTTCGCAGCAGAAAGTTATGCTGTTTCTACTGCAATAGAGCTTGACGCAGCTTTCTTCGTCCTACTTCTTCGTGAAGTGTCCGCGATCATTTTTCTTATTTTGGCATTAACTTTTTCGAGAAGATTTAGCTTTTTGCTATTCGTATTGTGGCCGTCAATCTTGCGTCTCACGCCACTCTATTTTGAGGACTCGTTTATTATTAACGTCTCCTTAACCCTGTCTTTTTTGGGTGACGTCTCTCACATCTTTGGACGTTCCTTGAGAATCCTTCTTACGTTTATCGTTGACAGAACGCAGTACTCATATCTCTCTCATTCTCAATTGCAGCCTTCACCATATATGGTGTGTAGATTCTGCGATCTTATCTTATACGTCTTCTCGCAACAAGATATGGCTATGACTATTCTCGTGAACGGCTTTCCTTCTGGCCAACGTTCTGTTCCTCCTTTCCAAGGTCAAGGATTTCCAGGCTGGAAAGCAAAGATGTTGTTAATTCTTGAAGGCGATGAACTCTCCGATGTTGTTCTTGGAAATCGTGTTTGTCCGCCTCAGCCTGTTGATATGGATAATAATAACGTGCTTATCACTGAAGGACCTATTTTTGAAGATTGGAATGTTGCCTATACGGATTGGCAACGACGTGATAAAGCAGCTCGTCGGTATATTCTTTCTGCTCTTACTGATTCCCTTTTGCTTGATATGTATGAACTGCCTACTTCCCATGACGTATGGAAGTACCTTATTGCAAACTTTTAGAAGAAATCTGTTACAGAAATACTTTATTTGAGAGGGTTGCTTAACAAGTTACAATATGAAGTTGGTACTTCCATGACGGGACATATTGAGCCTTTCAAATCTATTATTAATCAACTTGCTGCTGCCGGTGATCCTGTTCCACAAAAGCAATTGATTACACTTCTCCTTGATACGGTGAAGGACTCTTCTTATGATAACATTGTTACTATTCTCTCTAATAAAGATGGTCTTGATTTCGACCAAGCTTGCATGTCTTTAATTGAATACTCTCAACGTCAAGAACGTCGGAATGCTGGTCACAATACAGCTATGATTTCACAAGAGGAGACTGAGTCACAACAAATGGAACGTGCTTTTTATGCTCGAAGGCGTCCATTTCAACGAGGAAACCGCAGAGGTGGCCGTCGCGGTAATATTTTCTCTTGTCTCAAATTTCCTAATAAGCAATGTTCTTACTGCAACAGAAATGGCCATACTGAAGATGATTGTTGGGCACGTCAATATGATGAAGAACACAATATTACCACAAAACAACCACGTTTATCTAGAGACTCTTCTTCTTCTTCTTGTGAATATTGCGGACGATCTGATCATCCCACTCATATGTGCTATAAGCGTCGATTCGACAAAGATCGGAATAGAGCATATGCTACTGAACATCGAAACAACATTGTACCAGAAACAAGTTGCGTCCTATGTTCAGTTGCTCCAGACAGAATACTTCATGTACGTGATGGATCACTTTTTATTGTCGATTCTGGTGCTACAGGAAATATGACATATCAGTCTAAGTGGCTCCATAACTATCATCCACTGCCAGTTCAACGTGTTGTTTATCTTGCTGATGATACTACTTGTCAAGTAAAGGGTATTGGAGACTTATATCTTGGTACCTTATCTTCTTCCACTCGAATTTTGCGAGGAGTATTACATGTACCAGATCTTCAACGTAATCTTCTTTCAGTTGCTAGACTTGTTGATCTTGGTCTGTTTGTTGGATTTGATTATACCAAATGCCGAATTGAGAAAGATGGACAGACTATAGCCACTGCTCCTCGAAACGGTAATTTATTTGAACTCTCTCTCAACGATGCTGTAGCAAATATTGTCACTGCTCCAGGTGATCATGATTGCAAAGTATGGCATCACCGTTTTGTTCATGCTGATTTCTCAAAACTCCTTGATCTTCAACGTCGTGATCTTGTTCATGGCATGGATTTTAAAGCCCATCCCCATATGGGAATTTGTGAATTTTGTGCTCTTGGGAAACACAATCGTAAACCCTTTCCTCTTTCAAATACAACTCATTCTCATGACATCTTGGATCTTGTTCATACTGATATATGTGGACCTCTACCTTCTTCGAGATCACAATATCGCTACTTCATTACTTTCATTGATGATTTCTCAAGGTATACAACTGTATTTCTCCTTAGACAAAAATCTGAAGCCTTATCTGTTTTCAAACAATTCCACAAGGCTGCGGAACTTCAAACTGGTCGTCGCCTTAAGAAGCTTCATAGTGACAATGGAGGCGAATATGTTTCTCGAGAGTTTGTGAGTTACTGTGCTGACACTCGAATTCATCATGAACACACTATTCCATATTCGCCTCAACAGAATGGTGTTGCTGAACGAAAGAATCGCACTATTCTCAATGCTGTAAGATGTATGCTGATTCATTCTGGCTTATCTCGTGTTTTCTGGGCTGAAGCTACTTTGACAGCAACATTTATTTAGAATCATCTTCCTACTACTGCACCCTCTGGTAAGATACCCATCACAGCATGGACAGGTGACATTCCTTCTGTATCTCATTTTCGAACCTTTGGATGTATTGCTTATATTCATGTTCCCAAAGAAACACGAACAAAGCTTGATGCTCCTGGTCTTAAAGTTATTTTTATTGGATATTCTGACACTTCCAAAGGCTACAAATTCTATGACCCTTCCTCCAAGAAAGTAACTGTGAATCGTGATGCTACTTTTAACGAACAGCTTATGGGAGGCTCATGGTCCATGGATGATTCTGATGATACTAAATCATTGCTTCAGGCTTTTCCATTTCTTTCAGAAGATGAAACACTTCCTATAGAGCAACTTTCCTCCTCACAACCATCCATTCCAAATGTTGCCAATGATGATATTGATATTTTTGTTGATCTGCCTATTGATTTTGAACATGGCTCATGTCATGTTTATGATGACGATATTGCTGATAATGCTTTTTCTACTTCTGAAGATCCCATTACTTATGATGAAGCTATCTCTTCACCACAAAAGGATCAATGGCAAGAGGCTATGGAAGCAGAGTACGATTCTCTTATCTCTAAAGGTACATGGATACTAACTGAATTACCTCCTGGTCGTACAGCTATTAAATGTAAGTGGGTGTATAAAACAAAAGTAAAAGTAGATGGATCTTTTGACAAGTTCAAGGCGCGTTTAGTTGCAGAAGGTTACTCCCAAGTAGCTGGTGTTGATTATCAAGAGACTTTTTCACCAGTTGTTCGCATTACAAGTGTTCGAGTTTTATTGGCATTTGCTGTTCAATTTGATTTAGAAGCTCGTCAAATGGATGTGCGAACTGCTTTTCTTAATGGTGACTTGGAAGAGGAAATTTATATGGAACAACCAGAAGGGTTTGTTATTCCAGGTAAAGAAGACCTTGTTGCTCAACTCCATAAGGCACTATATGGTCTCAAACAAGCTTCGCGAGCCTGGTATACAAAATTTGATCTTTTTCTCACCTCTAAAGGATTCATCTCTTGCTCGTCAGACCCCAACTTATACATAAAACGCCAAGGTAGCAGTTTTGTGATTCTTGCTCTTTATGTGGATGATACCATCCTTGTTTCCAATGATTTGGGATTTCTTCAGCAAGTGAAAAATTTATTGTCTTCTGCATTCGATATGGTGGATCTTGGAGAGATTCACTCTTGTCTTGGCATTCAAATCCAATGGAACCGTACAAAAGGTATTTTATTCCTTCGACAGTCAAAGTTTATTGCAGATACTATTCAAAAATTTGGTATGGAATCTGCACATTCAGCCAACACACCTTGTCTTGAGAGCTCTACGAAGAATACTTCTGACAATGGCGGTCAACTTGTCACAAATCAACCTTATGCTAACTTGATCGGATGTCTTCAGTTTGTTGGCATGAACACTCGTCCTGATATTCTGTTCGCTGCTAACTATCTTGGACAACATCTTGCATGTCCTTCTCTTAAGCATTGGTCTGTTGCAAAGCGTGTATTGAAATAATTGAAAGGCACTACAGATTTTGGTTTAGTCTATCGACGACAACTCACATCGGATTCTATGCAATCTCTTTCTCTTTTGGGTTACACAGATGTAGACTGGGCAAGCTCACATTTATCTATGCGATCAACTAGTGGAAATTGCTTCTTTATAAATGGTTGTCTTGTTTCTTGGACCAGCAAGAAACAACATTGTGTTGCAGTTTCTACGACTGAGTCAGAATATGTTGCGGCATCACTTGCAGCTCGTGAGTTGATTTGGATTCGACAAATGCTGGTTGATATTGGTCACTCTCCTCTTTCTAGCACACCCTTGCGGTGTGACAACCAAAGTGCTATTAGTCTTGCAAAAGACTATGTTCAACATAATAAGTCAAAGCACATTGCTGTCCATTATCATTATGTCAGGTATGAAGTACGCAAGGGAACCATTATGGTTGAACACTGTCCAAGTGACCAGATGATTGCAGACATTTTGACCAAAGGCCTCAATGAGTCACATTTCATCCTCTTGCGCTCGGAGCTTGGAGTTGCTTCGGCCTCGCTCTTTCTAGATTAGCTTCTTTTCTATTGTAATAGCTTTGTACATATGACATTGTAATCTTTTAGGTACCATGCACTATGCACACTCCACATTTGCACCTTGTGATATCTAAGTCACTTGAATATTTGTACATAGATGCACAATTCACTTTCACATCATCACCACTGGTTCATATTTCACATTGTATAGGGGCTTGGGTTTTTCCCTTGAACTCCCCAAGGGTTTTTTCATCCAAAGCTAGAGACCTTTGTTTGAGTGGGGGTGTTGGAGCTATATATGGCTCACTCTACTGAACTTGGTCTCACCTATATATTTGTATCTTGTCCTCAATATGAATCAGTCTTTGGGAGCGTATATGGTGTGTCTCTTGTCTCGTCTCTCTCTCTTTCTCTCTACATCTCAACAATTAGCTGAAGCAACTTGCAGCTTCGACTTTTTCTAATCACGCATCACGCACGCGTAAACTATTATAGCTTCTCCTTTGTCTTTAATATAAAGGACATTAACCCCTCACACAGCTTATCCCCATTTCTACTTCCATTCTTCTTCAGCTTGCAACCTGCTGCCTGTTTTCTGTTTCATTTTGTAATCCTCATACTTTTCTTGTAATTTTTGGGGTCTTTAATCCAAAATGGCTACACAAACCAGCAGAGATAATCTGACGCCCCTGCTCATCGTGGCACTGGGTTTGCTACTTGTGGTGTCTATGGGCAGCACCATTGCAGAGGCCAAGAAGAAGCCCAAGAAGCTGTCATTCTTCATGTTCATTGCGGTGCAAAACAATAGCTTCCTTGACAACCCCAAGGGGCAGTTCACGTACGTGTTGTCGAGCGAGGCCCCTGTGACTCCGCAGCCCTTCGCCTTCGCGAATCTACATACCTTCGACAATCCGCTGTCCAAGGTCATGTCCCTGGCTGACCAGGCGGACAGAGTTGGCCGCGTGCAGGGGTGGTACGGCAACTGCGGTCAGTCGACGCTGACGCTGTGCCTGGCGCAGACATTCGCATACAATGACAGCGTCTACGCTGGCACCTTGTCGCTCTTGGGCAGTGGCGTGGCGTCAGATCCGGTGAAATACGCGCCCATTGTCGGCGGCACAGGTGATTTCGCCTTCTGCCGCGGCGTGACAGAGCAGAGCCGCGTCTTCAACGCCATCGTCAACTCCGAGGAGAATTCCTGGTTCCATTACAACATCACCCTCAAGTACTAGGCGCTGCAGCCGCCTACATGCAGCTTCTACTCGTGCCCCTCTCCACCTCCAAACCATTAGTTACCTAGATATAGAAGTACGCACCCCACACAATTTCAATAATCTTCCTGAATTCGTGTATTGTTATTTCTGCCCTATATTTCTTCTGCCCCTGAATATCAACAATAGTGGCATATGTGGAGGCATAAAACCATACATGCCTTAGGAATTAGGATGGAAGTTATTAGAATATATTTGATCTTGAAACGATTAATTAGAATGGGAGAGGACACTTATTCGATCCACCTCCTTGGGCAAAACACACAAAAAACTACCATCTTTTTTTTTTTTTTTGGGCTTAGAGACACATGTGGTCTTACATATGAGGCCTCATCAATGGGCCAATCATTCAAGTATTTGGTTGCCAAGTTTGTTGCAACCTCCTTACGTACATTGGAGGCTTGCATTACATGAGAAGCTTATCTTTGTACCAGTCTCTAAAGATGTAAAAGTTAATCCTGCATCACCGAGTTACTTGAGAAGGTAGATGCAATGGGATTCCATTCAAGCTACTTGAGAAGGTGGATACAACAGGATTCCATTCAAATATTGGATCTAAAAAGTAGTTGAATTTAAAGGCATGCAAGAATCTATATAAATAGCTTGAGTCCACCAAAACAACTAAAAACGCCTTGATCCTTAATTGCAATTCCACATAATCAAGCTTCACAAAATTTTGGAGACTCGTGCTATATGTTTATTTGAAAATTGTGTGGTGCTAGATCAATTTGTTGAGTGTTTTCTAGCTCTCGCAACATTGATATGTTTCACAATGTCATTGCACTTGTTGACATAGACCACATATGTACATCATCATCATCATCATCTCTCTCTCTCTCTCTCTCTCTCTCTCTCTCTCTCTCTCTCTCTCTCTCTCTCTCTCTCTCTCTCTCTCTCTCTGAGCGTCTGCATCTCGAGATCCTACCTTCTTGCACATTCTGCGACATGGAATTTACATACATGATCTCTCGTGTGCCTTTGGTCCATATACATGCTCTCTGGTGTCCCTTTTGGTATCTTACATTTTACTCACATAGCTTGGGATCTTTGCCCTACCTAACCAACAACATAGTATATCATATAAAAACCAGTAGTCTAGTCGTAGAGAAAAGAGACTCAGAGAATAAGAAGAAGGATAAGTGTCATAATAATCAATATCTAATTCTCCTAAATGATTTTCTCATGTTAAATAGATCATTTAATATGGGGAAGTGCCAGGGGAGAAAAAGCTAGAATATTGGTTAAGCTAGCAGACTGGCCCACTGTAGGGATCCAATGGAGGAAAAATAGGGATCCAAACGGGGGAGCATCTGCAAAAGAGCCATGTGCAACAATGGGCAAAAAAGACCCTAAGGTTCAGCCCATTAAGACTTTCAAAATGCTAAGGTACGTTCCAAAATTCAAAGGTTGTGTCCAAAGGTCAACCATGGGGGGGCATTGGATGCTTTGTGTGTGACCCAAAAGTCTTTACAAATCCCTACATAGGAGGGGGAGAGCCTTGGGAGTAGGGGATGAGAGATAAAGTCACACACACACACAAGCTCCCTTTACACAAAGGGAATAAGGGACACATGTCAGCTCCCTAGCCCAGATGCCCACAAGGTGTATGCAATTCCTATTGGATGGCCTTGGAGGTGGACCAATGAGAATTAGGCTAGAGTAAATCTAGTTTAATTAATTTATAAGCACTTTATAAAAAGAACCAATCAAAATTAAGTCTTCTGGATGACTATTGGACAGTCTCCCAAGGGGTCCAATGAGCATTCAGCAGCCCAATGGCTTGCTTGATTCCTATTGGCGAGGAGGCAAAGGGGTCCAATGAGAGTTTAATTGAATTATTAAATTACCTAAAGCTCTCACAAAAGGGAAAAGGGGGACACATGTCAGAAGGCTATCACTTATGCTTCTTAATAGTCATTGGCTAGCCCTGGGGAGGTCCAATGGAGAGATAGCAAGAGCAAATAGCAAGAGGGCTCGCCCAAGAGAGAGAGGGGGCTGATTTTTGCAAGGCATTATCACACACACACACACACACTCTCACACAGTCTATGGAGAAGAAAACAAGACTATCTCTTCCCAAGCTTTAATGGAGAGCTCATCACCTACTCCAAGCTTTTGAGATAGAAGCCTACATCGACATACTCTTGGCATGTGGATGCAAATCCAACCAAGAGCCAAGCTTCAATGCATGCTCATCTCCTCTACCAAGCTAATTACTAATCTAAGCTCTGATAATATGAGTGATTAAGTGAGGAGATGTACATCTTTCTCGTAAGATACTCTTTCTTCCTCTCACTCTACTATCATACCCTGCTAGCTCTCACCATCTTCGAAGGTGTGTGAGGTCTTGGGTCTGAGAACGGTGATAACTAATGTTGTGTTTGCTAAGTGTTTTGCTTAGTTCATGAAGCTTTCATCTTCATCGCACTAACTAGTCTTGAAGGAACACAAAGAACTGTATTGTACAATGTCTCTCTTGATGGGAGAAACCATAATACAAAGCCTTTTGGAGGGGGGACCGGCTCCATGCAAATCCGGTCCTCAACTGTTGTCAATTGCTTAATTTCTCTCTTTTGAAAGTATTTTTCATGCTATCTAACTAGGTGTTATGCTTTTTGTTGCTCTCTCCACCCAAGCACTCTTGTAATTCTCATTAGGAATCTATTCTAATGAAATGCCCAATATGTTCATGCTAATTTCCGCTACACACAAGCTTTTAGGCCAATAAATGTTACATTGGTACATAGATGCACAATTCACTTTCACATCATCACCACTGGTTCATATTTCACATTGTATAGGGGCTTGGGTTTTTCCCTTGAACTCCCCAAGGGTTTTTTCATCCAAAGCTAGAGACCTTTGTTTGAGTGGGGGTGTTGGAGCTATATATGGCTCACTCTACTGAACTTGGTCTCACCTATATATTTGTATCTTGTCCTCAATATGAATCAGTCTTTGGGAGCATATATGGTGTGTCTCTTGTCTCGTCTCTCTCTCTTTCTCTCTACATCTCAACAATTATGACATGGGGACTCTGTTCCCCCGCCACTACCAACATATGGAAAACCACAAGATCCGTCGCCACTTCGTCTCTCACGGCGCTCGCTGCCCTAAGACGAGCAATGATGCACACTGCTAGAGGAAGTCCGTCAAGGATGTTCTAGCAAAGCAGGAGTGGAATGGAGTGGCGTAGGACCCTGTGATTCCATGGGAGTGGGACCCTGCGATGCAAGGGGAGTAGGATCGTGCGATGGAATGGGAGTAGGACGATAGGAAGGGAGAGTATAGGGAGGTGCTGTTGGAGAGGGGGAACGGGGGAACACACCCGGCACAAACAAAAGGGCCTCTCTATAGCTCAGGGTATTCATAGCACCCCTATCCTCTCAGAAAACACCGTCAAAGAAACTCTTTACACTAGAAGACCATCGTCTGCCCAATTTCTACTGCTCACACACTCCACAAACCACCACACAAGGCACACCTACTACCACTTCCTGTCTCCACCCTTACACACGCACACAAACACTCAATCAAACACTCTCTCACACAAAACACCATCGGTCCGGGGGGGCACACACATCCACACAGTCGGCACCGAGGAGAATCATGAAAGAAGAAGAAAGAGAAGGGGGGAAGGGGAAACAACAACAAGGGATGCAGCAACTGTGGCTTGATTGCACTTCAAAAAATGTATACAACGGCTTGCATTGCCATCACCATGGCCATTTTCAAGAAAAAGTTACAAAGGGGCTAGCTTGCTAGAGAACTCCACTTTGCAGGCTTCAAAACGGCACTCAAAAGGCTAGGAAAAAAGCCCTTAATTTGATTCGATTTTGAATTTTATAGGGGGCCTTTTTATTTTCTAATTTACAATTTAATTGGTCCACTTGGCACCTTGAATTGGCATTTTTGGAAAAGGGGGCACCGCCTAGCTCTATCTCGCTCTTCATTTTTTATTGTTTATCTTTCATCTTTTACCCTCTTTAAGCTTAACCTTATACTGCTCAATTAGCTTGACTTTGACTCTCTCTCTCTCTCTCTCTATCTGAATCCTTCTGCCACCTCTCTCCTTTTCTCTCCCCGAATTTGGTCCAACCTCCACTTTGCCTTTGATTTGGTTTATCCTTTGCTCTTAGCTTGGTTTTGTCCAGCCTCTACTGTCCCTTTCACTCCTTGCTTTTCCCGGACATGCTTTGGCATGGTCCATTTGCTTCTTACTTGGCTTTGCCTTCACCTTATGCTCCCATTTGGCCGCCATTGTGGGATCTTCCTCTTACACGAGGGGGGGAGGCAATAGCGATGTCGCTATTGCCCCTCCTCTCTCCTTCAAAATTTTGGGGCCCCAAGGACCGCGGGACCATTCCCTTAAGCGAGCCATGTCATCTGTCGCCCACGCTCCCTCTCACATGCGGGCGTGCGCCACCTCGCCGACCCGCCCGGCCAAAGCCGTCGTGCTACGCCCCACTCGGCCGCGTGCCACCTACAACGCCAGCTCACATCGCCCATGAGGGGCGCAACCGCCTACTCCATAACCACCAAGGAGGGAGCTCCCCTCTCTCCTTCTCATGCTCCTTGTGAGTCTCAAGACCCACTATATATATTGCGCTCTCTAAGCACGCCGTTCCGCATATGGGGCAATCCCTTGACACGTGGCAGCATAAGACGTGTCTTCTTTGAAAATGGCCTCCAAGGTCATGTAAAAAGTTCCCACTTTCAATTTTTTTTTGGCCCACTTCATAAGCCTGCCATATTTTACTGAGAATCCCACTTCTTGGAGTAAAGACTCCACCCGATCGCCTAGGTTTTTGGCTTCAATTCCCTCCGTGCTCATTGAGTTTCAACTTCCCTGGGTCTGCTATCCAAGGCCACAAAAAATGGAAAAAATCATCTGCAAACTTTCACTACCCACGGCTCCGAACTCCATCTTTCTGTATCCTGCTGACCAAGCATCCGATTGACGCGTAGTCAATTCGTGCTAGCTCCATACGATGCACACTTCCACCGAGAACCTTGATGAGATCAAAAAGATACCAGATGGTGCATTCTCCAATGCGAGAAAATGAGCTCAGACCCGGCCCCCGAAAAATCTTCTAACGGCCATAACCTGCTATCCAGAGCTCCGATTCGCAATCCGAGAAGACAGGCATGCTCCACAACTTGAGCACTACACATGTATATACTGACATAAGCCCGGGACACCTGTCCCCAGATGCCCTATCCGTCGCGGATCTGCTACACACTCTTCCTTTAAATTGCAATATCTTGAGCATCAGGGCTCCATTTGACAAGCCATTTGGACCCATTTGTAGAGCACGCTAAACACTACATTCTAGGACACTGATTTGGAATTTTGGACACCTTGACCTGCCATCCCATGTGGACCATGCCTGAGCCTCCTTGGCCTAAAAAATTGTTTTAAGCATACATTCCCACTATCCTTTGGCTGCTTAGGGCCTTGGCACCTTCCCTAGCCTTCTGCACTGCACTCGACTGCACCCTTTGCCTGGCATAGACCACTTGCTAGCTTCGACCAAGGTTGGTTGCACCACCGTCGGTGCGAGGCTCTCTAGGTAAGGAGTGCCTCTCTGACTCCCCATGGTGTAGTCTGTAGAGAAATGTCGTAGGTCACAAGCTGTTACGGAGTGTAGCAGCCAAACAAATCCTCCATCAAACGGAGGTACTGCTCTCGTAAAGAGATAGCCCGCTGTAAGTCAGGATCTACGACCGATGGAGGAACCTGAGAAGGGTAGGTGTAGGATGGCCATGCCTGCAAATAAAAACAATAAACCTATGATACTCATGGTTTAGGGTTAACTACGTAGAAACTGTTGAGACTATATGTGAAGCTACTCAATATATGGCTTCTCTATATATGGCACCCAGGTCCCCTCTATATATACATCATCTCATGTGTGTATTCTACACACTTTGGGGTTCTATTTATGTGCTCTCTCTTTCTCTCTCAACATGGTATCAGAGCAGTACGTTTTTGTTTTCAATTTTTCTCCTCATCAAAACCGATTTTGCGGAAACTACCCGTGTTAAGACACTGGAGTTGATGTGGTTTACAACTTTGTAGAAGGAAGTTCTGCACCAATTTTGAGTTATCGTTTGCGGACTCCGTACATACCTGAAAAGCAACTTCCGCTTTCTGTTTTTTATTTTTCTGCTAATTGAAAATATTTTTGCAGAAGAAACTTGTCTAAGGGACCGGAATCGATGTGGTCTACAAATTTACAGAAGGAAGTTTTTTCAAATTCCGCACCGATTTTGAGTTATCGTTCGCGGACTGCGTACATACCTGAAAAGAAACTTCCGCTTTCTGTTTTTGATTTTTTTGTTATTTAAAAACGAATTTGCAGAAACTACTTGTGGGAAGGATTGGAATCGATGTGGTCTACAACTTTGCAGAAGAAAAGTTTTTCAAATTCTGCACCGATTTTGAGTTATTGTTCGCGGACTGCGTACATGTCCGAAAAGCAAGTTTCGTTTTATGTTTTTGATTTTTCTACTAATTGAAAATGATTTTGCAAAAACTACCCGCTAGAGGGACGGGAATCCATGTGGTCAAATTTGCAGAAACTACCTGTGGGAAGGACTGGAATTGATGTGGTCTACAACTTTGCAGAAGAAATTTTTTTCAAATTCTGCACCGATTTTGAGTTATTGTTCGCGGACTGCATACATGTCCGAAAAGCAAGTTTCGTTTTATGTTTTTGATTTTTCTACTAATTGAAAATGATTTTGCAAAAACTACTCGCTAAAGGGACGGGAATCCATGTGGTCTACAACTTTGTAGAAGAAAGTTTTTTCAAATCCTGCACCGATTTTGAGTTATCGTTCGCGGACTGCATACATGTCCGAAAAGCAAGTTTCGTTTTATATTTTTAAATTTTTTCCTAATTGAAAACGATTTTGCAAAAACTACTCGCGAGAGGGACCGGAATTGATGTGGTCTACAAATTTGCAGAAGAACATTTTTTCAAATTCTGCACCGATTTTGAGTTATCGTTCGCAGACTGCGTACATGCCTAAAAAGCAACTTCGCTTTTTGTTTTTTATTTTTCTCCTGATTGAAAACGATTTTGCAGAAACTAGCCGCTGCAGGCATCGAAATCCACGAGACACTATTCGCTTGAGCCATTTGAATCGATATGGTCTATAACTTTGTAGAAGAAAGTTTCTTTAAATCCTGCACCGATTTTGGGTTATTGTCTCAGACTGCAAATATGTTTGAAAAGCAAAATTTTACTTTTTGCTTTTGATTTTTCTCATAACTGAAAACTTGTCAATTATATTTTTTCTTCATATATTTGTTACTAACGTAACTTTGCTGCAGAAGCCAGTTACATATCGTTCCGATTCAGTCAAGCCGTTCATGATCGTCCAAATTCTATCGAGCTACTGTTGGTAGATGATCTTTTGTTATATGATATACTCGGTCATTGATTTTCGTATAATTATTCTTTTAGAGATATAGTTTACGTCCTTTTATTGATAATTTCTCGTTGATACCATAGTGATTTTGATGGTACCATGATGATGTTTTGTAAGTACTTTGGTCATGGTGATTTTCGTTGATACCATGATGATATTTCATTAATACCATGGTTATTCTCGATGATGCCATGATGATATTTCGTTGATACCATGGTTATTCTCGGTGATTCCATGATGATATTTCGTTGATTCCATGGTGATTTTTGTTGATACTATGATGATGTTTCGTTGATACCATGGTTATTCTCGGTGATACCATGATGATGTTTCGTTGATACCATGGTTATTCTCGGTGATACCATGATGTTGTTTCGTTGATACCATGGTTATTCTCAGTGATGCCATGATGTTGTTTAATTGATACAATGATTATTATCGGTGATATCATGATGCTTTTCGTTAATACCATGATGATTTATTCATTTTTATTGATACAATGATGATGTTTTGTTAATACTTTGATGATATTCATTGATCACTACGTTGATAAATGTTGTTTTATGTAGTATATACCCATATCATTTTCATCATGTAATCACGCATCTTGTACTTTTACGTTCATACTTTATGTACCATATGTTTTCGTGCGTATATATTTCGTCAAAAGAGTGGCGTCGCGAACCATCTCTTATGGCATTGTGAATGTAATTATTTCACTAACGATGCTAATAATTTTCATGACTATGTTTTTTTGAGTCTAGGATCTATGTAGGATTGATCAAAGAATTGATTTTATGAAGACAAACTTGGTGACAATAAAAGATTTATGAAGATATGTTTGGTGATTCCATATTGATGACAACATGAAGACATGTTTGGTGATGCGATATTGATGACAAGCTACATAGAAGATTCACGGAAACACTTTTGATTACAAGCTAATCGATAGCCTTTACACCTCTTTATTGAACCTTTGTATTCATTATTGTATTTGATAGGATAGGAGTAATGTAACTCTTCATAAAACATTCATTGTAAAAGGAGTGATGTAGCTCCTCATAAAATATTCATTGTAAAAGGAGTGATGTAGCTCCTCGTGAACATTTGTATATTCAATAATTTTTATAATATAACGGTAGGTGTATATAGAGCTGTGGGTTTTTCCCTTGATTCCCCAAGGGTTTTTTCATCCATAGTTAGGGACCTTTATTTGAGCGCGGGTGTTGAGCTTATATGTAAAGCTACTCAATATATGGCTTCTCTATATATGGCACCTAGGTCCCCTCTATATATACATCATCTCATGTGTGTATTCTACACACTTTGGGGTTCTATTTCTGTGCTCTCTCTTTCTCTCTCAACAGAAACATTCTTTATTTCTTTGCTTATTCTCACCGACTCAAGACTCGGGTCCACTGGAGGCGATGTCCATCCCGGGTGGGAGACCACCTAGGATGTGAACCAACCAAAAGAAGAGCCAGCTCGCTGCTCCTCACCGATTGGTTTCTCGTCTGACATCTACATTACAAAGAGAAATATAGATTAAGCTTTTTACCCTACTCACTCATCTATAAATACGTACACAAGTATATTAGCACAAAAACACATAGATACATATACATACTAGTAGATCTTAGTAGATCGAGGCTAGTAGTGCCAAAGGTCAACTCCACCTCTTTAGATATAAATCGTAATCTTGACCGTGGTAAAACCAAAGGTACATTGCGGTAATCCATGCATGAGTGGATCAATGACCGCAACACCACGATTAGAAAAGGACTATATCCAAAAGGAAGCGTCTAACCTTCTGGTGCTATGCTCCCGTACTTAGTGCCTACATACATGCATAAACAAATATATATGTACACACATATATTTGTTATGGTTGTAAATGTAGCCATCGTTTTGTGTTGGATGCACCTAGATTAATGTCTAAGTGATGAATTGATCGTAACATTACAATTCTAATGTAATGCCATCAGGGATTTAATATTTACATAATTATGATAAATTTTGTGTGATCACAAGGTCTTATTGACACATTTACATGATTACACTAAGCATGATCACAAAGAACCTGGTTAAAGGCGACCTGCAAACCCACTGAATTTGCGCCGGGATTTTCCATTTTCCTTGCGGGCTCGCTAGGAATACTAAAAAGCCCGACGGGCTTGCAAAATTATATATATGCGGGCCCGATCAGGTCCGCTGGGTGTTATTGTTACAGTCAGAGGTGCGGAGTTCCCTGCAAAATACCCAAAATAAATACTACAGACGATGAGACACGCAAATCTGCATACCTTGCAACCCTCCTTGCACATAATCAAGCTACACATGAGCAGAGAGAGACAGAGAGGGAGATGGAGCGAGAGAACACGTGCAGGCGCACCTCCTAGAGTGGAGTGCTACGCCGGCACGGCGAGAGAGAAGAGGGAAGAGGAGACAAGAACAACGCAAGCACTAGGTGCAATCTCCCCCCGTGCAAGAGTGACCATTTCCCTCTTGCACGTATTTGTTTTATAGATTTCTTGAATGGTCATAATAGTTACAGACTCGCCGGCCGGTCATAAATGGCCAAAGCTCATAAAAGAGAGATTGAATAATAAAATGTACAATGTATATATTTTCATTCGCATAGGCCTAGATCGGTCCAGTATTTTCCACCTGTCAGCTACAATAAAATAGTAAAATATCAATTCCATAACATACCTCTCCGTTGGAAAGCAACTGTCCTCAGTTGCGAAGATAAAAATCTGCAAACAATACTTGTCAGAAACAATGATTAGAAATCTGGATCAAATAGTAAAAGAAAAATCCATAAAATTAGTCAACATTGCTTATGCCTGTCATCATCCACATACTACCTATTCTAGTGTCCTATACCACTAAAATAAGCAGTATATGTCATACCCTGATGAATCAGGATATCATTGGTCACATTCATCATCAATCTCATAATGTCAAGTCTCATCACATAAACGCTGCTGTGATAAAATAATCATCAGATATCAACTCCCAATCAAATTCCAATTTCACAATATAAGTCCAAATCCAAGTCACTTTCATTATGTACCCGGCTAACAAAATCATACCAGTTGCAGTGGTGGCCAACCACTTCAGCATGATTTTGTGATCGGTGTTGCCTAAATCGACGAATCTACACCCGACGTGCTGCCTAAATCGGCGAATCTGCATTTGATATAAGTTCAAAAAGTGTGAATCTATTTCTTGATTTCATCTTCTGTGTGTGTGTGTGTGTGTGTGTGTGTGTGTGTGAGAGAGAGAGAGAGAGAGAGAGAGAGAGAGAGAGAGTCGACCACCTTTGCAAGTACGTCGAGAGGAGAGAGGGGGTCATGTGGGAGCATGCTCTACGTCGCAGTGCACGGCAGCAGCGGTGTACCTAACCACACGATCTGGGTATGTGTTGTGTGTGTGTATGTACTGTGTGGTAGCGTGCCTTTTGTTGTATTGCACGGCAGTAATAAGGTACCTCACCACACAATGGGAATGGGTGTGTAAGCTCTTCTACGGAAAAGTGCTTCTCACGGGGCATCAACCTTGATGACGCGGGGAAGATGGTGTCCTTGTGGTAAGTATTGGGTTAATGTCTGGGTACTACGTGGGTAACGGGGCTAATCTAGTATCCTTATGGTAAATCAAATTCCCTCCCCTTTCCCAAAAAGTATATGGACATCGATCGGTAACATGGCTATATGATGTTTGTATGCAAGCCATTGTTTTTCCTTAGATTGAGGCGGCACTCAGTCGGTAACGCGGCCGTACGAACGTCGTATAATTTGTATGTGCATGTGTAATTAATTTTTTAAGTATTAAGTTTATGAAATACTTGGTCGGTGACGCGACTATGAAGAGTATTTCATATACAAAATGTATGCATTGTTTGTTTTTGTTGTTTTTAACTATTCATTTGAAATTATATACTAGCTAATCATATTCAAAATAATACTTTATTCATCAATCATAGCTATTTTAAATGTTCCATTTAAATAAATTATATGTAAAAAAGTAGTTGTACACAAATTACACGTTAAATATTTTTTTTAATCTTTTTAAAGGACTCTCAAGCATTATCGCTATTTTTAATGCTTCATTTACAATTTGCATATTAAATATTCTTTTGTATCTTTTTAAAGAGCATCAATTATCATCGCTTTTAATTTGATTGCTACATTTATATAAATTCTATGTAAAAAAGTGTGTGAACACAATTTGCTAGTCCAATTTGTATACTTCCAATGTTTTAAATGTTTTTTAAGTTTTTAAGTCGGTGTGTGCTTTGTTTGAATTAGTATGTGCGCACCAAGAAAAATATAAGTTAAAAATTCAATATATGTTGAAATGTGCCAAACTGTTAACATGTATTGTCTGATCTGAATTAAGTTCTTATAAACCACTTGTTTGATCTGCATTTTACACGTGACATAACAAATTGCAATTTTAAGTGAAGATTATTTTCAATTTTTATCAATATGTCCTTGCACATTTTTGAAAGTCTTCGAGTGGTGGTTAATAGTTTACCTCAGATAGTGTGAGAGTGTTAGTGTCATTCGCAACCATGAATTTGTATTTGATATGCTGTTTTTAATTGTCCAGTGCAAATATGACGCCAGATCAAAAGAAATGTACTATGCATGCCATTCGTAAAGAATGTATTTTGGCAATCTCATCATCTGCGCTGATCGCATACATCAGATTAGTGAAAGCGATGTCTATATCAAAGACCTCACTAGCACTATATGGGAGAATACAGAGCGCAGGTTGCGACTTGAAGGCCAATACGAGTTGTTGCTTCCAGCATGGATACGAGAATTTGATCCCCACTACAAGGTTAGGATAGTGTTGGGCAATATGAAAGTATGTTACAGAGACTTAAAAAAAGATATCCCACCTGTCTGCCACATGTCAAAACTAGAGCTCTTGGATAAATTGTGGGAAGAACAGAAGGTAAAGATGAAGCGTGTGAAAGGGAAAGACCAAGCAGCATTACCCAAGAGGTTGAAGATGGCCCAAGATGTGCAAGCAGCTTTGGGAGGTCGATCTGATGCCAGCGCCACTGACACAATCATGCGCACTGCTTTGAATGCAAAATTCACTCATCTTGCTGGCATCCCTCACGAAGCCTTGGTAGAAGGTATGAGGATTGGAGCAGGATCCTTCGGTGTGTGCACATTGTATACCAGTAAAGGCATCTCATGTTTTCTAGACCACATTACATATGTGGCAAAATGTTACAAGGGAGGGAGTGAGGTGAAATTTGACAGCTTTCAGACAGAGCAAAGAATGAAAACTCTTCACCCCTTCATTGTAAGGTGCATTGGGTTTACTACCAAAGCTCCGTGGATCACGATATTCCCATACTACAATGGGGGTACCATGGGCGACATGATGTATCACTTACCATTCGCTTTATGGATTGTTCAAACGACACATGCACATGCAACAACACGGCTGGAGATCATTGCCTGTAGCAAATCTTCCTGTAATCGAGATAGACACGCTACGGATCAAAGCAGTGATAGAGTAGATGCCAGCCATTTGTCATGCCTTAATCGACGGCGTTACGATGTCCACTCGACCGGTATACTACATAGTGACCTGCACCCATTCAATATAATGTTGGACTTTACTCACGCCGATAAACCCCCCGTCAGCATCATTGATTGGGGTATGATGCTGAGAACACCAGTTAAGCGTGCAACAATTAATTATATGTATTCAAGCGCACAGTCGAACGAAGCAGTTTTGGATGCACAAAGAGTGCAGGGACTGCCGAGATGGCTAAGCGACCGTAGATTGCTCCCGAACTATACAATCCATGGTGCACACATGCATACACAAAAGGAGCAATATTTATGCATTGGGCTACCTATTCGACAGGCTGGAAGATTTTTGGAGTGCAGCAAGAAAAGTTTATTTTCCAAAAGAAGTTTTTCACCACCCGGGCGAAGATATTATGAAGGCTATTCATAGATTGTTGGATGAAGTTAAAAGAGCGATGTCACGGGAACCGAATAATAGAGATAGACAGCAAAACAGAGGAAGAAATCTTTGTATTGATAGTGTTCGATACAACAAAGGAGCAATTGAATATATATATGGGCGCACTCCGTTGTACGGAGCTCGAACCTCCATTGTCACGGGAACCGAATAATAGAGATAGACAGCAAAACAGAGGAAGAAATCTTTGTATTGATAGTGTTCGATACAACAGAGGAGCAATTGAATATATATATGGGCGCACTCCGTTGTACGGAGCTCGAACCTCCCGACCACCCCTGAGCTTCAATTCGCTTGCATGCAGCGTCTCACTCGCACTCGCACTCGCAGAAGAGAGAATGGTGAATGATCCCCAAACGCACCACCTGTCGTGCTTTTATCCTTGTTTTCCTCGAAAAGCCTGCACGATTTTCGTACCAAGTATACCTGCGAGAATAATATAAGAACGTGATCGCTAAGCGATCCGTAAAGGTTAGATTTCTATCATGACACTTTGCACAGATCCTGTTTCACACATTGATTTCTGCATCGCCTACAAAATAGCCAAAAGAACATACTCGTGCAACCAATTCAATATGGTAATCAAAGTAAAAAAAACATAATTATATACCTTCATAATCTCAATTGCCATACTCTATCATGAAGAAACAATCCACTTCTTGGTTGATAGCAGGGAGAACTGTATGATGTTGTATGTCTGTCTGTCCCTGTGTACACTACACTGCTGCTGCCTTTTGTTTTTTTTCATCATAACTTTTACAAACGAACTCAGGACAAAGCAATCCAGGTACTCAAAATGACGGGAATAGGTCTAGTCTACAAGGCATCGCGGACAAAATTGCGAAAAACATCTCTGTTTGGCTAAAAACGCAACTTTTAGGTCGCGACTCATAAAACCTCTATTTTTGGGTCTCCACTACTTTTACAACTTATTTTAAGCCTACCCATGCATTTTAAGCTAAAACACATAAATATAAAACATTGATATTAATAAAAATCTCAATTTTACTGTTCATAAACAGACTATCTGTTATTCATTAATCTTTATCAAATCCGTCTTTAGTGTATTATTTAAATATATATATATATGTTCTCTCTTAATATCTCAACTCATTCGTATAAGCTCTATTTAATAAACTATTCAACAATCTTTCAAATCGTGCTAACGAAAGATATGTCCTGCTACATTCTTTTCGACTTTAAGAACTTCAAAAACTAGTCCTATTACAAGCGAGAACAAAGAAGAAATGCTTCTGACGTGCTGATATTCTCCAAAGAACATTTAAAGAAAGACCCTAACCTTGTCCAACGTCCACTTGTTGAACTTGCACCATCATTTTATCCGATTTAAACATTCCTATGATATACATATGTCTTGTTCATGGTATTCTATTGTCTATTGAAGTGTATTATTTGGTTTGAAGTCGTTCACCTAATTGAGTCAACTATCTTTAGTCATTTCAAATTTTTCATTTAACTATCAGTATTTCAAATTTGCCTAGTGGTTCCATTAGCACATTTGTTGTGGTTTGATTTAGTGGATTCCACGCACTTTCCCTATGAACGAGAAGCTGCTATATTCTGCATATGTGAGACTATTGAATTTGAGAATATATATTTGCCAATGATATTGAATATTTCTCTATCTGTTGACTGCAGCTCTAAGAGAAAATGGCCGATGAAGAACAAGATATTGGCACCCAATCATTGCCCGATGATCTATAACAAGTGGCTGTTAATGCATTTTAACGCATGAAGTCTCTGGGACACGGCATGTCGGTGAAGGAGTACGAGCGGAAGTGCGACGCGAGAGAGAGTGCGAGAAGAAGAGCACGACGATATGGTGAACTCGCTCTACTGTAATGTGTAGAGCATAGTGAGTTCTTATTAGGTTTTCACAAAAGAATATGTGTACATATCTGGCGGCCCGCCCACTTACCTGGGCGACCACATTGGGCTTTATACACCAACAACCTCCCACTTAAAGTCCAATGTGGTACTTTAAGTGTGAGAGAAGCTACTATACAAGCTAATATACAAGAGATGTAGAGAAGTGATGTACTACCCTACACCTAACTGCTTGCGAAAATGCGCAAAGCTCTTTGAGGGAAGTCCTTTTGTAAGTAGATCAACAGGATTTTCTGTGGTGTGAACTTTGACAAGCTGAAGTTGCTTATCCTCGAGCATTTCCATGATGAAATGATACTTCACATCCACATGCTTTGTCTTTGAGTGATAAACTGGATTGCGAGACAATTGTATAGCACTTTGACTATCACAATATGACACAATCATCTCTTCTTTGATTCCCAAATCTGTTACTAGTCGATTAAGCCAAATTGATTCTTTGCATGCCTCTAATGCTGTAACATATTGAGCCTATGTAGTAGACTGAGTAACACAATCTTGTAATCTAGAACGCCATGATACTGCTCCACCGGCCAATGTAAAGACATACCCTGACGTAGACCTTCGGTTGTCTAAGTCACCTGCATAATTTGAGTCTGTAAAACTCTTTACACTTAGCTCCTGACTCCCAGAGCATATACGCATACTCTTTGTAGCTTTCAGGTATCTCAATATTCCTTCCATTGCCACCATATGTGAAACTTAGCAAACAAGATTGTCCTGTGTCTGAGGAAGAACAGGCTGAAATGGATAAGATTCCATATGCATCTGCAGTGGGTAGTTTGATGTATGCAATGATTGCTACTCGCCCAGAAATTGCATTTGCAGTGGGAGTAGTAAGTCGATACATGTCAAACCCAGGCAAGAAACATTGATCGGGGAGCACCACAGACGGAGAGTGAGAGAGAGAGAAGGAGACACACACAAAACTTAGCCATAACTGACAATCCACATCCTACCTACATCACTTGCCAAACATATGGTACTTGAGCTCACTCCTAACTAAGTGGATTGTTGGATAAACTATCCACCTGTACGCACGTGAATCTGTCACCTACGAGCTTGACAGGCTCAACATGTATCTAGAATTTCCATACTTAGCAATCAGTCCGCACAAGACATGTGCATCATCCCTCTGATCGGTGTACTTGTATGCATATAACACTCTAGGCCAAAGCACGGCACTATGAGCAACCACTCTCACTTCTGAGAGAAAACATGTGTAGAATCCTCAATGCACATACATGGCTCCCTCTCCAGAAAACTAGCTCAAACACCTATGAGCTCATGGCATCCATGTGATTGCAAAACAGCAATGCGCAAGGCATACACCATCAAGCTAAGCACCTCCTGACACAAGGGCTTACTACCCACCTGCAAGAGCTCACCGCCTGGCTCTCAATGTATCAAACCTCAATGCCCATACACGGTCTTGAGCACATGCCAACCCACACAAGAAAATTGAATCCGCTCTGAAAGGCCCTCAAAGGTCAATATTTGCTACTGTTGCTCACTAGCTGTGCTGCTACCTCCTACTTTGAAATGTAAATTTGACAACCAAAATGAGCACAGACCCGGGTACAAAGTACCTTTTTTATTTTGGGTGGCCGATTTGGGTAAAATCAAGTCTTTGATCACCTAATTTTGACACTGTCACAAAAGAATATGTGTACATACCTGGCGGTCCGCCCACTTACCTGGGCGACCACATTGGGCTTTATACCCCAACTGTCGGCACAACACGCGATGCGTACTGCTGGACGATTCTCAAAGTGGGAAAATCCAAACCATATGCAATGGAAAGAGATCAATAAAGAAGTGACAAAGGACATGATCAAGACAATATGGCTATGTAAGGATGCAAAGATCAAGAAAGGAAGGTGGAAGGTTTCGAAGTGCAATCATGATGCGATCAAAGAAAATGCTGAGAGGATTTATTTGGAGGTTTACGGCCATCCCTTGCACAATGCAGATTGTGCGCTATATTTTGCAAAAATGTTATATGTTCACTTTGTGCAACAGCGACCAGTAGACTTCTCGTCAAAGGAGACAACTATTGCCACTCATGATTTAAGGGATAATTGTGTAACTTTCACTCGAGATGAGTTGGCATTGATAGTGGAAGGCGCCGACCTACAGTTAAAAAGATACAAGGGTTTTACACGCCACAGCTGGCAGAGAAAGATACAGAAATAGCACGGCTTTCTATAGCCACCCAGACACCCCAACCCTTACAAGTCTGGATGGACAAAAGCATTCACCACTTAAGTCAGAACGTTCAAAATCTGACATAGCAAGTGAATCCAACACATGTACAAGGAACACACATCGGCCACCTTGTCATGCATCCGGATTTGGTCCCCTCGTCTACTTCAGATGCATCATTATCTTCCCAATGTCCAGTTTGCTACAAGAATTTTGATGGATGGAATCGATATTATACATTGACATCTGGTCATTATTATCATTTAGTTTGTCTTATTCGTTTAATGCAAAATAGTAGTTGATGCGCAATCTGTTCACAAGATATTCCACAAGGAATATATATTATGTTTGGCATGGCAAACGAATATAAATTCAAGCAAGCACACCCAGATACCCCTAGCACAATTAGAAATCTGTTTGATAAACAAGATGCTGCTTCAGGGCAACACAATTGAGATTGACAAACTATGTACTATCCCAAATATGAAGCATTGTAATTACTCAAAATACATTTGAATACAAGGTCTTTTACAATGATTTTTGACATTTACTTGTTCTACTCTCAAGCTATATTGAATCTGTTGAGTTGTTATCTAGTTCTAAGTGTGAGTGTTGTGGTTCTCCTTGTAATTCAGCCTCCACATCTATTATCAAATTCTCTTCTATTTTGTCTACAGTTCATTAAGATACACAAACATACAACCATGTTGGCATTTCCTCCTTGTAGACACTAATTATTTTGCTCTTTCTGCTAATAGTTTGTTGCGAATAGTGTTGTGAACATACTTGTATATACTCAAGTTTCTCTCTGAACTTGAGTTTGCTACACATTGTGCAAGTACTTTCATTGTAAGGGGGTGTAAGGTAGAGTAATGCTCTCCACCATTCATCATCCATCACTTCCATGCAGGTGCTCTTTTGCCATTACCTGTACAAAATCATTTGCAAAAGGACCTTCTTTTAATCTTAATGCACTCGTTTCTTTGATGCAATCAATTCGGTCCTAAACATTGGAGTAGAACGTGTTGACCGCGTGATAGAAATCGCTTACCACCTCTATATTGGACATCAGATCTAAAATCCAATACTCTGGATCGAGCATATAAGAAACATTATGGAGTGGACTACGAGCGCTCTTCCACCTTGCATAAAAATACTTAGCCAGAAATTTTCGGTGTTTGCGAGAGAATGGTAATCGCCACTCTTTCTCTACTACACACTCTTTCAACTCTTCAAGATTTTAAAGACTCTGTTGGACTGACCACCATGTCATTCATACTTTGCCCAAGTTTGGCGCCCTTTGATCAAGATTGCGGATCACGAACATAACGGGCATCATTACATGGTATACATCCATTACACTTCTCCACCAAGCAACCTTGTTCACATTGCCACATAAACATGTAATTTTTTCTTTCACTTTTTCTTTATGTGCAAACTGCCATTCATCAAAGGCCACACAATTGAATGTGTCAATCACAACGCATTTATTACGAAGAAGTAATTCCAAGGTATAAAAGTGTTTGCAGAACTAAGTTTCAACAGGAAGTTTCAACATCACTGACATGCGCATCCTGTACAAATCGAGCACTCTTTATCATTTCAAGATAAATTTCACAACCTGACGTTCTATATCAATTATTTTGGCAAACCATGTGGTTTCTTCGCTAGTGTTCCAATCTTTCAACATCAAGTTTAAGCTATGCGTATTACAACCATTGGTAAAAATGTGTAGAAAGCACTTCTCTATTAATTTACTGGCGTTTTTATAATTCTTTGCGTTGTTCATGACTACTTGAACGACATGTTCAACACCAATTTCTTTAATTACGTTAATCAAGACCTTAGAAATATATTTTCCACTTGTAATTGCATCAGAACGATCAATCTCCTTTATAAACGTTTCTTCCCTTGGACAAACCATCATTACATTGATCAGCGATATTCTCTAAACATTTGACCAGCCATCACTCACAATCGTACATCCTAGAAGCGAAACATGGGCCCAAGTATTATTTTGCCAACACGCTCTTTGACTTTGTTGTCACATTTGTCCAAGAAAACATTTCTTATCGTGTGATAAGAAGGAGCTGAAAATCCTGGACCAAACTCACCCATTTTCTTCCAAGCAGCCTTCCAGTGATTGCTATCTATCATGACCAAAGCACTTCCAGTAAAGAATATTGCTTTGGCGAGTGTAGTTTGTGCTTCTTCTAGAGACTGCACTCAAAAGCTTTGATGTAATTATTTTTAACGCATTTGACAAAGTCCACCTTCATTGTGACGTTTAAAAGAAGCACTGCCTGGAATTTCCTCTCCTTGCGTAGGCTGTTCTCCAAGGTTAGTTGGTGTCACTACAGGATCTGCAGAGTTAATATTTGGCTCTAGGAACTCTTGACTCGAAGCCACAGAGCTATATATTTTTTGTCTCTTGCCACCCTTTTTAATTAGCGAGCTCTTCTCTCAAATGCTTTGCAACTGCTGCAGGTGCCTAAGGATGTTCACATTTCTTACAACTGTTTCTAGCGCTACCTAGAAAATGATCCGTAATACGTGGTGCACCGCCTGATTTTGTTGTGTGACAAAATTTACATTGCCACTCCATATATCGGCCGCATATGTTGTGAGCATAATCCCACTCTTTGCCAAGAGCTTTTTTATTCTTTGGCTTCTTCATACCACTTGTGCCCACATTTTGCTCCATTGCTTTTAAATTAAAATCGAAGAGAAAAGAACCAGATGTTCAATTTTTGAAATATTTTCTTTATTTTCAATATATATTATAATTTAAAAACCATTCAATATGAAAGTAACCATGATGCACAATATGAGATTTTCAATGCACGTTAGTCAACCCACATATCGATCACCTATATTGTGAGCAACCATACACATTGCAATGTAGTCTATACATGGCATGATAACTATAACAATGCTATGAATCTCTCTATGCAATTATTATTATAATGATTATTTATATGCCCAATTTGATTTGCAAACAATTAGACACATCTAATTTTAATTGCCACAAAAAAACAAACGAAAGCAATAAAATATATGATTGGTCATTTCATGCACTAATAATCTATCGTAATACATAATGCACTCTCTGTATAAACCAATGCTGCATGAACTAATGCAAATAAATCTTCAATATAATCACTGAATTGAGGTCTACTTGTACCTAGTGAAGGATTGTAGCCCACCCATGCAACCAATTCAATATATAAAAGCTATTTTAACACAATCAAAGATTATCGCTCTTATATTGTGGAGTGACAAGTGTAAATCAACTCAAATGCAAGACTTCAAGGATCTTTATATGCTCAGTACACTAGTATAGGGCATCCGACCCTTCACTATCAACTGGTCATTTACATATGCTCATCTTCTAAAACCAATTACAACCCTCATTTCGACCAATGTCTTCTTCGTAATGAGCATGATTCTCCAAGTTTTTAGTTTTTTTAGTTTCATATCTTTATGTCGGTAAATGAATTAAATTTTTTTAGAAGTGGTTACCGAATTAAGAATCACGTTCGGCCCAAAAAAAGGACATGTGCTTCTATAACCTTAGGTCAATTCATAAGGAGATGACTATACCCGGCACTCGGATACACTCCCCAAGGATTTTCCTAGCTAAAAGACCGCGGTTAGCACACTAATTACTACATATAATTATTTCCGCCGGGCTTTTTTATTTTCCCGGCGGGCCCGTCGAGAAAATGGAAATGCCGGACAAGCTACACACGGAAAAATGGAAAACCCGAAGGGCGAACCGGCTCTATAGGTTTTTGCAGGTCAAAATCAAAGTCACGTTAACAACTAACGTGATCACGTGATTTTTTTATGTAAATACTAAAGTATTGATGTAATCACCCGATCGTGATTACGTTACTGAAATCCCTAGCCCTGCATGAGTTACTCACCACCATTTCAGGAATTTCTCTCGTAGTTCATTCCATCATTATTAATGAAGGATAGCGCGCGCCAACAAGCACGCCTACCATTGTCTTTGCTACAAGTCGGTCCACTTTTTTTGCTACAAGTCAAGCATCGGCTTTAAGTGCCACGGGGTCCCGACCATGGGATCAATGGCTCTTGTGCAAAATCAAAGGCGCACGCAGATCTCGACCGTCAGTGGGTAAAAACTAAACTCGGGATCCCGAGTTTAGTTTTGATGGTGGGGTCCACAAAAACTAAACTCGGGATCCTGAATTTACCTTCAAATAGATGTGAAAGCATATCTATTTCAACAAAGCGCACGCACACATGTTGGTCAAGGCGTGTGCCCTCAAGTTGATGGTGAGAGTTCAAAACTTGGCTGGGGAAGCGAGGCATCCCGAGATTAGATGTCCAGAGGTCCACGTGGTTGACCTCTTGAGATTAGTTTTTTGAAATCTAAACTCGCGATCCCGAGATTAGATGTCCAGAGGTCCACGTGGTTGACCTCCTGAGATTAGTTTTTTGAAATCTAAACTCGGGATCCCGAGTTTAGATTTAATCGATCAATGATCCAGATCGATTGCCATCCCGCCTTTCAATTGAGACCATTGATCTCATGCTTTGGGACCGCATGGCACTTAAAGTCGAGGCCCATTTCTTAAACTCTCTACAGTACTAAGCCGACGTGTCTCGACTCTCCATTAGCGGGTTTCTGTCTAAGCCCATACTATGTGTGTGTGTGTGTGTGTGTGTGTGTGTGTGTGTGTGTGTGTGTGTGTGTGTGAGAGAGAGAGAGAGAGAGAGGGAGAGAGATGGGATGGTAGCTACAACATCAACGGCATTAGTTATGTCCTTCTCTGTCATGCCGCCAACGCTGATGGGCTTGAAAAAGACGTTGCCTGCATCAGCTTCATCCCTTTTACCTGCATCCTCATGCAACTTACTCCCTCTTCAGGCTCTTTCCCTTTGTTCGCCTACCCTCCCCTCTCATCTCTCGTGCTACTCTATCCTCTCCTTGATATATTTGTTTTGTTGCGCCAGCTCATCCTATACATATGCACTCTCCCTGATCTCCTTATTGACCCCTTCATATAGTAGCCGGTTTTGTCACAGCTAAGGTGTGAGAGTTGAAGGTGAAGGGTTTATTGAATCATTCCCCTTTTGTGGTGGTGTTGGTTGTCTACAAAACTCTTCCTTTGAGCCTTCTCTTTGGCATCCCAAGTAGGTTACAAATACAACACGTTGCCTGTGGTTAAATATCGGGCTGCTTGCCAACATGGCAAAACAGCGCCTTTCGGTTGCCAGTCAACCTTCATGGCCACCATGAGTTGACCAAAAATGCCCAACGCGGTATAGACACGGAGTATCGAACCTTACACCTCAGGTTACAGATACACAAGCACTACCACTATGCCCGTGCATGTATGCTCTCGATATCTGTGAAGAACCTGCTGGGCTTCGAGTAAGTGTAATGATCGGCATGGCCAGTCATCATCACTTACACGGTGGCTAGCTAGCTGATATATATTCATAGTCATGTTTTAAATGGCTACCATTGTCGTATTGACAGGAAGCTCAAGGTTTGTATACATCTTTATGTATCTAAATATTTCAATTTTGATATTTGGTTACAAATCAAGTGCTTACGAGTACCAGCTTTTGTGTATTTACGTGCCTCAGTATTGTTGGGGAAAATGAAACATTAATTCTTTTAAAGTCTCTTTTTTTATTGTTTTTGTGAATCTTTACATTTTCATTAGATAGTGGTTTTCACACCACCAAGATCTCTCTTCATGGAGCATGGATGTAGACGTCTTTGGAGCTAAATGATCCACCTTTGTTAGAACTAGGTTTGACTGCATATTTTGTGCTTCTGCTATGCAAAGGAAGTTCAACTTTTAGTTCAATTATAATCCTACATTGATGGAATCTCCAATTAGCATATGCGTTGATTATGGATTTGTTTATGGACATGCTTCATATGTACTATAATCAAGTTCTCGGCGGGCCGTGGGTTGAAAATGCTTAGCGGTTAGACGGAGGAGCTTATAAGCGTTGCGAGGATCGCATCGCTCCTCGATAAGTGATCAAATACAAACTCTCTCTCTCTCTCTCTCTCTCTCTCTCTCTCTCTCTCTCTCTCTCTCTCTCTCTCTCTCTCTCTCTCTCTCTCTCTCTCTCTCACGCAACTCCTAATGAAAGTCCTTCATCCTTTGTTGCTTTATGCGTTTAGACATCAAGTTAGTGGGTAGCCAAAGCTGTCCACCTTCCATAATTAGCTAAAAGAATCCAAGGCAATTTTGCTCTGCTATGGCCAATGATACTTGAATTTTATAGCTCTATTTATAGTGCCTAAGAATTGAAAGGTGTCATAGATGGAGTGGATGGCAGTAGGGCACAGACCAAAGCTCGAAAAAACCCAAATTTGGTGTAATCCCACTGATAATTCTGGAGGTATGGCAATGCGCTTTATAGTGCAACTCTCTCTTCTTTTTCTTATTCCTCTTCTTCTTCTTCCTCACTCTCCTACAACATTAGAACTGTCCTATGCATGCCTATCTCTCTCTTTTCCATTCTTGTTTTGTGTCTGTGCATGTAAATCATTAAGCTCTCTTGGCACGATCCACCCACACTAAAAGTTCACTTATTGTAACATTTAATGGCCTAAAAGCTTGTGTGTAGCGGAAATTAGCATGAACGTAGTGGGCATTTCATTAGAACAGATTCCTAATGAGAATTACAAGAGTGCTTGGGTGGACAGAGCAACAAAAAGCATAACACCTAGTTAGATAGCATGAACAATACTTTCAAAAGAGAGAGAAATTAAGCTATTGACAACAGTTGAGGACCGGATTTTCATGGAGCCGGTCCCCCCTCCAAAAGGCTTTTTATTATGGTTTCTCCCATCATGAGAGACATTGTACAATACAATTCTTTGTGTTCCTTCAAGACTAGTTAGTGCAATGAAGATGAAAGCTTCATGCACTAAGCAAAACACTTAGCAATCACAACATTAGTTATCCCCGTTCTCAGACCCAAGACCTCACACACCTTCGAAGATGGTGAGAGTTAGCAGGGAATGAGAGTAGATTGAGAGGAAGAAGGAGCATCTTACAAGAAAGATGTACATCTCCTCACTTAATCGCTCATACTAGCATAGCTTAGCTTAGTAATTAGCTTGGTAGAGGAGATGAGCATACATTGAAGCTTGGATCTTGGTTGGATTTGCATACACATGCCAAGAGTATGTCAATGTAGGCTTCTATCTCACAAGCTTGGAATAGGTGATGAGCTCTCCATTAAATCTTGGGAAGAGATAGTCTTGTTTTCTTCTCCATAGACTGTGTGAGAGTGTGTGTGTGTGTGATAATGCCTTGCAAAAATCAGCCCCCTCTCTCTCTTGGGCGAGCCCTCTTGCTATTTGCTCTTGCTATCTCCCCATTGGACCTCCCCAGGGATAGCGAATGACTATTAAGCAGCATAAGTGATAGCCTTCTGACATGTGTCCCCCTTTCCCCTTCTGTGAGAGCTTTAGGTAATTTAATAATTCAATTAAACTCTCATTGGACCCCTTTGCCTCCTGGCCAATAGGAATCAGGCAAGCCATTGGGATGTTGAATGCTCATTGGACCCCTTGGGAGACTGTCCAATAGTCATCTAGAAGACTTAATTTTCATTGGTTCTATTTATGAAGTGCTTATAAATTAATTAAACTAGATTTACTCTAGCCTAATTCTCATTGGTCCACCTCCAAGGCCATCCAATAGGAATTGGGTACACCTTGTGGGCATCTGGGCTAGGGAGCTGACATGTGTCCCTTATTCCCTTTGTGTAAAGGTAGCTTGCGTGTGTGTGTGTGTGACTTTGTCTCTCATCCCCTACTCCCAAGGCTCTCCCCCTCCTATGTAGGGATTTGTAAAGACTTTTTGGGTCACACACAAAGCATTCAATTCCCCCCCATGGTTGACCTTTGGACACAACCTTTGGATTTTGGAACGTTAGCGTTTTGGAAGTTTTAATGGGCTGAACCTTAGGGTCTTTTTTGCCCATTGTTGCACATGGCTCTTTTGCGGATGGCCCCCCCTTTGGATCCCTATTTTCCCTCCATTAAATCCCTACAGTGGCCGGTCTGCTAGCTTAACCAATATTCTAGCTTTTTCTCCCCTAACACTTCCCCATATTAAATGATCAGTTGAACATGAGAAAATCATTTAGGAGAATTAGATATTGATTATTATGACATTACCTCTCTCTTGAAATCATAGTCGTCCTCGACTATGGTGTAGAGAAGATAAAGCATATTCATGAGTCCTTTTCTTAGCGGGTAGAGGATCCCTATGTTACCCTACGACATCATTCCACAATGGATGACTAGTCCATTTGGCGCTTGAGAGCCTGAGGCTGCCGCAAGTCTGCACATTAGTCCTATCAGTCTTCCATAGTAGAGTGACAAGCTCTACTTGGTGTCTGGGAGATGTCGTCTCCGCAAACTTGATTTAAGCATGCATACTACTTCATTTTTGTGCACAATAAAGAAAAAGAGAGTCTTATAAGACAAAAAAAACTTTATTCATTTTTAACATTTTGTACATTTGCTTACTGTTGGGAAGCATTGTAAGCATTGACAAGGTTTAGGTTATCCTTTAATTGTATGCCTTGCATCCATCTAGCATCTTCAAAAGGATAATTCTTAAGCTTAATAAGATATCGTCGGATAGTCTTACCGCCTCTTAATACCTTGTCTTCATGTCGGAGAATGGACTCGGGCTGCAGCACCTCCTCTTGGTCCTCGATCTCCAGTGGGTCTTCAATAGTTGGTTCTTGAGGTGGCTCTCCTTTGTAAGGCTTTAATAGGCTCACATGGAAAGCATTGTGTATGAGCCAATGATTGGGCAACTTGAGTTGATAGGCCATCTCATTGATTGGCCTAAGAATCTGGAAGGGACCATAGGACCTTTTTGCTAGTTTAGCATAGTACTTTTGGTGGCCCGTAGGATTCTTGCCCGTTGTGTGCCTTAATCGAGCCTTGGGAAACTTTAATAAGACCCAATCATTTTCTTTAAAGGCTTGGGCTCTTTTGTGCTTGTCAGCAGCAGCCTTTTGCCTTTGCTGTGAGATAGAGATAGCATCCTTAATCTTTTGAAAAGATTCTTGTAGGTCTTTGCTATACTCATCTGCAGCGAAGATCTTCCCATGTACCTTATGTAGCAAGGTACTTTTTGATCTCCCCTCAATTACCTCGAAAGGTGCTTTTCCCGTAGAAGTATGTACAGTGTTATTGTAAGCATACTCCACTAAGGTTAAGTACTTCTCCCATTGGGATCTTTGATCTACTTCCGTTACATAGGCTTTTAGTAGATCGAGAATGGTTAAGTTAGCTATTTCACTTTGGCCATCCATTTGTGGATGATAGTCCGGAGAGAAGTTTAGCCTTGTCCCTAAATTCTCAAAGAGACCCTTCCAGAAATTACTGGTCATTCTAGGATCTCTATCCGACAATATGGACATTGGCAAAGCCATGGTACTTGAAAGTTTGTGAAATGAAGAGGGTTGCCATTTGATGGGCTTTGATAGTTTTTTTGACAGGTATAAAATGAGCTTGTTTACTGAACCTGTCTACTATCGTCCATATTCCCATATTCCCATGGATAGACTTAGGCAATCCAAAGATAAAATCCATGGATATGCTCTCCCATGGTGAATTAGGGATTGGCAAGGGTTGAAGCAATCCAAGTTTCTTCCCTATATCAAATTTTGTCTTTTGGCATACCACACGTTTGGAAACATACTCTTGTATGTTCACTTTCATGGTAGGCCAATAGAAATATGTTTCAATTCCCTTTAAGGTAGACTGAATCCCTCTATGCCCCGCATAAGGTGGAGCATGAGATTCATACATTACTTTCTCACGTAGTGAGTTAGTAACACATAGTCTATTGCCATAGAGAAGATAACCATCTTGTAAAGTAAATGGTTCTTCTATCTTCCTTAATGCAAGGGCTGAAATCACATCTCTAAAATCGGGATCAATAGCATACTCATCTATCATTGAAGATAGATCATTGTGAGTTGCTATGGAAACTGCATTCACTCTCGGACGTCTTGAGAGTGCATCAGCTACTTGATTATGCTTGCCAGCAATGTGAGCAATATGAAAATGAAATTGCGAAAGAAAATTTTCCCACCTCATTCGTTTGTCGGAGAGCTTGGTCTGCGTCATGAAGTACTTAAGACTTTGGTGATTCGTTCGTAGAATGAAAGGAGTCCCCAATAAATAGTGCTTCCATGAGTCTAAGGCATGTAGAACCGCAAGGAGTTCCTTTTAATATATGCCTAGAGCTTGCTCAACAGGGTCGAGCCTTCGACTCTCATAGCCTATGGCATGATCTTCTTGGAGCAAAACAGCTCCAAGGCAATCACCACAAGCATCACATTGGACCTCAAATGGTTTTGAGAGATCCGGTAGTGTAAGCAGAAGTTGAGAGATAAGCTTTTCTTTGAGCTTTTCGAAAGCATTGTTCTCCTTAGCAGACCATGTATACCTAACGCTTTTCTTTGTTAGGTCATGTAATGGTCCCGCAATTTGTGAGAATTTTTCTATGAAGCGTCTATAGTATGCGCACATACCTATAAAGCTTCTTAGTTCATGAAGATTCCTTGGTTTAGGCAATCCTCTTATTACCTCTAACTTTGATGGATCCATTTGGATGCCATCTTGAGAGATAATGTGACCTAAATACTGAATCTCTTGTAAGAAAAATTCACTTTTCTTTCGATTAACATAAAATTTATTCTCTCTCAAAACTTGAAATATTACCTGGAGGTGTTGCTTGTGTTCGTCTAATGAATTAGAGTAGATGGTAATATCATCGAAGAACACTCCAGTGAAGGTTCGATGAGGCCTGAACATCTTCTCCATCAAGCGGTCGAATGTGGCTGGTGCATTGGTCAATCCAAAAGGCATGACAATGTATTCGTAAAGACCAAATGTTGTGCAAAATGCGGTCTTTACAATGTCTTGATCAACTATCCTTATTTGATGATAGCCACTTTTTAGGTCAATCCTACTGAAGTAGGTCGATCCTTGTAGCTTATCAAATAGGTCTTCTACCCGTGGAACGGGAAACCTATTCTTGATAGTGATCCTATTTAGTGCTCTATAGTCGACACACATATGATATGTGTCGTCTTTCTTTTGCACTAATAGCACAGGTGAGCAAAATGGAGATGAGCTAGGCCTAACCATGCCCCCTCTTTGTCCACATAGCCTTGGACATGAAGCCTCAATTTCCCGATTAAGGGAGTGACTGAAGCTTCTTGCCCCTTGAAGGCCCTGTCTGCGGGTAGGACATCTCCCATCTCGTAAGCTTGTATGCCTAGCTTGGTGGCCAACTCTATAGATATAAAATTGTGAGTAGAATCACGATCAAAGAGAATAAAAGCATCATGTTCTCTTACCTTTCCCCAAGCATGGCATAGAGGAGATCCTTTGTGGTGAGTTTGGTGAGTCTCCTCCTCTTGGATTTCAACCAAGGAAGCTCTAGGAGGATCATGGCGGTTGTTCTTTTGGAGACAAGCGTGGTACGCATGCCCTTGTTCGCCGCACTTGAAACACCGGTTATCCTTGCGATAACAATCAAGCTCTTCAGGAGAGAGTTTGTTTTTACCTTTGTAAACTCCCTTCTCTTTAGCTTTGTTGGAGTTGCCCTTAGGAGACTTTTGGACATTGTCCTTCCCCTTAGGCTCGTTGGAACCCTTGTTTTCCGTGGGCTTATTATTTCTTTTAGCCCCCGTTTGGAAATTGATTTGAGAGGCCACCATAGTATGGTGTATTACCGTCGATATGGTACTCTGCCATTTCTTCGGTTAAGCCTGCACAAAATTGTTGCTTTTGCTCTCCAAAATCCAACTTTTTGAAGACAGTGGCTTTGAGTTGTAAGTCCCAAAACATGTCTACATATTTGTGGATGGATTCATAGGGAGAGAGCTTTAAGCTTCGCCATTCGGTGAGTACTTTGTATTTGGCATCGGTGGCCAAAAACTGCTTCATAATGGAGGCTCTTAAAGCTTTCCATGTTCGTGGAGCTTCACAATTGGCTCGTAGGCTGGACCACCATTGTTTGGCGGACTTTTGAAAGTGTATAGCTACATGGCGTAGCTGAGAGGACTCCATGAAGCCCTCATCTACAAACGCCGCATCAAAATGCTGGATAAAGGCCAAGACTTTGTCCGTAGCACCAAAGGTGCCATCATAGGTAAGGAAAGAGATTCTCTTCCCTCCTTCTTTGAACTTCTTTAGCTTGGATGACCTCTTCCAATGCAGCATAGGATTTCCTATGGCCTCTTCTTTTTGATGGTTCAAAGGTTGCACTATCACTTTCTTCAGAAGGTGAAGAATTTGAAGAAGGTGGAGAAGAGGGTGACCTCTTTCTCGCCTTTTTCTTGTCTTGATCTTCGTCGTCTTCACCATCACTTTGATAAGAGGAAGAGGATGAAGAAGATGGAGAAGAGGGTGTCCTCTTTCTCGCCTTTTTCTTCTGTTGCTTTTTATCATCCCTCTTTGAATTATGATGTGGAGAAGGGTGCGATGGTCTTCTCCGCTTTGGTGGTGATGGAGAGCGTTTAGCCCGCCGTCTTCGTGGAGCCATCTCTGCCGAGGTGGCGGGAGACTCACTTCTTTCTCGTTCCTTCGGTGGAGGCTCTTGAGTTCTCCTTTGGGAAGGAGATGCATCATCAAGAAGTAAATTCTTGAGCCCTTCGTATGGATTCTCTTCTTCTTCTGAATCGAAGAGAGACCTCTTTTGGGAGTCTCACAAGGAGGCTTCCCAGGTGTTCTCTTGTCATGGTGATGAGCTTAGAGAATCCCGTGAGCACGGAGCTGCCGTTGCACTTCACTTTGGAGAGATGGACTGCCCATGGATTGTTGAAGCCTAGAAACAATATATTTAACAAGCATCAGAGCATCATTAGTAGCTTGCTCATTAGCAAAATCAAAGTTATCAGCATTAATTTCACTCTCTTTACTATTGTCATCCATTCTAACAACTTTTAGGGTTAAACTTTTTAGGCGTACTTTGGCACTTCAAGCCCTAGTTGCTACTTCTCTTTACTCCTTTAGAAAAAGCACTCAAGCTATTGTACCTACGGCTCGAATACCATTAATTGCAAGGAATAGAAGAGAGGGTCTTTTAACACCAAAACAGCACCGGCTCCTGTCAAGCTTCTAATAGCTCAATAGTGGTTCAGCCGTAGCCAAGCCCCGTAGGACTCCACTATTAAGACCATAGCTCTCGACGGTGATGCCTCGTTAACTGCACGAAGGCAGGCACACTGCAAGGCTGAAAATCCCTATTCTACTTACTCACAGGCAATTAATAATACCAACCATTTATAGCTAGATTGAGGACCTCCCTTCTTGAGCAAGAAAAGAGAAACCTTCTGCTCTGATACCAATGTAACATTTAATGGCCTAAAAACTTGTGTGTAGCGGAAATTAGCATGAACATATTGGGCATTTCATTAGAATAGATTCCTAATGAGAATTACAAGAGTGCTTGGGTGGAGAGAGCAACAAAAAGCATAACACCTAGTTAGATAGCATGCACAATACTTTCAAAAGAGAGAAATTAAGCAATTGACAATTGTTGAGGACCGGATTTGCATGGAGCCGGTCCCCCCTCGAAAAGGCTTTGTATTATGGTTTCTCCCATCAAGAGAGACATTGTACAATACAACTCTTTGTGTTCCTTCAAAACTAGTTAGTGCGATGAAGATGAAAGCTTCATGAACTAAGCAAAACACTTAGCAAACACAACATTAGTTATCACCGTTCTCAGACCCAAGACCTCACACACCTTCGAAGATGGTGAGAGCTAGCAGGGTATGATAGTAGAGTGAGAGGAAGAAGGAGTATCTTACGAGAAAGATGTACATCTCCTCACTTAATCACTCATATTATCAGAGCTTAGCTTAGTAATTAGCTTGGTAGAGGAGATGAGCATGCATTGAAGCTTGTCTCTTGGTTGGATTTGCATCCACATGCCAAGAGTATGTCGATGTAGGCTTCTATCTCACAAGCTTGGAGTAGGTGATGAGCTCTCCATTAAAGCTTGGGAAGAGATAGTCTTGTTTTCTTCTCCATAGACTGTGTGAGAGTGTGTGTGTGTGTGTGTGATAATGCCTTGCAAAAATCAGCCCCCTCTCTCTCTTGGGCGAGCCCTCTTGCTATTTGCTCTTGCTATCTCTCCATTAGACCTCCCCAGGGCTAGCCAATGACTATTAAGAAGCATAAGTGATAGCCTTCTGACATGTGTCCCCCTTTCCCCTTCTGTGAGAGCTTTAGGTAATTTAATAATTCAATTAAACTCTCATTGGACCCCTTTGACTCCTGGCCAATAGGAATCAAGCAAGCCATTCGGCTGCTGAATGCTCATTGGACCCCTTGGGAGACTGTCCAATAGTCATCCAGAAGAGTTAATTTTGATTGGTTCTTTTTATTAAGTGCTTTTAAATTAATTAAACTAGATTTACTCTAGCCTAATTCTCATTGGTCCACCTCCAAGGCCATCCAATAGGAATTGGATACACCTTGTGGGCATCTGGGCTAGGGAGCTGACATGTGTCCCTTATTCCCTTTGTGTAAAGGGAGCTTGTGTGTGTGTGTGACTTTATCTCTCATCCCCTACTCCCAAGGCTCACCCCCTCCTATGTAGGGATTTGTAAAGTCTTTTCACTACAAGAGGTTGTGTGCTCTTGTGATGTTGTTAGCGATGGAAATACATTGGGTTTTTATAACCCCCGGCGTCGCTAAAACCGTCGCTACGAGAGCGTCGCTATATGCGTCGCTATGAGCGTCTCTATATAGCGACGCTTATAGCGACGTTTACACTGCAGACTATAGCGACGCTCATAGCGACGCTACAGAGCCATAAATAGCGACGGTTATAGCGATGCCCGAGATAATTTTTTTTTGGTGGCAGGGCATTCACCCATCAACCATATTGTATTTGATTCACTTTTTAACAAAAGTGCAAGGGTAGATAATAGACCCAAAATAGTCACCCACAAGACGCATTGTTTGCAAAATTGACAATTGTACACATCATAGGCAAAATGAATTGATTGGCAAATGTAATAATGACAATTGTACAACATCGTAGGCATAAAGAATTGTTTGGCAAAAGGAACTGCGGTGACAAATGTAATAATATACATGGTTCAAAAAGACGTATAAAATCCGTCTCATGATACATAAGCTATGAGAAACCCTAAACTAATGCTATCTAGCTACGGCTAAACTGACGTCGTCTAGTCAGACGTCTCATCGCGTCCACGCGGCGTATCTGTCGGATTCTGCAAAAAAAGACAATAAGATAGCTTTCAGTAAGTATAAACATATAACGACATTTATAAAACAATACAAAAAATAAAAAAGAGTAAACCCTAATACTAACCATGCCGCCGCGAGAACTGAGAATGTCCATCAGGGCGTTTAAGCCCTTCCTGCATGCGTACTCGCGCTCGTACGGTGTGGGATCACGTCCTGTCATCGACCACTGTCAAAACATACAAAGATTTTATTATGTTAGAATTAAAAAACCCATAAACCCTAAACTATCGAACATAAAGAGCAATGTGAAAACACTTACAAAATCGGCCTCAAATGATGCCCATCCACCGCTCCCCAAGTGGTGCGAGCTACCTGCCTCTACTCTCGCTCTGGCTGCATCCTTTTGTTGCTTCCACTTGTCGGGATTCTCGCGCGCTGCTTTCTTCGCATTCTTCCAATCTTCTTTGGCCAACCAATCTGGCCTGTTCCACCCATTCTTGATTGCTTTTTGCACTTCGGAACGCTTGTGTTTGCAGTATTCGCGCATTCGAATCTTCATCAGGTCTTCATTGAAGCGTTGATCCCGTGTTGGAACGGGAAACTCATCATGAAGTATGCTGATGACTCTGTTTTTTAAATCACTTGGTACTTCACTCCATTTTTTTAGTATGTAGTGTCTAAACAGCTGAGAGCAAAGACCACGCATGCGTGAGATCACCTTCTTGCCGTCATCATCCATGATGATGCCGCCGCTGAAGTCGATGGAGTAAGACAAGCCCTCTGGCCGGTGACGCGTGAACCTGGGTGTCCCGGCAGGGGTCTCTAGCGGCGTGTCGATGGGGGTACGGACGTCAGGTGTCTCCACCGGCATCTGGGCCCCGAAGCGAGGAGTGTCGAGTGGGGTGGCTCCTGGCGGAGTAGGTAGAGGTGTGTAGCTTCTAAGAACAGTCAGCCATGCAAAACCTGGCATAGATGGCGATGTTGTGGCTGGTGTGGGGGCGGGCAAAGAAGGGGAGGGTAAAGAGCCTCGTCGAACACGAGGCGGTGTGGAGGCATCGGTGGCGGAATCCCCACAACAACTGCCACCGCCACCACTAGAGTGCCGGTGTCTAGACGAGTGTGAAGCTCGTCTCGTCGACGCCGAAGCTTCGGAGCGCGCCGAATGCTCCAAAAGAGAGGGAGATGCGGATGGACTAGGAACGCGCGATGATGCGCCAGAGCGATGACGCTCCACGTACCACTGTCTCTGCTGCGGTGACAAAGAAGAAAGAAACTCCTCATCATCCATACCTGCATTAAACACACGAATATTTAAACTTAATATTGAAGGAATAGAGTAGACAATGACGCAAAGACCATTAAATACAATGACGTAATGACGCATATAAATGCAATGACGCAATGAATTGAGTGATAGAAGAGGCAACTCGAAAACTCAGAATTTTCAATCAAAAGATGTGAGCGCGAGTAGAAAAGAGCGTTATACACCATGGAAGGTACTTAGAGAGCCAGAGCTTTTACAACACGGAGCAAAATTGTTCAAATACAATATTTGTGGCTTTAAGAGATCTCTCTCTCATCCTTGCATAACTCAGCATAACTTCCTATATCTATATAGAGCTCTCCGTTTAAACACATATCCTCTCTTTCATTTTGTATCTCCTCTGCATGCACCCCATATAGAGTAGTAGCATCTTGGTGCTCGTCTGGCACCACCGCAGCGGCTTCTGATTGAGCATCTTCTCTGATCTCCTCCATTGATGCCGTTGTGATTGGCACATGGTAGCCTTCATACGTGCTTGCACTAGGAGGGGCAACCTTGCACTACAGTGTCTGAGTGAGGAGTGTCAATAGATCACCTGAGCATTCGGTTAGCCCGGGATAGTCATGCATGGTCCACATTAGAATGCCTCTGATCAAAGTATTCTGTCGTCCTGTGTGTCGGCTCATATCCACCACCTCTATGCCAATCCACAATTGTTGTAGCTCTTCCAATAGTGGACGAAGATACACATCCATATTCCCCACTTTATATCGCCCTGGCACAATCAAGCTTAGCCATAGGTGCCCCTTCTTCGTAGTCAACCACGGGGGAATGTTGTAGTTGACGATGAAAACGGGCCATACACTGTAAGATGTTGATCTTTGACCAAATGGATTTACGCCATCCATAGCCAGGCCTAAGCGCAAATTTCGAGCTTCCCTGGCAAAATCCGACCATGTTCCATCTATATGTTTCCAGGCTACGCAATCTGCAGGACTTACATTCGAAGAAATGCTTGATGCGAGAAAGGAGAGGGACGCAAAACCTTTTGTGGAATTTTTGTCCCGTGGAGATCTACTCGATATCTTTCGGAATCACATTTCGGACACTTCTCCATGTCTATGTATTCCCCTCTGAAAAGAATGCAGTCATTAGGACAAGCGTGGATAGAATTGTAATCCATCCCCAAGTTTCGCAAAATCTTTCTTGCTTCATCTCGGGAATCTGGCATCACATTGTCAGCTGGTAGTATGTGCTCTTTCAGCAATTTACACAACATAAAAATATGATACAGTCGTGTAAAAATCTATCAGATCATTATACATTTAGAGTTTTATTAAAGTAAACTAATTGTAAAAGATCACCTGAAAAGCGTTGTGACGCTAGTGTCACTCCATCCAAACTTTGCCTGCATGTTGAGAAGAACCAGGAGTGCTTTCAATCTAGACATACGTGCTCCATTATACAATGGCGTATCGGCTTCACTTTTCATATCATCATAGATAAGCCTTTCTGAATCCATGATCGTCTCGATCATTTCATCAATCTCGGGCTCAAACATTGCCTCGTTGGGAATGTGCTCTGCATGATCATCCCCCGAGCTGTCAGAGGCTACATCTTGTGGCCTCACATATGATGCTTGACCAAAGCGCCTGCGAACACGTCTATTGGGTTGCAAGATTGCTGCTTGTTGGCCATCGTCAGAGTCCGATGAGTTATAATTGGCAACAACTCGATCTATAATAGATGGATCGAACTCGCCAAATTCGCGAACGTGTTGCAAAGAAACACGTCTTGTCCGTCGCACAGCATGCTTGCATTGATTACAAGGACATAAGACCCTCGTTGAGAGATAGGTGTTTCGGTTGGACGGTCCCACATCCTCGTCACTACTCATAATGAGGATAAAAAACTTATAACCTGGACAACAAATTTAATATTCTATTGGAATTCTTCGTCTTATCTCTCTCTCTCTCTCATTCTCTTTACCTCATATTCTCTAGTCATGTCCAATCCCCGCACACCTCGGTCTAGAGGTGCACGGAGATCAGAACTACCGGGTTATAATCTCGCCTTTATTGGTCAATACCTATATTTGTGGGTACAAGAAATCTACACACCCACGTCTACATGATACTGCATGTAGTGGACAAAACCCCTTTGCCTCTTCTCTAGCTGTAGCACTTCACAGCATCTTAACATCTTTTCACAGTAGATCTTTTCACTGTTCGTCTAACTCTAAACCCTAAACCGTAAATAATTCTTGCGTGGACTCGATCTAACGTAAATAAGCGTAAATCTAAATAAACGTAAATCTAACTAAAAATAAACCTAAATCTAATTTAATGTAAGTCTACATCTAACTTAATCTTTAACGTCTTTTGGGATAGTTTCCTACGACGTTAAAACTCTCTTCTTCTTGTGTGTGTGTGTGTGTGTGTGTGTGTGTGGGTAAACCTAAATAAACCTAAGTCTAATCTAATATAACATAAATCTAAATCTAACGTAAATTATGTTATATTAAAAACAAAGAACTAAACTAATAGGGATTATAAGAACCTTAAAACTGATTTAACACATAATTTTTCCCTAAACTCGGCAAGATTTGGCATTCTCATCACTAAAGATGTGAGAGTTAACTCCGGCGGTGACGCTGCCTCATCTCCATCCACATCTGACGACAGCAATTGGCCCTTTAGACCGTTCTTGCTCTTGTTACTAACTTTGAAGTTGCTGTTGAATGACTAGAGGTTGTCTAGATGGTCATTGTGTCGGGGATGTAGTGACTCTTGCCGCCCTGAAGATCCACCTTCTTCCCTATCTTCTGAAGACATTTCACCAGTACTTTTGGATCGACGGAGCCCACGATGAGTGAAGGCAGCAATACCCTATATTCCATTGAGGGCTTTCTTCACCCGCTTCATGCAGGCATCGCAGTCTATGGAGACCTAAATCTAATCTAATATAACGTAAATCTAAATCTAGTGTAAATAAACGTAAATCTAGTTTAAAATAAACCTAATCTTTAACGTCTTTTAAGATAGTTTCCTACGACGTTATAACTCTCTTCTTCTTGTGTGTGTACGCGTGTGTGGATGTGTGTGCCAATAAAAAGAGATAAATGGTATAACCTTTCTATCACCCATGCCAAGTATGATAGATTGATTATGCCATTTCCCTCTTGAATAATAGGTCTTGAGTTCAACTCCTCGTCGACTAGATCTTTAGGTCTTTTAATTTTAATTAGTTTCCTACGACGTTAAATTAGTTTCTCTCTCTTTCTCTCTCAATGTGTGTGCGTTTTTTTGGATCGTATGCATGTTTTCTCTCTCTTTTCCTCTCTCAATGTGTGCGTTTTTTGTTTATGCATGTTCTCTCTCTCTTTTCCTCTCTCAATGCGTGCGTTTTTTGTTTATGCATGCTCTCTCTCTCTTTTCCTCTCTCAATGTGTGTGTGCATTCTTTGTTTATGTATGTGTGTGTGCGTTTTTGTTTTTGTTTGTACTCTCTCTCTCTCTCTCTCTCTCAAAAATACTATGTGTGTGTGTGTATGTGTGTGTGAGAGAGAGAGAGAGAGGGAGAGAGAAAGAGGGGAAGGGAACATGAGAATGAGGAGAGGAAAGGAGCATACCTGGCTCTCCTTCCTCTCCTCGTGTGTGTGTGTGTGTGTGTGTGTGTGTGGAGAAGAAAAAGAGAGAGAGAGAGAGAGAGAGAGAGAGAGGGAGAGCGTTACCTGCTCCTTGCTTGATGGCGCCGAAAAACTCAGATCTGAGATCTGAGTTTTTGGGCGCGCTCGGTTATTTTTTTAGCCCAACGGGCATCGCTATGAGCGTCGCAAATTAACAAAGAAAGTTGCGACGCTCATAGCGACGCCATGAATTTTTTCTTTGAGCGTCGCTGTGTGAGCGTCACTAATATGAATAGCCTCTTGTAGTGTTTGGATCACACACAAAGCATCCAATTCCCCCCCATGGTTGACCTTTGGACACAACCTTTGAATTTTGGAACGTACCTTAGCATTTTGAAAGTCTTAATGGGCTGAACCTTAGGGTCTTTTTTGCCCATTGTTGCACATGGCTCTTTTGCAGATGCTCCCCCGTTTGGATCCCTATCTTTCCTCCATTGGATCCCTACAGTGGGCCGGTCTGCTAGCTTAACCAATATTCTAGCTTTTTCTCCTCTGGCACTTCCCCATATTAAACGATCTGTTTAACATGAGAAAATCATTTAGGAGAATTAGATATTGATTATTATGACACTTATCCTTCTTCTTATTCTCTGAGTCTCTTTTCTCTACGACTAGACTACTGGTTTTTATATGATATACTATGTTGTTGGTTAGGTAGGGCAAAGATCCCAAGCTATGTGAGTAAAATGTAAGATACCAAAAGGGACACCAGAGAGCATGTATATGGACCAAAGGCACACGAGAGAGCATGTATGTAAATTCCATGTCGCAGAATGTGCAAGAAGGTAGGATCTCGAGATGCAGACGCTCAGAGAGAGAGAGAGAGAGAGAGAGAGAGAGAGAGAGAGAGAGAGAGAGAGAGAGAGAGAGAGAGATGATGATGATGATGATGATGTACATATGTGGTCTATGTCAACAAGTGCAATGACATTGTGAAACATATCAATGTTGCGAGAGCTAGAAAACACTCAACAAATTGATCTAGCACCACACAATTTTCAAATAAACATATAGCACGAGTCTCCAAAATTTTGTGAAGCTTGATTATGTGGAATTGCAATTAAGGATCAAGGCGTTTTTAGTTGTTTTGGTGGACTCAAGCTATTTATATAGATTCTTGCATGCCTTTAAATTCAACTACCTTTTAGATCCAATATTTGAATGGAATCCTATTGTATCCACCTTCTCAAGTAGCTTGAATGGAATCCCATTGCATCTACCTTCTCAAGTAACTCGGTGATGCAGGATTAACTTTTACATCTTTAGAGACTGGTACAAAGATAAGCTTCTCATGTAATGCAAGCCTCCAATGTACGTAAGGAGGTTGCAACAAACTTGGCAACCAAATACTTGAATGATTGGCCCATTGATGAGGCCTCATATGTAAGACCACATGTGTCTCTAAGCCCAAAAAAAAAAAAAAGATGGTAGTTTTTTGTGTGTTTTGCCCAAGGAGGTGGATCGAATAAGTGTCCTCTCCCATTCTAATTAATCGTTTCAAGATCAAATATATTCTAATAACTTCCATCCTAATTCCTAAGGCATGTATGGTTTTATGCCTCCACATATGCCACTATCGTTGATATTCAGGGCAGAAATAACAATACACGAATTCAGGAAGATTATTGAAATTGTGTGGGGTGCGTACTTCTATATCTAGGTAACTAATGGTTTGGAGGTGGAGAGGGGCACGAGTAGAAGCTGCATGTAGGCGGCTGCAGCGCCTAGTACTTGAGGGTGATGTTGTAATGGAACCAGGAATTCTCCTCGGAGTTGACGATGGCGTTGAAGACGCGGCTCTGCTCTGCCACGCCGCGGCAGAAGGCGAAATCGCCTGTGCCGCCGACAATGGGCGCGTATTTCACCGGATATGACGCCACGCCGCTGCCCAAGAGCGACAAGGTGCCAGCGTAGACGCTGTCATTGTATGCGAATGTCTGCGCCAGGCACAGCGTCAGCGTCGACTGACCGCAATTGCCGTACCACCCCTGCACGCGGCCAACTCTGTCCGCCTGGTCGGCCAGGGACATGACCTTGGACAGCGGATTGTCGAAGGTATGCAGATTCGCGAAGGCGAAGGGCTGCGGAGTCACGGGGCCCTCGCCCGACAACACGGACGTGAACTGCCCCTTGGGGTTGTCAAGGAAGCTATTGTTTTGCACCGCAATGAACATGAAGAATGACAGCTTCTTGGGCTTCTTCTTGGCCTCTGCAATGGTGCTGCCCATAGACACCACAAGTAGCAAACCCAGTGCCACGATGAGCAGGGGCGTCAGATTATCTCTGCTGGTTTGTGTAGCCATTTTGGATTAAAGACCCCAAAAATTACAAGAAAAGTATGAGGATTACAAAATGAAACAGAAAACAGGCAGCAGGTTGCAAGCTGAAGAAGAATGGAAGTAGAAATGCTGATAAGCTGTGTGAGGGGTTAATGTCAACGGCTTCGCCATCGCACAATGTACGCTAGACTACTGAGTTGGGTCAACCGCTGCTTGTGAGTTGTGGCCCGCGATAGTATAATTCTGTGGACGCTACCATCTCAAATCTCAAGGTGAACACATAGGCCAAAAACCCAAAGCCTAATATGCAGTTTGACAAAGGTTTTTTAGAATGCCAACGTGCACGTTGAAACAAGCAAACCTTCTCATCCAAAGAAGGGCTCACCTGCCTACAACTGCAAATTGCTAAGAAGCTTGTCCATATTTCCGACCACTATAAGGAGAGACTCACGTAAATAAAGAGGGTGGTGCCCGTTATATGATCAACATGTCCTTCACATGCCAACGTCACTCTACACAAGCCTTTGACCCTTCAAGTACATGCGCGACACTATAAAACATTCAAAACGTTATTGCGGTCCTTTGCCGTGTTTTGTAGCGAGAGGGATCCAAAATGGAGTGGCCAAAGAAGAGAGGGGGGGATGGGAATAATTTTCTTTGCAAATAAAATATAACCGCATTAAGTGTCGTTGATGTTATTGTCTTTATTTTCGTAGCATTACCGCCAATATTATCGCTTTCTGAAGAAAATTTAAAGAACATGATACTTTTCAAGAAAATAGATAAAAATTACTATTGAGGCATGAAATGATGGTTATTTGGATAGATTAGGTTACGCAAGGCACATGGCCGCTCTGTCTCACTAATGATGGTCCACAAGTAAGACACATATTGTGGTCCGATGTGGACAACTCTACATGAAACAAAAGAGGCTTGCACTCTTCTCCCGAACACTGCACGCATTTCACCCGAGGGGCTAAATCTAGCTTGCATATTCTGAGGCTTTACAAAATGGTGAGACGAGCTCTCTTGCTGTGAAGAGATGCTGAGGAAGGAGCACAACAAAGGAGCTATTCTTCAAAGTAGTCTTCAATAACAGAAGCACTCTTACACTACGGACAACACAAAATGTTGGCCCCACTTGTAGCCATAACTTTTCAAAACAACAAGAGAAGAAAATGTGTGAACGTGGATGTGAGAAAGGGAGAGATGTTATAACCGTGGTTATTACCTCTAGCATTATCGTGCAATACTGTGGAGCCAAACTATTCAAATTTGAGTACTTCTTTCTATTTTTCAAAACAATTACTAAATATTGTGGGATACAATAAATGGGGCTAGAACCTTCTGCCTTCTCCTCGAGAGGGCACCTGCTTACATTAGCCTAAGTGGTTGCTACAACCTTAAAGAGTTGAGCAAGAAGAAACATGGCTTGGCTGTTCCGGTTAACAAGTGGAGAAACTCCACACCTCCCCCCTAAAATTAAACTAAGGCGTCAGGTGACTGATCATGATATGGTTTCATGCGAATGGCATGGGCTCTCGTGCATGAACTATGGTCGAGACGACGTAGCCTGTAGGTATGGGTGTACAGCTTTTGTAAGACTTTATAAGGTCCTATCTAGCGATGAAGAAGTGACTCGCTTAAACCTTTGCGACGAACATGGTAGTAGAGATAAACAAGAGATCCATCCGTGTATTCCACATGATGCGTGCTTTTGACGTCATAGAGTTTCTTTTGTCGAGCATGTCCCTGTTGCAAGTTGTGTCGAATTGCATGGCGAAGGAGGGGCTGATTATGTTGCATATAAAGCATCCAGTGGACAACATCAGACTTAAAAACTGAAGATGTAATGTGCTCATGTCAGGGGGTAGCCGAGGATCTCGGTCATACAAGGCACGAAAAGGGATGACCTTTGTTGATGCCTAGACTAAGGTATTACGAATAGTAGGAGGTGATCCCAATCCTGATAAAGAGCATCAACGAATGAGGCTAGAATCTGCTTGATGGTGCGATTCATGCGCTCCGTCAAGCCGTTGCTCTACGGGTGACAGGACGAGGAAAATTTCCGCTTCATGATGAGAAGTTTTGTGAGAACATGCATGACTTCACTCGAAAATTGAGTTCCCTAGCCTGGTTTGATAGCAATTGCACTGGGCATCCATGACTAGAATTTAACTTTTGCAGAAGACCAACTGCCACCATGGAGGCCATGGTGTCAGAGATGGCCAGGGCCTCACACCAGCGTGTAAGATACTCAATAATGACCACGATGTAGCAATTTCTTGAGAGGGAAGATGGAAAGGGGCCTACCAAATCCCACCCAACTAGCTTGAAGGGTTCATGTACTGTGATCAAAGCTAATTGTCCGACTCTTTGGGATGGAGATTTAATGCTTTGCCAAATTGTGTAGGCCTGCAAAAGTTCCGAGATGGATTCTCACATGCGAGGTCAATAATATTGTAGGCGCAATTTTTGGAGAACTTTGTGAAATCTTAGATGACTAGATAGTGGATGTGCCTGGTAGAACTACATGTAGGTCTGTTGCAAGGCTTAGGGGACCACGATTCATGGCTCTTGATCTGGAGATGTAAAAAACACCACATGATTGATGATGATGAAATGACGTTGTTGGGATGTTGGGGAAGGAGACTGAACTTAAAGGATTAGCTTTTGTATGTCGGGGTCTTGTTGTTGAAATGACGCCATCTGCTCAAGTCAAACATGTAAGCCTTCACTTGGTGTGATGAATTGGGTGGCTTGATGCTCAGCTCGAGATAAACCATCTGCAATGAATTTTGCCAAGCCCTTGCAATATGCCCGGGAAGGTCACCTAATAAAAATGTAACCTATCACGTGAGTTCAACAGAAAGGTATTTAAAGTTCTTGAAACTTACAGAAATATATATACAGAAGGCCATTATTTTTTCAAATTTGAAAAAAAAAACCGATTTTAAAAGAAAAGGGTACATTATATTCTTAACAAAATTCACAGATAAGGGGTTTTACAAACATGACATGAAAGCACGTGATATGGTAGTTTTACACATAGAGAGCCCCCCAAGGCAATATGTCAAAGTGAACTTGTATTCTTATAATGTTAAGGCCCAGTGAAGTAGTCAACCTAGAGGATGTTGCTTCTGAATTAGGGGAATCAAGGGATGGTGATCCCGTCTCTACCTATACACTTTTACCATGTAAGTAGGGATGAAACTTGGCAAATGTCCAAACTATAGCCATCAACTCCTTTTTAGTTGTGGAGTACTGATTAGATTCAGCAAGAGTCAAAGAGTGGTTGATGAACAATATAGGCCGCCACCTAGATGAATCATCTTCTTGAAGAAAAATTGCACCTATACCATGGTTGGAGGCATCGATCTGCAATCGAAAAGGTTTTGTCCAACGTCCACTTGTTGAACTTGCACCATCATTTTATCTGATTTAAACATTTCTATGATATACATGTCTTGTCAAGTGTATTCTTTTTTTTATTGAAGTGTATTATTTGGTTTGAATTCGTTCACCTAATTGAATCAATTATCTTTAGTCATTTCAAATTTTTCATTTAACTGTCAGTATTTCAAATTTGCCTTGTGATTCAATTAGTTGCATTTGTTGTGGTTTGATTTAGTGGATTCCGCGCAGTGTCCCAATGAGTGAGAATATATATTTTCCAATGATATTGAATATTTGTATATCTGTTGACTGCAGCTCTAAGAGAAAATGACCGATCAAGAACAAGATATTGGCACCCAATCATTGCTTGATGATCAACAACAAGCGGTTGTTAATGCATTTCAGCGCATGAAGTCTCTGGCACACGGCATAGCGGCACAACAAGCGACGCGTACTGCTCGCTGACTCTCAAAGTGAGCAAATCCAAACCATATGCAGTGGAAAGAGATCAATAAAGAAGTGATAAAGGACTTGATCAAGACAATATGGCCATGTGAGGACGTAAAGATCAAGAAAGGAAGGTGGAAGGTTTCTAAGTGCAACCATTATGGTATCAAAGATAACGCTGAGAGGATTTATTTGGAGGTTTATGGCCATCCTCTGCACAATGCAAATTGTGCGCTATATTTTGTAAAAATGTTATATGTTCACTTTGTGTAAAAGCGACCACTACAAGAGGTTGTGTGCTCTTGTGACACTTTTAGCGACGGAAATATACTGGGTTTTTATAATCCCCGGCGTTGCTAAGAGCGTCGCTATGAGTGTCGATACAGGGACATCGCTATACGCGTCGCTATGACATTCGCTATAAGCGTCGCTATATAGCGACGCCTATAGCGACGTTGCAAGGCCATCAATAGCGACGCTGCAGAGCCTAATATAGCGACGGTCATAGAGATGCCCGAGAAGAAAAAATTTTGGTGGCAGGGCATTCACCCATCAACCATATTGAATGTTTCATTTGTCTATTTACCTTTGAAAAAAAGTGCAAAGGTAAATATAGACCCAAAATAGCCACCCACAAGACAATATAAACGTATTGTTTGCAAAATAAAGATACAAAAATGACAAGCGTGAATTGATGAAAGTAAATCAATGACAATTGTACACATAGCCAAAATCACTTGATTGTTAATCATTGCAAATGCAATAGTTAAAACCATTGTCATTATTTAAAAAATATACATGGTTTTCAAAAAGACGTATAAAAGTCGTCTCATGATACATAATCTATGACAAAAAGAAATTAATGATATCTAGCTATGGCTAAACTGACGTCGTCTAATCAGACGTCTCATCGCGTCCAAGTGCCGTATCTGTCGGATTTTGCAAAAAAAAACAATAAGGTAGCTTTTTGTAAGTATAAACATATAGCAATGTTTATAAAACAATACAATAAATAGAAAAGAATAAACCCTAATACTAACCATGCGTACGCGAGAACTCAGGATGTTTATAAGGGCGTTTAAGCCCTTTCTGCCTGCGTACTCACGCTCGTACGGTGTGGGATCACGTCCTATAAACGACCACTGTCAAAACATACAAAGAATCCATTATGTTAGAATTTGAAATCCCATAAACCCTTAACTATCAAACATAGATGAAAGAACACCTACAAACTTGGCCTCAAATGATGCCACCCGCCGCTCCCCAAGTGGTGCGACCTCCCTGCCTCTACTCGCGCTCTGGCTGCCTCCTTTTGTTGCTTCCACTTGTCGGGATTCTCGCGCGCTTCTTTCTTCGCATACTTCCAATCTTCTTTGGCCAGCCAATCTAGTGTGCTCCACCCATGCTTGATTGCTTTTTGCACTTTGGAACGCTTATGCTTGCAGTATTTGCGCATTTGTACCTTCGTCACATCTTCATTGAAGCGGTTATCCCGTGTTGGAACGGGAAACTCATCATGAAGCATGTTGATGACTCTATCTTTTAATTCATTCGGTACTTCACTCCAGGTGTTTAGTATGTAGTGTCTAAACACTTGAGAGCAAAGACCGCGCATGTGCGAAATCACCTTTTTGCCTTCATCATCCAAGATGATGCCGTCGCTGAAGTCGACGAAGTAAGGCAAGCCCTCTCGTAGCTGATGCGTGAACCTGGGTGTCTCAATAGGGATCTCTAGCGGCGTGTCAACGGGGGTACGGACGCCAGGTGTCTCCACTAGAGTCTGAGCCCCGAAGCGAGGAGTGTCTACTGGAGTGACTCCTGGAGGAGTAGCTAGTGGTGTGTAGCTACGGGGAATGGCAGTCAGCCATGCAAAACCTGGTGTCGATGGCAATGCCATGGCTGGTGTCAGGATGGGCAAAGAACGGGAGGGTAAAGAGCCTCGTCAAACACGAGGTGGTGTCGAAGCATCGGTGGCGCCACCCCTACAACAACCGCCACCGCCACCACTAGAGCGTCGGTGCCCACACGAGTGTGAAGATCCTCTCGTCGACACCGAAGCTTCGGAGCGCACTGAGGACTCCGAAATAGAGGGAGATGCGGATGGAGTAGGAACGCGCGATGGTGTGCCAGAGCGATGACCACTATAACATATGTGCGGTATTATCGCTCACATTACCGCAAAAAAACAAACAAACTTGAAATATAAAAATTCCCGTATGCGGAAAATACTACGGCAAAGTTTGCAGTAATGGTCTAGCGGTAACTGCCGCGGTAATGGCTGAGGCAATATTTCCGTGAACATTATCGCGCCTTTTGCTGCACAGATACCCGCAAAAATTACCTCGACAGAGTTATCGCGAGCATTACCGTGGCGGGATTTATTATAAAAAAACAGATGACCGTTTGGATTGTCCTTTGCAGGACCATCCAAAAGGTCACCTATTTTTTTATTTATTTTACAAAATTATTATTAATTACAACAAAATATCACAATTGGACAATACATTGAGCAAAAAAAGATTGATAATTTCATTTACATAAGTGGAATTACAATTGGGGGAGGTATTGAGCCAAAAAATGATAGGTATTACATTTACATATAGGGCAAAAAAAGCCCGCGTGTACAAAATAGAGTATGGTCATGTGGGATAGGGAAAACGGGGCCCGCGTATACAAAATAGAGGATGCTCATGGGGGAGTTGGCGGCATTTCATGTGGAACTCCTTGACTCCGCAAAACCATAAAAAAGAAACCTTTAACACTTTGTTATTTAATATTTGATATAAAATCAACAATTTGATTATTTAGATAAGATTAAACTTACATGTTGCAGACTTCTACACGCATTTTCGAACTCCTCTCGAGAGATCATTTGATTTTCAAACAACCAACACCAAGTTTGATACTCGGTATGGTTCTCTCTATATCTCTGCACATCTCTGGTCGGGTGACTCATGGTAATGTTATACTGACAAAAAATAGCAACCAATTAATTAAATGAAAAAAATTAGATTTTTTACAATAAAACTAATATTTTTACTTACATATTTGTCTTTCCAAGCCGTTTTTCCTCCCGAACCATAATGCGTAGGAGTCTGATGGGATCTGGCCTCAACTTGACGCGTATACATCCTTGCACCCGTTGCCCTTTCGTCCTCTTTCTTGCCCATAGCGGTCTCCCACTCCACATCATGGACATTTCCTGGCCGATAGCTATGCTCTGGAGACTCCATTGTCTTCTTTGCCGCTCTCCTCACACTAGATTTTTGGTTCTTCAGAAATGTTTTGACATGCTCTTGCAACCATTGCCTTGAGAATTGTTGCCCCTCAGGGTTGGGGAAACGCATTTGCATGGTTGTCTCTATATATGTGAGGTTGTAGAGATCTTGCTGATCAAATTTGAGAAAACAATTGATATATGTGGAGTGGATTAACTGGTTGACGTGTGTGCAAAATCTCCTGCCGTGCGCTGTCCTGAGATCCACCATACCTCCTCTATGAACCTGGTAGTATAACCCGCGAGCATCTGGTGAAGGCATGTCATGGTCCTCATCTTCTGCTGGAGCAGGGAACGGTGACTGTGGAGGAGAATCTGTAGTACTTCCCCCCCCCCCCCAAACAACAAGTAGCTCCGCTCCCTCGTTGAGATCGACTGGTGCTAGCGCGCGAGCTGCCCTGACGTTGACTGCCAGAAGAGCGCCGACGTGAATCTGGGGCAGAAGGTGGGATAGGTGATGGATAGGTAGACGCCCGTGGCGTCGGACCCTGTGGCGTCGCACCCAACGGCGTCGGACCCTAGGACGTTGGACCCTGTGAAGGAAAAGTTGAACCTGGAGCTGTAGCTGGAAAACTCTACAGGTATGGAGTGCCACCAGTTGGAGTAGAGACCTCTGATAATCCAAAAGCTTCTAGATGCGCCGGTGAATAGCGCTACGTAAGGGTCTGTTGTGAACCTAACCACTCAGCCCGAAGACGCAATGCCCTCTCCACATCTGGATTGGTCACAGGTACAATAGTGGACCCACCTAGAGCGTCCCGAAACCAACGGAACCCTGATGATGACTGCTGAGGCGACGGCTGTGAATGATAGGCAGAGAGAGCGTCGGGATATGACATCCCGTCTGCCATGAAATCCTCAATGCTGCGAAAGCGTGGTGTGGAAGAAGAAGACATGGTCTGCATTTATTACAACAAAGATTAAACTAGGGTATAAAATTTGAATATATGATTAAAAATTTACACATTCATTTTTTTCAAACATTGGATTTTTTAACATTGGATTCTCTATAGTATCCAATGTGGAAAGAATCCAATGTGTGTCTACAACCTATAAAAGAGTCTTGCAAAGCCTTGAGTGCTAATAAGATATTAGTGTGTGTATTGACTAATAAGAGATTATTGTGTTTATGATTAGTGTGACCGATTGCGCGATCACTTGGACGGTCATTGGGGCCTAATACGTCACCTACGAATTAATCATGGAGGTATGTTTCTCTTTTTGTGTTGATTGTTGTTTAATTTAACATAATTAGTGTGTGCTTTAGTGTTTTCTTGTTTAATTGGCTTGTGCACACACTAATTAGTGTGTGTTAACATACACTAATTAGTGTGTGCATTGGCTTGTGTAATTGGCTTGTGCACATACTAATTAGTGTGTTTTAACATACACTAATTAGTGTGTGCATTGAATTGTGTACACACTAATTAGTGTGTGTTAACATACACTAATTAGTGCGTGCACACACTAATTAGTGTGTGCATTGGCTTGTGCACACACTGATTAGTGTGTGTTAACATACACTAATTAGTGTGTGCATTGGCTTGTGTAATTGGCTTGTGCACACACTAATTAGTGTGTGTTAACATACACTAATTAGTGTGTGCATTGGCTTGTGCACACACTAATTAGTGTGTTTTAACATACACTAATTAGTGTGTGCATTACATTGTGCACACACTAATTAGTGTGTGCATTGGCTTGTGTAATTGACTTCTGCACACCCTAATTAGTGTGTGTTAACATACACGAATTAGTGTGTGCATTGGCTTGTGTAATTGGCTTGTGCACACACTAATTAGTGTGTGCATTAGATTGTGCACACACTAATTAGTGTGTGCATTAGATTGTGCACACACTAATTAGTGTGTGTTAACATACACTAATTAGTGTGTGCATTGGCTTGTGTAATTGGCTTGTGCACACACTAATTAGTGTGTGTTAACATACACTAATTAGTGTGTGCACACACTAATTAGTGTGTGCATTGGCTTGTGTAATTGGACTATGCATTGGCCAATTCCACTGGTCAATGCACACACTAATCACACACTAAATAGTGTGTGTATTGGCCAATCCAATTGGCTTGTACACACACTAATCACACACTAAAGAATGTGTGTATTGGTCAATCCAATTGACCAATGCACACACTAATCCCAAACTAATGCACACACTAATTAGTGTGTGAATTGGCCAATCCCATTGACCAATGGACACACTAATCACACACTAATAAGTGTGTACATTGACCAATCACATTGGCCAATGCACACACAAATTAGTGTGTGTTAATGAGCACTAATTAATTAGTGTGTGAATTGGCCAATCCCATTGACCAATTCACACACTAATCACACACAACTAATTAGTGTGTACATTGATCAATCACATTGGTCAATGCACACACTAATCACACAAAAATTAGTGTGTGTTAATGAGCACTAATTAGTGTGTGAATTGGCCAATCCCATTGGCCAATGCACACACTAATCACACACAAATTAGTGTGTGTTAATGAGCACTAATTAGTGTGTGAATTGGCCAATCCCATTGACCAATGCACACACTAATCACACACTAATTAGTGTGTGCATTGACCAATGACATTGGCCAATGCACACACTAATAACACACTAATTAGTGTGTGCATTGGCCAATGTGATTGGTCAATGCACACACTAATTAGTGGGCCAATGCACACACTAATAACACACTAATACTAATTAGTGTGTGCATTGACCAATCACATTGGCCAATGCACACACTAATCACACACTAATTAGTGTGTGCATGGCCAATCCCAAATTTAACATATTAGGTTATGCAAGTAATAAATTTAACAAATTTGACAAATCTAACAAGTTTAGATTTTGCAAGTAACTAATAATTAACAAATTTAAGTTTTGGTGTGTCTTTACTTACACTAATTAGTGTGTGCATTAGAATAATGCACACACTAATTAGTGTGTGTAATTAGTGTGTAAAGAACGTACACGTTGTGAGCGGGATGGAAACACACACAACGCCTCTATAATGACCCGACACACACTCTTGGGATGATACACACACGCATTATGGGGCACCACTCGGCTTACACAACCAGCCTGGCCGAGACAGGAAACACACAGACGGAGTGAGAAGAGAGAGATTTCCCACTTGCCCACTCAACACTCACACATACACACTCACACACACACTCTCAATTCAACTCAAAGGAGGAAAATTGATGTTGTTTAGACTCAATGAAGCTCAGCCCAACACCAATGGGGCAAATAGTTTACACAGTATTGAGGAAATACACCAGATACAACCACAAAGTTAAGTAGAGGCTTCACTCACCGGAGAAGATTACACAGAAAAATAGCAGAACATTTGTGAGAAATTTGGCAAAATGGACAGCGCCATTGCGTCCGGAACGCCCAAAAACCCCACCCTACAATGTCACAGTGCTCAAATCCGACCTCGGATGAGCAGTTTAGGGCCAAAAAATGCTCCAAAAACACACTTGCAACTGTTCCTCCTCTATTCTCCACGTGTTTTTCTGGTCTTCTCTCTGTTTTTTGAGTTCCCACACTTAGATTTTCTACTTTGGCACCTGTGGCCTTTTAGATGACCTCAAACGGACCCCGAACAGGCCAAAAACTGACCTTGCAGTACATAGTTGTCACCTTTTTGCATCATCCGCACACCTGGCACTCAGTTTTTCCAAATAATGCATCCCGCAACCACGTGAAGTGGCCCCAAAAAGTGGTCCTCATGATTACCTTTCTGCATAAGTATCACAAGAAAACACCCACGTCGTGTCCATACTTCTCCGCGTGCAAGTATTGACCCCGTTCGACCTCCTGACACCACTCGATGCCATTTGATGCACCTGCTTACCTCATGTCGTCGGCCCGCGGATAGCTTCCTCGAGAAGTTTTACGCACTACCAACTCCTCCTTATTGTAGAAAAAACAGAGTGGTACTAGTAATAGTGAAAATCAATGCACTATGTACACCCTGTCCTCCCTGTACACATGTGGGGCCCACGTAACCACCTGGCTCTGAAAAATGGGCAATTATTTATTTGATGCACCATGCATGTATATGTACATATGCACAATCCCTTGCTCCAAAAAACTCCTGACATAATTTGCCCATCCCCTAGCCTGCTAGATCATTCATGATCAGCAGTAACAAAGAGAGATATGAGACTCGCCGCATCACAGGTCTCCTCATACCTCACCAACACTGCTTGATCCACAGACAGCTCATCTTGCTCCACCATCATCAATCTAGCATGATACAATTTAAGACGCAATCCATTTACCCTTGACTTATGTAGAACACCATCCAGGTTGGCCAGCTGATATGTGCCATTTGGAAAACACTCCACTACCTTGAAAGGGCCTTCCCACTTAATTTGAAACTTCTTTTGGAAGGTGTTGTCCAACTTACTGTTGTAGCGCAAAACCAAGTCATGTTTCTTGATACCCTTACTTTTGACCTTTTCATTTATCTTTGCCAAAGCCTTATCCTGCATCTGCCCATAATGCTCCAATGCGCTCATCCTATCCAACTAGACCTCTTGTAACTGCAAGAGCCTCTCTTTGAATGCATCACTAGGCGGCCCAAGCAACTTCTCTAACATCTTGACCGCAGGCAACTCTACCTCCACATGCAATAGTTCTTCCTTTCCATACACCAAATGAAATGGAGTAAACCCTGTACCTGTCTTCACCGAAGTACGGTAAGCCCATAATGCACTAGGCAATTCCAAATCCCAATTCTTTCCTTGGTGCTCTGTCACTTTAGAAAGAATTTGTACCAACTCACCATCGAATCTTTCATTTAAGCCATTACACTACGGGTAATAAGGAGTGGTATGCTGGTGCCTAATCTTCATCTTTGTGCATAAGAAGTCTAGCATTTTAGCTCTAAATCCTGGCCCCTTATCTGAAAGTAGCTCTAATGGCACCCCAAACTTGTAGCATATTTCATCATACACAAATTTTGCCACATCCTTTACAGTGATCTGTTTTACTGCTATAGCCTTTTCCCATCTAGAGAGATAGTCCACTGCCGTCAAGATATAGCTTTTGCCCCTGCTTGTGATAGGTAACGGGCCTATTGCATCAATCCCCCACTTTTAAAACACATCAAACGCCATAATGATTTTTCGTAGCTCTGGCTTCAACACTCTCTTCCCAAATGCTTGACACCTATTGCAAGACCTACACCAATGGTGAACATCCTTGTGCAAACTAGGCCATACATACCCCTCTTGCAAAATCTTATGCAAGGTGATCTTTAGAGCAAAATGGTCACCACATGCATCTTCATGATTCTCTTCCAACACTCTGTAAAGCTCCTCCCGCCAAGGTACATGTCTCAACACGAGATAAGCCCCTTTCATGTAGAAGACATCACCAATTAATTTGTACCTGTATGCTCTACGCTCAAAACCATACTTATTAGACTTCTGAATCTCCTTTGGAATGATTCCTGTTAGCAAAAACTCCTCTTCTTGAGCCAAACTTTCCCGGCCATGGGAAAGAGATAAGTTGGTCCTCAACACAAATAGCTCCCCAATCATGCCTTGAGCCGCTTCATGTGCCACTCCATTTAGAGAACGTTCAATGTGTTTGATGCTCCATGCTTCAAAATTTTTTAACAGGACTTTAATTCTGAAGCACATTTCCTTCAATGAGGTGATCTTGCTCTTCCACACACCCAACACTTGCTTCACAACTAGCAAGGCATCACCTTTTATGCTCAACCTTCTAACCCCATGCTTCAAACAAATGTGTAAACCGGCTTCCAAAGTAGCATATTCAGCCTCATTGTTACTATGAGCATCCAATTTGAACCCTCTCTTGCATACTAGCTTTCCCTCTGGATCATAAAGAACTATACCCCCTGAAGCTGCATCATGGCTCTTTCTGTATGAACCATCAAAGAACAACACATGTGCATTGCTGATCTGTGGCACTTCTTCAACTACCTTTCTCACCACCTCTTCCTTAGAAATAAGGGGATTCTCCTTGTAGGTCAACAAATCAGCTAGGGTAGCCCTTGTACTATCTTCCACTAGAAAAGAGAACTCAAAATCTTGCAGCTCAATTACCCATTTCTTCACCTCATTTGACATGTTAGTACCATTAATTAACTGTGGCAACAAGGCATAACTCGTCAAGAAAACAAAAGGTCGTGGTAGCAAGTAATGACGAAATCGTCGACAAGAAAATATTACACTAGCCATCACTAGCTCTACTTCCGAGAACTTTCTCTCCGCTACCAACTTCACTCGGCTTGCACAATACACTGGCCTCATATAATGGCTGCCCTTCCCCTTTTGCAATAGCATTGCTCCAATGGCATCATCCCCTACTGAGGGATTTACATAAAAAAATTTCTCCCAATCAGGAGCCTGCATGGCTGACAACTCCCCTAACACCTCTTTCACCTGTTGAAACACTTCTTCACACTTGTCATCCCATTGCAATGGATCATGCTTTGCCACTTGTTGTAATGGATAAAGAATCTAAGAAGACAATGGAATAAACCTTTCCATGTACTTCACTTTGTGTATAAAGGTTGCCAATTGCTTCGTACTCATACGTGATGGAAGAAGAATAATAGACTTAACCTTGTCTGGATCAGCCTCAATGCCATTTTCTGACACCATGTGGCCCAATAACTTCACAATTGGCTGTGCTAGATGACATTTCTTTGGATTTATTTGTCCTCCACATTCATCATATCGAGACAATACCATCTACAGATTCTCATGGTGTTCAGCCCTACTGCTATAAACATAGAAGTCATCCATAAAAGCTTTAACACAACTACCAATGAATGGTTCCAACACCCAATTTGCTCTCTCTTGATAGAAGGAAGGTCCATTTGACAATCGAAATGGCAATATTGTGTAGCAATAGCAGCCCCATGGCGTAATAAAAGTGGTCTTTGTGCGGTCTTTAAGAGAAATCTTCAATTGAAAATAGCCTGAAAAACCATCACACACATTGTACCTCTCATAACCTGCCACTGAATCCAAGATCTGATCGATGAATGGAAGAGGATATGGGTTCTTATTAGTGGTTTCATTTAAGGGTTTAAAATCTACACAAATTCTCCACTTCCCATCCTTCTTTGGACTGACTAGAACTGGACTCACCCATTCTGTGGTCTCCAGAGGGACTATGAACCCTGTCTTCAATAACTTGTCCACCTCTTCTCGCAAGGCTTCCATTTTCTCTTGACCCCTCCTTCTTAGCCTTTGCCGCACTGGCTTAGCACCTTCTTTCAGCTCTATATGCATCTCTTCGCCCTTGAACCCTCTGATCTCTTCATATGAAGTAATGAACAAATCATGAAAACTAGCCAGCATGTGCAAATATATATCCTTCTCCATAGCTGAGAGGTCTCCACTGATCATTTGTGTCATCAATTCCTTCTTCTTTGACAACTCAACCTTGGTTTGCATCAGCCCTTCAATCACTTCATAAGGCCCTTCACTTTCATCTTCAACCTCATTCGCAAATGCAACTAAACCAAACTCTTCGATTTCTTTGTCCATCAAAAGAAATGCAACATCAGCATCCTCATCACTGCTGGTAGTGCTATCACTGTCCTCATCTGTCACCGTGGAAGAGTCTTCATCACTAGACTCATCCTCATCTTCATAAAGCTCCTCTAATCGTTTCCTTGTGTCCATATTATAAAGCTTCTTGGTACCTGTCTTTCCATAGAGGCTAATCGTACCATGTCGCCAATCTTGAACAGCTCCCACTGCACGTAACCATGGTCTGGCCAGTATAATAGGATATGCTCCCAACCCTGCTGGCATCACATGAAAATCAACCACTGCCTTTGCATCATATGTCTCCACTTCTAAGCTATTTACAACACCCAAGCATTTTACTTTTTGATGGTTTGCCAATCTGATCCGAAAACCTGACACCCCAGCCACTGTGAGACCCATCTTCTCAACGCATGAGTGTGTTATGACACATATTTGGGCTCCACCATCCACATAACCTTGTCCCAAATTTTTCCTTTTATGCCACACATCTACTATTGGACAAATGTCTGGTAGCTCATCCATTGTCAACACCTTTACTGAACCTCTCTCTGGCTCTTTCTCCATTGGGTTAACCATCCTCTTTCACTATCGCTTTAGCTTAGGGACCATCTCTATAAGCTGCCCAAAAGTAACATTTGCCTTCTGCTTGTCAGATCCTCCTTCAAGTCATAGCTTAATTGCCCATCCCCTAGTGGAAAATGTGAAACATGAAACTTTCGACAAGCTCTCCTTTTCCTCTTGGCCTTGACATCCTCGCCTTCATGGCTCTTTCCTTTCTTCTTACCAGGACCTGGGGCACTTCTTCCTTCCTTATCCTCTGTGGTCCTCTTCCCAATAGGCATCACTAATGTATCCTCTAGCTTTGATGCCTTCTCCAAGGTGACTACACTTAGCACTTTTGTCTTTCCCTTTTCCTCCTGGGTCAGTCCACTGGTTCCTTCGTCTCCCTTAATTTCGATGCCATAATCATTTGACCTAGTTAGCACCTGTCTTGGCAATGGATACATGTCTCCCCCCATCCTTGGTGGCTTATCACATTGCGGGCTGATGTGACCCAAATCTCCACAATTGTAACATGTGGGCGTTTGCCTCCAAAACCTACCATTGCTTTGTCCAACACCATTCCTAGGCCTTTCTTCACCTTCTGGCTGATTTGCAAACCTCCCTCGACCTCGATTATTTCCCACTTGACCTAGCATGTTTAGGCTGAGATTCTTCATAAAATCTACCACTTGCCTCATGTCTTGCCTTAGCCCGTCATCTTGCACTGTTGTAGTGACCACTACTGGCATAACCTGAGTAGTAACAGGAACCACTGGTTCATGATGAACCCCTGATATGCGACCTTGTAAAGACTCTATAGGCTGAAATTCAAACCTCATGGGCAAAGACTCCACCGCTAACTGGCTCATTTTCCTCAACTTCCACTCTTTGTTCCTTGCTACCTCTAGTGCATCTTCATATGTCCTAGGCTTCTTTAGCTCCACTCTCCAACATATATTCTCCCAAAGACTAGCCAAGAACCTGTCCTTATTCATCATGTCAGGCGGGGGTACCTATGGTGCTAAGGCCTTGCACATCCGCTCCCATGCCAATGAGAAGTTACATATGTACGCATCTACTAGCTCACCTTCCTTTTGCACCAAACCTTGTACTTCTTGCCACACTTTGTCAGGATCTTCTATCTTCACAAACTCCACTTCCAACCCATGCCTTAGATTGTCCCAACTCAATCTTACAGGTGGATCTGCTGCACACAACTTCTCTTCAAATGCTTTAGACCAATCTCGTGCATCACTCTTCAAACAAATTTGGAGAAGACATAACATCTGCGTAGGGTCATGACTCTGGTTGCTACTGCAGGCAACCTCCATCTTTTCCAAAAATTCTTCCACATCTTCATCAGTTCTTCCATGAAACTCAGGATAAGAGAAAGCCATGGCTACCCAAGTTATAATGCTCTGAGAACCCCTTTGAACACACGTGCAAGAACCCAAAACTTCTCACTACCCAATCCCCAGAAACTTCAATGGAGCTCAACTTTAGATAAGGACAAACACATGCACATCAAATGAGTTTTCATAGTTAATCATCGGAATGAAAAAAGGCAAAGGACATTCCAGGATCTCTCGTAATCGTCTTGGCCCGAACATAAAGACTATGCGCTGCTGGAAAAAAATATTCCTGGACACATAAACATTTATCTGGATTCTTTGAGTTAAATGAAATGGAGTGAATTGAGGGCCATTTTGATCATCCATTAAAGCCAACCATGAAGCTCCCAAGCAGGCACACCTGACTTAACCTCTGATTTTGCCAAAATTTCAGCAGCATAACAGCATAAATGGCTCAAAAGACTAAGAAACCAGCCATCATAACTTGGAAAAATTTTGACAGAGTTTCCCCATAAGTAGAGCAGTAGGAAACCAAAATATAGACTGTATATATATGCATAAACTGTCAACAATAGAATCCGAGCATCAAATAGGACTCACTAGTACATAGCCTATGGCAAGGTCACGAAAAGGGTTCTCCAGCTACCTGTATCACCGAAAGGATCTCCACATTTGAGAATCCCCGAGCTCAATAAAAACCTCACGCTATCGACCCTCACACGAAGGCTAATGCAAATCGCGTAAAGTCAAGTCTCAGAAATGACTATCTTCCAGACCAAGTCTCAGAAATGGCTGGGACTGCCAAATAAAACCATATATGGCTCCGCAAAGGCGTACCATGGCAGTTTCCACAAGCTAGTAACGTAAAATCCAACAGACAATACGCTCAAACAGGTGCCAAGTAATGCATACCCACAACAACTGCAAGTGACACCAATGCTAGTATATCACTGTAGTCCAGCTACCTATACCTGTGTGAATCACCTGTACTTGTACCTATCCCTATAACCTGTAACCTATAACCTGTAACCTGTAATCTACAACCTGCAACCTGCAACCTGTAATCCCGAATCTCGAAGCTTAAAGCTCGAAGCAGAAGTTACTCGAAAAAAATCCTCCGTGGGGGCGCCAAAAGAATGTGAGCGGGATGGAAACACACACAACGCGTTTATAATGACCCGACACACACTCTTGGGATGATACACACACACACACATTATGGGGCACCACTCGGCTTACACGACCAGCCTGGCCGAGACAGGAAACACACAGACGGAGTGAGAAGAGAGAGATTTCCCACTTGGCCACTCAACACTCACACACACACTCTCAAATCAGCTCAAAGGGGGGAAATTTATGTTGTTTAGACTCAATGAAGCTCAGCCCAACACCAATGGGGCAAATAGTTTACACAGTATTGAGGAAATACACCAGACACAACCACAAAGTTAAGCAGAGTCTTCACTCACCGGAGAAGATTACACAGAAAAATAGCAAAAAATCTATGAGAAATTTGGCAAAATGGACAGCGCCATTGCGTCCGGAATGCACAAAAACCCCACCCTACAATGGCACAGTGCTCAAATCCGACCTCGGATGAGGAGTTTAGGGCCAAAAAATGCTCCAAAAATAGCAAAAACACACTTGCGGCTGTTCCTCCTCTCTTCTCCACATTTTTCTTTTGTCTTCTCTCTGTTTTTTCAGTTCCCACACTTAGATTTTTTAGTTGGGCACCCGTGGCCTTTTAGCTGACCTCAAATGGACCCCGAACAGGCCAAAAATTGATCTCGCAGTGTATAGTTGTCACCTTTTTGCATCATCCGCACACCTGGCACTCAGTTTTTCCAAATAATGCATCCCGCAACCACGTGAAGTGGCCCCAAAAATTGGTCCTCATGATTACCTTTCTGCATAAGTATCACAACAAAACACCCACGTCGTGTCCATACTTCTCCGCGTGCAAGTATTGACCCCGTTCGACCTCCTAACGCCACTCGATGCCATCTAACGCACATACTTACCTCATGTCGTCGGCCCGCGGATAGCTTCCTCAAGAAGTCTTACGCGCTACCAACTCCTCCTTATTGTAGAAAAAACACAGTGGTACTGGTAATAGTGAAAATCGATGCACTATGTACACCCTGTCCTCCATGTACACATGTGGGCCCGACGTAACCACCTGGCTCTGAAAAATGGGCAATTCTTTATTGGATTCACCATGCATGTATATGTACATATGCGCAATCCCTTGCTCCAAAAAACTCCTTACAACGTTAGATTTAGATTTACGTTATATTAGATTAGATTTAGGTTTATTTACGTTATTTACATGTTATTGAAGAGGGAAATGGCATAACCAATCTACCACACTTGGGTGATAGAAAGGTTATACCATTTTCCTATTTTTATCGTTTAAGATAAGGTTAGATTAAAATTTACGTTAGATTAGATTTAGGTTTATTTTGAGTACACCGAAGGATTATACTGCCTACGTGTTTGAGAGTGGCCGGTGTCTCGGTCACAGTGTCGGAGATGCTTAGTGACTCGAACACTGTGTCGGGGTCACCTAGAGGCCTGGATCATGAGCATTCATCAGATAGGGTTGCTATTGTTCACGAGAGGGACATGCCAAAGTGATAAGCCTACCTCATCAATCGTATGTCTGATGAGACCATTATGACCCCTGAGGGGAAGCAAGTGATGGGCCGCATACAACAATTGTGTAGATGTGAATGGGCCTCACATACACAAATACTTCAATGCAAGAGTTTAATACTCTCACCTCTCCACCCCGTCGATCCATGACGGAGGTGATGGGACAAAATCCTTCTCGAAGCTGGCCCAGCTTCCACTCCCCAGGGAGCAGAGGACGACCAATCTAGACACGCGGTGGCAGCAAAGTGACGCAGAAAGATTTTGCATCAAGACGGGGAGTGGCGGCTGGACCAGCTTCGAGGAGGATTTTGTCCCATCAAAGCTAGTATTAAACTATTGCATTGAAGTATTTGTATATGTGAGGCCGATTCACATCTACAAAGATAGTAGCCCCATTGGTATGTCTTTTACCCTTCAATGGAGCGAATCATCACATGTTCAATTAGGTTAGATTTAAGATAAGATTTTGGATTGAGTTTTTATATTAGAATATAACTTTGAGATTACGGTAAAAAAAATTAGAGTTATACGAACAGTGAAAATATCTACTCTGAAAAGATATTAAGATGCTATGAAATGCTACAGCTAGAGAAGAGGCAAAGGGGTTTTCTCCACTACATGCACTATCATGTAGACGTAGGTGTGTAGATTTCTTGTACCCAAAAAATATAGGCATTGAACAATAAAGACGAGATTATAACCCGGTGGTTCTGATCTCCGTCCACCTCTAGATCGAGGTGTGCGGAGATTGGACATGACTAGAGAATGTGAGGTAGTTTACAGTGTGAACAAAGAGAGAGAGAGAGAGAGAGAGAGAGAGAGAGAGAGAGAGGGAGAGAGAGAGAGAGAGAGAGAGAGAGAGAGAGAACATTTGATGGACTATTAACTTGTGTGTAGCAGAAAATAGGATGAACATAGTGAGCATTTCATTAGAATAGATTCCTAATGAGATTAACAAGAGTGTTTGGGTGGAGATGGCAACAAAAAGCATAACACCTAGTTAGAAAGCATGAAAAATACTTCAAAAGAGATATAAATTAATCAATTGACAACAATTGAGGACCGGATTTGCATGGAGACGGTCCCCCCTCCGAAAGGCTTTGTATTATGGCTCCTCCCATCAAGAGAGACATTTCACAATACAATTTCTTGTGTTCCTTCAATACTAGCTAGTGCAATGAAGATGGAAAATTTATGCACTACGCAAAACACTTATCAAACACAACATCGATTCCCTCATGGTCTCAGACCCAAGACCTCACACAAACAAAAGGGCCTCTCTATAGCTCAGGGTATTCATAGCACCTCTATCCTCTCAGAAAACACCGTCAAAGAAACTCTTTACACTAGAAGACCATCGTCTGCCCAATTTCTACTGCTCACACACTCCACAAACCACCACACAAGGCACACCTACTACCACTTCCTGTCTCCACCCTTACACACGCACACAAACACTCAATCAAACACTCTCTCACACAAAACACCATCGGTCCGGGGGGGCACACACATCCACACAGTCGGCACCGAGGAGAATCATGAAAGAAGAAGAAAGAGAAGGGGGGAAGGGGAAACAACAACAAGGGATGCAGCAACTGTGGCTTGATTGCACTTCAAAAAATGTATACAACGGCTTGCATTGCCATCACCATGGCCATTTTCAAGCAAAAGTTACAAAGGGGCTAGCTTGCTAGAGAACTCCACTTTGCAGGCTTCAAAACGACACTCAAAAGGCCAGGAAAAAAGCCCTTAATTTGATTCGATTTTGAATTTTATAGGGGGGCTTTTTATTTTCGAATTTACAATTTAATTGGTCCACTTGGCACCTTGAATTGGCATTTTTGGAAAAGGGGGCACCGCCTAGCTCTATCTCGCTCTTCATTTTTTATTTTTTATCTTTCATCTTTTACCCTCTTTAAGCTTAACCTTATACTGCTCAATTAGCTTGACTTTGACTCTCTCTCTCTCTCTATCTGAATCCTTTTGCCACCTCTCTCCTTTTCTCTCCCCGAATTTGGTCCAACCTCCACTTTGCCTTTGATTTGGTTTATCCTTTGCTCTTAGCTTGGTTTTGTCCGGCCTCTACTGTCCCTTTCACTCCTTGCTTTTCCCGGACATGATTTGGCATGGTCCATTTGCTTCTTACTTGGCTTTGCCTTCACCTTATGCTCCCATTTGGCCGCCATTGTGGGATCTTCCTCTTACACGAGGGGGGGAGGCAATAGCGATGTCGCTATTGCCCCTCCTCTCTCCTTCAAAATTTTGGGGCCCCAAGGACCGCGGGACCATTCCCTTAAGCGAGCCATGTCATCTGTCGCCCACGCTCCCTCTCACATGCGGGCGTGCGCCACCACGCCGCCCCGCTCGACCAAAGCCGCCGTGCTACGCCCCACTCGGCCGCGTGCCACCTACAACGCCAGCTCACATCGCCCATGAGGGTCGCAACCGCCTATTCCATAACCACCAAGGAGGGAGCTCCCCTCTCTCCTTCTCATGCTCCTTGTGAGTCTCAAGACCCACTATATATATTGCGCTCTCTAAGCACGCCGTTCCGCATATGGGGCAATCCCTTGACACGTGGCAGCATAAGACGTGTCTTCTTTTAAAATGGGCTCCAAGGTCATGTAAAAAATTCCCACTTTCAATTTTTTTTTGGCCCACTTCATAAGCCTGCCATATTTTACTGAGAAGCCCACTTCCTGGAGTAAAGACTCCACCCGATCGCCTAGGTTTTCGGCTTCAATTCCCTCCGTGCTCGTTGAGTTTCAACTTCCCTGGATTTGCTATCCAAGGCCACAAAAAATGGAAAAAATCATCTACAAACTTTCACTACCCACGGCTCCCAAATCCATCTTTCTGTATCCTGCTGACCAAGCATCCGATTGACGCGTAGTCAATTCGTGCTAGCTCCATACGATGCACACTTCCACCGAGAACCTGGATGAGACCAAAAAGATACCAGATGGTGCATTCTCCAATGCGAGAAAATGAGCTCAGACCCGGCCCCCAAAAAGTCTTCTAACGGCCATAACCTGCTATCCAGAGCTCCGATTCGCAATCCGAGAAGACAGGCATGCTCCACAACTTGAGCACTACACATGTATATACTGACATAAGCCCGGGAAACCTGTCCCCAGATGCCCTATCCGTCGGGGATCTGCTACACACTCTTCTTTTAAATTGCAATATCTTGAGGATCGGGGCTCCATTTGACAAGCCAGTTGGACCCATTTGTAGAGCACGCTAAACACTACATTCTAGGACACTGATTTGGAATTTTGGACACCTTGACCTGCCATCCCATGTGGACCATGCCTGAGCCTCCTTGGCCTAAAAAATCGTTTTAAGCATACATTCCCACTATCCTTTGGCTGCTTAGGGCCTTGGCACCTTCCCTAGCCTTCTACACTCCACTCGACTGCACCCTTTGCCTGGCATAGACCACTTGCTAGCTTCGACCAACGTTGGTTGCACCACCGTCGGTGCGAGGCTCTCTAGGTAAGGAGTGCCTCTCTGACTCCCCATGGTGTAGTCTGTAGAGAAATGTCGTAGGTCACAAGCTGTTGCGGAGTGTAGCAGCCAAACAAATCCTCCATCAAACGGAGGTACTGCTCTCGTAAAGAGATAGCCCGCTGTAAGTCAGGATCTACGACCGATGGAGGAACCTGAGAAGGGTAGGTGTAGGATGGCCATGCCTGCAAATAAAAACAATAAACCTATGACACTCATGGTTTAGGGTTAACTACGTAGAAACTGTTGAGATTATATGTGAAGCTACTCAATATATGGCTTCTCTATATATGGCACCCAGGTCCCCTCTATATATACATCATCTCATGTGTGTATTCTACACACTTTGGGGTTCTATTTATGTGCTCTCTCTTTCTCTCTCAACATGGTATCAGAGCAGTACGTTTTTGTTTTCAATTTTTCTCCTCATCAAAACCGATTTTGCGGAAACTACCCGTGTTAAGACACTGGAATTGATGTGGTTTACAACTTTGTAGAAGGAACTTCTGCACCAATTTTGAGTTATCGTTTGCGGACTCCGTACATACCTGAAAAGCAACTTCCGCTTTCTGTTTTTTATTTTTCTGCTAATTGAAAATATTTTTGCAGAAGAAACTTGTCTAAGGGACCGGAATCGATGTGGTCTACAAATTTACAGAAGGAAGTTTTTTCAAATTCCGCACCGATTTTGAGTTATCGTTCGCAGACTGCGTACATACCTGAAAAGAAACTTCCGCTTTCTGTTTTTTATTTTTTTTGTTATTTAAAAACGAATTTGCAGAAACTACGTATGGGAAGGACTGGAATCGATGTGGTCTACAACTTTGCAGAAGAAAAGTTTTTCAAATTCTGCACCGATTTTGAGTTATTGTTCGCGGACTGCGTACATGTCCGAAAAGCAAGTTTCGTTTTATGTTTTTGATTTTTCTACTAATTGAAAATGATTTTGCAAAAACTACCCGCTAGAGGGACGGGAATAATGTGGTCAAATTTGCAGAAACTACCTGTGGGAAGGACTGGAATCGATGTGGTCTACAACTTTGCAGAAGAAACTTTTTTCAAATTCTGCATCGATTTTGAGTTATTGTTCGCGGACTGCATACATGTCCGAAAAGCAAGTTTCGTTTTATGTTTTTGATTTTTCTACTAATTGAAAATGATTTTGCAAAAACTACCCGCTATAGGGACGGGAATCCATGTGGTCTACAACTTTGTAGAAGAAAGTTTTTTCAAATCCTGCACCGATTTTGAGTTATCGAATTTTGCATCGATTTTGAGTTATCGTTCGCGGACTGCATACATGTCCGAAAGCAAGTTTCGTTTTATATTTTTAAATTTTTTGCTAATTGAAAACGATTTTGCAAAAACTACTCGTAAGAGGGACCGGAATTGATGTGGTCTACAAATTTACAGAAGAACATTTTTTCAAATTCTGCACCGATTTTGAGTTATCGTTCGCAGACTGCGTACATGCCTAAAAAGCAACTTCGCTTTTTGTTTTTGATTTTTCTCCTGATTGAAAACGATTTTGCAGAAACTAGCCACTGCAGGCATCGAAATCCACGAGAAACTATTCGCTTGAGCCATTTGAATCGATATGGTCTATAACTTTGTAGAAGAAAGTTTCTTTAAATCCTGCACCGATTTTGTTGGGTTATTGCTTTTGATTTTTCTCATAACTGAAAACTTGTCAATTATATTTTCTCTTCATATATTTGTTACTAACGTAACTTTGCTGCAGAAGCCAGTTACATATCGTTCCGATTCAGTCAAGCCGTTGATGATCGTCCAAATTCTATCGAGCTACTGTTGGTAGATGATCTTTTGTTATATGATATACTCGGTCATTGATTTTCGTATAATTATTCTTTTAGAGATATAGTTTACGTCGTTTTATTGATAATTTCTCGTTGATACCATAGTGATTTTGATGGTACCATGATGATGTTTTGTTAGTACTTTGGTCATGGTGATTTTCGTTGATACCATGATGATATTTCATTAATACCATGGTTATTCTCGATGATGCCATGATGATATTTCGTTGATACCATGGTTATTCTGGGTGATTCCATGATCATATTTCGTTGATTCCATGGTGATTTTTGTTGATACCATGATGATGTTTCGTTGATACCATGGTTATTCTCGGTGATACCATGATGATGTTTCGTTGATACCATGGTTATTCTCGGTGATACCATGATGTTGTTTCGTTGATACCATGGTTATTCTCAGTGATGCCATGATGTTGTTTAATTGATACAATGATTATTATCGGTGATATCATGATGCTTTTCGTTGATACCATGATGATTTATTCATTTTTATTGATACAATGATGATGTTTTGTTAATACTTTGATGATATTCATTGATCACTACGTTGATAAATGTTGTCTTATGTAGTATATACCCATATCATTTTCATCATGTAATCACGCATCTTGTACTTTTACGTTCATACTTTATGTACCATATGTTTTCGTGCGTATATATTTCGTCAAAAGAGTGGAGTCGCGAACCATCTCTTATGGCATTGTGAACGTAATTATTTCACTAACGATGCTAATAATTTTCATGACTATGTTTTTCTGAGTCTAGGATCTATGTAGGATTGATCAAAGAATTGATTTTATGAAGACAAACTTGGTGACAATAAAAGATTTATGAAGATATGTTTGGTGATTCCATATTGATGACAACATGAAGACATGTTTGGTGATGCGATATTGATGACAAGTTACATAGCAGATTCACGGAAACACTTTTGATTACAAGCTAATCGATAGCCTTTACACCTCTTTATTGAACCTTTGTATTCATTATTGTATTTGATAGGATAGGAGTAATGTAACTCCTCATAAAACATTCATTGTAAAAGGAGTGATGTAGCTCCTCATAAAATATTCATTGTAAAAGGAGTGATGTAGCTCCTCATGAACATTTGTATATTCAATAATTTTTATAATATAACGGTGGGTGTATATAGAGCTGTGGGTTTTTCCCTTGATCCCCCAAGGGTTTTTTCATCCATAGTTAGGGACCTTTATTTGAGCGCGGGTGTTGAGCTTATATGTAAAGCTACTCAATATATGGCTTCTCTATATATGGCACCTAGGTCCCCTCTATATATACATCATCTCATGTGTGTATTCTACACACTTTGGGGTTCTATTTTTGTGCTCTCTCTTTCTCTCTCAACAGAAACATTCTTTATTTCTTTGCTTATTCTCACCGACTCAAGACTCGGGTCCACTGGAGGCGATGTCCATCCCGGGTGGGAGCCCACCTAGGATGTGAACCAACCAAAAGAAGAGCCAGCTGGCTGCTCCTCACCGGTTGGTTTCTCGTCTGACATCTACATTACAAAGAGAAATATAGATTAAGCTTTTTACCCTACTCACTCATCTATAAATACGTACACAAGTATATTAGCACAAAAACACATAGATACATATACATACTAGTAGATCTTAGTAGATCGAGGCTAGTAGTGCCAAAGGTCAACTCCACCTCTTTAGATATAAATCGTAATCTTGACCGTGGTAAAACCAAAGGTACATTGTGGTAATCCATGCATGAGTGGATCAATGACCGCAACACCACGATTAGAAAAGGACTATATCCAAAAGAAAGCGTCTAACCTTCTGGCGCTATGCTCCCGTACTTAGTGCCTACATACATGCATAAACAAATATATATGTACACACATATATTTGTTATGGTTGTAAATGTAGCCATCGTTTTGTGTTGGATGCACCTAGATTAATGTCTAAGTGATCAATTGATCGTAACATTACAATTCTAATGTAATGCCATCAGGGATTTAATATTTACATAATTATGATAAATTTTGTGTGATCACAAGGTCTTATTGACACATTTACATGATTACACTAAACATGATTACAAAGAACCTGGTTAAAGGCGACCTGCAAACCCACTGAATTTGCGCCGGGCTTTTCCATTTTCCTTGCGGGCTCGCTAGGAATACTAAAAAGCTCGACGGGCTCGCAAAATTATATATATGCGGGCCCGATCAGGTCCGCTGGGTGTTATTGTTACAGTCAGAGGCGCGGAGTTCCCTGCAAAATACCCAAAATAAATACTACAGACGATGAGACACGCAAATCTGCATACCTGGCAACCCTCCTTGCACATAATCAAGCTACACATGAGCAGAGAGAGACAGAGAGGGAGATGGAGCGAGAGAACACGTGCAGGCGCACCTCCTAGAGTGGAGTGCTACGCCGGCACGGCGAGAGAGAAGAGGGAAGAGGAGACAAGAACAACGCAAGCACTAGGTGCAATCTCCCCCCGTGCAAGAGTGACCATTTCCCTCTTGCACGTATTTGTTTTATAGATTTCTTGAATGGTCATATTGGTTACAGACTCGCCGGCCGGTCATAAATGGCCAAAGCTCATAAAAGAGAGATTGAATAATAAAATGTACAATGTATATATTTTCATTCGCATAGGCCTAGATCGGTCCAGTATTTTCCACCTGTCAGCTACAATAAAATAGTAAAATATCAATTCCATAACATACCTCTCCGTTGGAAAGCAGCTGTCCTCAGTTGCGAAGATAAAAATCTGCAAACAATACTTGTCAGAAACAATGATTAGAAATCTGGATCAAATAGTAAAAGAAAAATCCATAAAATTAGTCAACATTGCTTATGCCTGTCATCATCCACATACTACCTATTCTAGTGTCCTATACCACTAGAATAAGCAGTATATGTCATACCCTGATGAATCAGGATATCATTGGTCACATTCATCATCAATCTCATAATGTCAAGTCTCATCACATAAACACTGCTGTGATAAAATAATCATCAGATATCAACTGCCAATCAAATTCCAATTTCGCAATATAAGTCCAAATCCAAGTCACTTTCATTATGTACCCGGCTAACAAAATCATACCAGTTGCAGTGGTGGCCAGCCACTGCAGCATGATTTTGTGATCGGTGTTGCCTAAATCGACGAATCTACACCCGATGTGCTGCCTAAATCGGCGAATTTGCATTTGATATAAGTTCAAAAAGTGTGAATCTATTTCTTGATTTCATCTTCTGTGTGTGTGTGTGTGTGTGTGTGTGTGTGTGTGTGTGTGTGTGTGTGTGTGTGTGTGAGAGAGAGAGAGAGAGAGAGAGAGAGAGAGAGAGAGAGAGAGAGAGAGAGAGAGAGAGAGAGAGAGAGAGAGAGAGTCGACCACCTTTGCAAGTACGTCGAGAGGAGAGAGGGGGTCATGTGGGAGCATGCTCTACGTCGCAGTGCACGGCAGCAGCGGCGTACCTAACCACACGATCTGGGTATGTGTTGTGTGTGTGTATGCAATGTGTGGTAGCGTGCCTTTTGTTGTATTGCACGGCAGTAATAAGGTACCTTACCACACAATGGGAATGGGTGTGTAAGCTCTTCTACGGAAAAGTGCTTCTCACGGGGCATCACCTTGATGACGCGGGGAAGATGGTGTCCTTGTGGTAAGTATTGGGTTAATGTCTGGGTACTACGTGGGTAACGCGGCTAATCTAGTATCCTTATGGTAAATCAAATTCCCTCCCTTTTCCCAAAAAGTATATGGACATCGATCGGTAACATGGCTATCTGATGTTTGTATGCAAGACATTGTTTTTCCTTAGATTGAGGCGGCACTCAGTCGGTAACGCGGCCGTACGAACGTCGTATAATTTGTATGTGCATGTGCAATTAATTTTTTAAGTATTAAGTTTATGAAATACTTGGTCGGTGACGCGAGTGTGAAGAGTATTTCATATACAAAATGTATGCATTGTTTGATTTTGTTGTTTTTAACTATTCATTTGAAATTATATAGTAGCTAATCATATTCAAAATAATACTTTATTCATCAATCATAGCTATTTTAAATGTTCCATTTAAATAAATTATATGTAAAAAAGTAGTTGTACACAAATTACACGTTAAATATTTTTTTTAATCTTTTTAAAGGACTCTCAAGCATTATCGCTATTTTTAATGATTCATTTACAATTTGCATATTAAATATTCTTTTGTATCTTTTTAAAGAGCATCAATTATCATCGCTTTTAATTTGATTGCTACATTTATATAAATTCTATGTAAAAAAGTGTGTGAACACAATTTGCTAGTCCAATTTATATACTTCCAATGTTTTAAATGTTTTTTAAGTTTTTAAGTCGGTGTGTGCTTTGTTGAATTAGTATGTGCGCACCAAGAAAAATATAAGTTAAAAATTCAATATATGTTGAAATGTGCCAAACTGTTAACATGTATTGTCTGATCTGAATTAAGTTCTTATAAACCACTTGTTTGATCTGCATTTTACACGTGTAACAAATTGCAATTTTAAGTGAAGATTATTTTCAATTTTTATCAATATGTCCTTGCACATTTTTGAAAGTCTTCGAGTGGTGGTTAATAGTTTACCTTAGATAGTGTGAGAGTGTTAGTGTCATTCGCAACCATGAATTTGTATTTGATATGCTGTTTTTTATTGTCCAGTGCAAATATCACGCCAGATCAAAAGAAATGTACTATGCATGCCATTCGTAAAGAATGTATTTTGGCAATCTCATCATCTGCGCTGATCGCATACATCAGATTAGTGAAAGCGATGTCTATATCAAAGACCTCACTAGCGCTATATGGGAGAATACAAAGCGCAGGTTGCGACTTGAAGGCCAATACGAGTTGTTGCTTCCAGCATGGATACGAGAATTTAATCCCCACTACAAGGTTAGGATAGTGTTGGGCATGTTGAGATGTAGAGAGAAAGAGAGAGAGACGAGACAAGAGACACACCATATACGCTTCCAAAGACTGATTCATATTGAGGACAAGATACAAATATATAGGTGAGACCAAGTTCAGTAGAGTGAGCCATATATAGCTCCAACACCCCCACTCAAACAAAGGTCTCTAGCTTTGGATGAAAAAACCCTTGGGGAGTTCAAGGGAAAAACCCAAGCCCCTATACAATGTGAAATATGAACCAGTGGTGATGATGTGAAAGTGAATTGTGCATCTATGTACAAATATTCAAGTGACTTAGATATCACAAGGTGCAAATGTGGAGTGTGCATAGTGCATGGTACCTAAAAGATTACAATGTCATATGTACAAAGCTATTACAATAGAAAAGAAGCTAATCTAGAAAGAGTGAGGCCGAAGCAACTCCAAGCTACTTGGGAGTAACCTTTTGCAACTAAACGCGCCTTGAACTTGTCAAAAGATCCATCTGCTTTTACTTTTGTTTTATACACCCACTTACATTTAATAGCTGTACGACCAGAAGGTAATTCAGTTAGTATCCATGTACCTTTAGAGATAAGAGAATCGTACTCTGCTTCCATAGCCTCTTGCCATTGATCCTTTTGTGGTAAAGAGATAGCTTCATCATAAGTAACGGGATCTTCAGAAGTAGAAAAAGCATTATCAGCAATATCGTCATCATAAACATGACATGAGCCATGTTCAAAATCAATAGGCAGATCAACAAAAATATCAATATCATCATTGGCAACATTTGGAATGGATGGTTGTGAGGAGGAAAGTTGCTCTATAGGAAGTGTTTCATCTTCTGAAAGAAATGGAAAAGCCTGAAGCAATGATTTAGTATCATCAGAATCATCCATGGACCATGAGCCTCCCATAAGCTGTTCGTTAAAATTAGCATCACGATTCACAGTTACTTTCTTGGAGGAAGGGTCATAGAATTTGTAGCCTTTGGAAGTGTCATAATATCCAATAAAAATAACTTTAAGACCAGGAGCATCAAGCTTTGTTCGTGTTTCTTTGGGAACATGAATATAAGCAATACATCCAAAGGTTCGAAAATGAGATACAGAAGGAATGTCACCTGTCCATGCTGTGATGGGTATCTTACCAGAGGGTGCAGTAGTAGGAAGATGATTCTGAATAAATGTTGCTGTCAAAGTAGCTTCAGCCCAGAAAACACGAGATAAGCCAGAATGAATCAGCATACATCTTACAGCATTGAGAATACTGCGATTCTTTCGTTCAGCAACACTATTCTGTTGAGGCGAATATGGAATAGTGTGTTCATGATGAATTCCAGTGTCAGCACAGTAACTCACAAACTCTCGAGAAACATATTCGCCTCCATTGTCACTACGAAGCTTCTTAAGGCGACGACCAGTTTGAAGTTCCGCAGCCTTGTGGAATTGTTTGAAAATAGATAAGGCTTCAGATTTTTGTCTAAGTAGAAATACAGTCGTATACCTTGAGAAATCATCAATGAAAGTAATGAAGTAGCGATATTGTGATCTCGAAGAAGGTAGAGGTCCACATATATCAGTATGAACAAGATCCAAGATGTCATGAGAATGAGTTGTATTTGAAAGAGGAAAGGGTTTACGATTGTGTTTCCCAAGAGCACAAAATTCACAAATTCCCATATGGGGATGGGCTTTAAGATCCATGCCATGAACAAGATCACGACGTTGAAGATCAAGGAGTTTTGAGAAATCAGCATGAACAAAACGGTGATGCCATACTTTGCAATCATGATCACCTGGAGCAGTGACAATATTTGCTACAGCATCGTTGAGAGAGAGTTCAAATAAATTACCGTTTCGAGGAGCAGTGGCTATAGTCTATCCATCTTTCTCAATTCGGCATTTGGTATAATCAAATCCAACAAACATACCAAGATCAACAAGTCTAGCAACTGAAAGAAGATTACGTTGAAGATCTGGTACATGTAATACTCCTCGCAAAATTCGAGTGGAAGAAGATAAGGTACCAAGATATAAGTCTCCAATACCCTTTACTTGACAAGTAGTATCATCAGCAAGATAAACAACACGTTGAACTGGCAGTGGATGATAGTTATGGAGCCACTTAGACTGATATGTCATATTTCCTGTAGCACCAGAATCAACAATAAAAAGTGATCCATCACGTACATGAAGTATTCTTTCTAGAGCAACTGAACATAGGACGCAGCTTGTTTCTGGTACAATGTTGTTTCGATGTTCAGTAGCATATGCTCTATTCCGATCTGTGTCGAATCGACGCTTATAGCACATATGAGTGGGATGATCAGATCGTCCGCAATATTCACAAGAAGAAGAAGAAGAGTCTCTAGATAAACGTGGTTGTTTTGTGGTAATATTGTGTTCTTCATCATATTGACGTGCCCAACAATCATCTTCAGTATGGCCATTTCTGTTGCAGTAAGAACATTGCTTATTAGGAAATTTGAGACGAGAGAAAATATTATCACGACGGCCACCTCTGCAGTTTCCTCGTTGAAATGGACGCCTTCGAGCATAAAAAGCACGTTCCATCTGTTGTGACTCAGTCTGCTCTTGTGAAATCATAGCTGTATCGTGGCCAGCATTCCGACGTTCTTGACGTTGAGAGTATTCAATTAAAGACATGCAAGCTTGGTCGAAATCAAGACCATCTTTATTAGAGAGAATAGTAACAATGTTATCATAAGAAGAGTCCTTCACCGTATCAAGGAGAAGTGTAATCAGTTGCTTTTGTGGAATAGGATCACCGGCAGCAGCAAGTTGATTAATAATAGATTTGAAAGACTCAATATGTCCCGTCATGGCAGTACCAACTTCATATTGTAACTTGTTAAGCAACCCTCTCAAATAAAGTATTTCTGTAACAGATTTCTTCTGAAAGTTTGCAATAAGGTACTTCCATACGTCATGGGAAGTAGGCAGTTCATACATATCAAGCAAAAGGGAATCAGTAAGAGCAGAAAGAATATACCGACGAGCTGCTTTATCACGTCGTTGCCAATCCGTATAGGCAACATTCCAATCTTCAAATATAGGTCCTTCAGTGATAAGCACGTTATCATTATCCGTATCAACAGGCTGAGGCGGACAAACACGATTTCCAAGAACAACATCAAAGAGTTCATCGCCTTCAAGAATTAACAAGTTTTGGATGAAAAAAGCCATTGCGCTTTTCCCGTTTCTCCAAATTTTGAGCAGAACAGCAAGAAAAATTGAGATGAAGTTCAGGGTGTCATTAACAAGAAAACGTAATCAACGATTAGATTGATTATAAATAAACGCCACATAAAACACTAATCATATTCTTCTTAACACAAAACAACCACAGTTAACAAGAATCAACGCTCAAAAATAAAATTTGTAACAATTTTGAATCTTACATGCGAATCGCATACACATACTGTTGTCACCATGAATTGAATCGGCGCGTGATCGTTACCGCTCTGATACCATGTTGAGATGTAAAGAGAAAGAGAGAGAGACGAGACAAGAGACACACCATATACGCTCCCAAAGACTGATTCATATTGAGGACAAGATACAAATATATAGGTGAGACCAAGTTCAGTAGAGTGAGCCATATATAGCTCCAACAGGGCAATATGAAAGTATGTTACAGAGACTTAAAAGAAGATATCCCACCTGCCTGCCACATGTCAAAACTAGAGCTCTTCGATAAATTGTGGGAAGAACAGAAGGTAAAGATGAAGCGTGTGAAAGGGCAAGACCAAGCAGCATTACCCAAGAGATTGAAGATGGCCCAAGATGTGCAAGCAGCTTTGGGAGGTCGATCTGATGCCAGCGCCACTGACACAATCATGCGCACTGCTTTGAATGCAAAATTCACTCATCTTGCTGGCATCCCTCACGAAGCCTTGGTAGAAGGTATGAGGATTGGAGCAGGATCCTTCGGTGTGTGCACATTGTATACCAGCAAAGGCATCTCATGTTTTCTAGACCACATTACATATGTGGAAAAATGTTACAAGGGAGGGAGTGAGGCGAAATTTGACAGCTTTCAGACAGAGCAAAGAATGAAAACTCTTCACCCCTTCATTGTAAGGTGCATTGGGTTTACTACCAAAGCTCCGTGGATCACGATATTCCCATACTACAATGGGGGTACCATGGGCGACATGATGTATCACTTACCATTCGCTTTATGGATTGTTCAAACGACACATGCACAGGCAACAACACGGCTGGAGATCATTGCATGTAGCAAATCTTCCTGTAATCGAGATAGACACGCTACGGATCAAAGCAGTGATAGAGTAGATGCCAGCCATTTGTCATGCCTTAATCGACGGCGTTACGATGTCCACTTGACCGGTATACTGCATAGTGACCTGCACCCGTTCAATATAATGTTGGACTTTACTCACGCCGATAAACCCCCCGTCAGCATCATTGATTGGGGTATGATGCTGAGAACACCAGTTAAGCGTGCAACAATTAATTATATGTATTCAAGCGCATAGTCGAACGAAGCAGTTTTGGATGCACAAAGAGTGCAGAGACTGCCGAGATGGCTAAGCGACCGTAGATTTCTCCCGAACTATACAATCCATGGTGCACACATGCATACACAAAAGGAGAAATATTTATGCATTGGGCTACCTATTCGACATGCTGGAAGATTTTTGGAGTGCAGCAAGAAAAGTTTATTTTCCAAAAGAAGTTTTTCACCACCCGGGCGAAGATATTATGAAGGCTATTCATAGATTGTTGGATGAAGTTAAAAGAGCGATGTCACGGGAACCGAATAATAGAGATAGACAGCAAAACAGAGGAAGAAATCTTTGTATTGATAGTGTTCGATACAACAAAGGAGCAATTGAATATATATATGGGCGCACTCCGTTGTACGGAGCTCGAACCTCCATTGTCACGGGAACCGAATAATAGAGATAGACAGCAAAACAGAGGAAGAAATCTTTGTATTGATAATGTTCGATACAACAGAGGAGCAATTGAATATATATATGGGCGCACTCCGTTGTACGGAGCTCGAACCTCCCGACCACCCCCGAGCTTCAATTCGCTTGCATGCAGCGTCTCACTCGCACTCGCACTCGCACTCGCACTCTCACTCGCAGAAGAGAGAATGGTGAATGATCCCCAAACGCACCACCCGTCGTGCTTTTATCCTTCTTTTCCTCGAAAAGCTTGCACAAAAGGAGCAATATTTATGCATTGGGCTATCTATTCGACATGCTGGAAGATTTTTGGAGTGCAGCAAGAAAATTTTATTTTCCAAAAGAAGTTTTTCACCACTCGGGCGAAGATATTATGAAGGCTATTCATAGATTGTTGGATGAAGTTAAAAGAGCGAGAACAAAGAAGGAATGCTTCTGACGTGCTGATATTTTCCAAAGAACATTTAAAGAAAGACCCTAACCCTGTTCAACGTCCACTTGTTGAACTTGCACCATCATTTTATCCGATTTAAACATTCCTATGATATACATATGTCTTGTTCAGGGTATTCTATTTTCTATTGAAGTGTATTATCTGGTTTGAAGTGGTTCACCTAATTGAGTCAACTATCTTTAGTCATTTCAAATTTTTCATTTAACTATCAGTATTTCAAATTTGCCTCGTGGTTCCATTAGCACATTTGTTGTGGTTTGATTTAGTGGATTCCACGCACTTTCCCTATGAACGAGAAGCTGCTATATTCTGCATATGTGAGACTATTGAATTTGAGAATATATATTTGCCAATGATATTGAATATTTGTCTATCTGTTGACTGCAACTCTAAGAGAAATGGCCGATGAAGAACAAGATATTGGCACCCAATCATTGCCCGATGATCTATAACAAGCGGCTGTTAATGCATTTTAACGCATGAAGTCTCTGGGACACGGCATGTCGGTGAAGGAGTACGAGCGGAAGTGCGACGCGAGAGAGAGTGCGAGAAGAAGAGCACGACGATACAGTGAACTCGCTCTACTGTAATGTGTAGAGCATAGTGAGTTCTTATTAGGTTTTCACAAAATAATATGTGTACATATCTGGCGGCCCGCCCACTTACCTGGGCGATCACATTGGGCTTTATACACCAACAACCTCCCACTTAAAGTCCAATGTGGTACTTTAAGTGTGAGAGAAGCTACTATACAAGCTAATATACAAGAGATGTAGAGAAGTGATGTACTACCCTACACCTAACTGCTTGCGAAAATGCGCAAAGCTCTCTGAGGGAAGTCCTTTTGTAAGTAGATTAGCAGGATTTTCTGTGGTGTGAACTTTGACAAGCTGAAGTTGCTTATCCTCGAGCATTTCCCTGATGAAATGATACTTCACATCCACATGCTTTGTCTTTGAGTGATAAACTGGATTGCGAGACAATTGTATAGCACTTTGACTATCACAATATGACACAATCATCTCTTCTTTGATTCCCAAATCTGTTACTAGTCGATTAAGCCAAATTGATTCTTTGCATGCCTCTAATGCTGCAACATATTGAGCCTATGTAGTAGATTGAGTAACACAATCTTGTAATCTAGAACGCCATGATACTGCTCCACCAGCCAATGTAAAGACATACCCTGACGTAGACCTTCGGTTGTCTAAGTCACCTGCATAATCTGAGTCTGTAAAACCCTTTACACTTAGCTCCTGACTCCCAGGGCATATACGCATACTCTTTGTAGCTTTCAGGTATCTCAATATTCCTTCCATTGCCACCATATGTGAAACTTAGCAAACAAGATTGTCCTGTGTCTGAGGAAGAACAGGCTGAAATGGATAAGATTCCATATGCGTCTGCAGTGGGTAGTTTGATGTATGCAATGATTCCTACTCGCCCAGACATTGAATTTGCAGTGGGAGTAGTAAGTCGATACATGTCAAACCCAGGCAAGAAACATTGATCGGGGAGCACCACAGACGGAGAGTGAGAGAGAGAGAAGGAGACACACACAAAACTTAGCCATAACTGACAATCCACATCGTACATACATCACTTGCCAAACATATGGTACCTGAGCTCACTCCTAACTAAGTGGATTGTTGGATAAACTATCCACATGTACGCACGTGAATCTGTCACCTACGAGCTTGACAAGCTCAACATTTATCTAGAATTTCCATACTTAGCAATCAATCCGCACAAGACATGTGCATCATCCTTCTGATTGGTGTACTTGTATGCATATAACACTCTAGGCCAAAGCACGGCACTATGAGCAACCACTCTCACTTCTGAGAGCAAACATGTGTAGAATCCTCAATGCACATACATGGCTCCCTCTCCAGCAAACTAGCTCAAACACCTATGAGCTCATGGCATCCATGTGATTGCAAAATAGCAATGCGCAAGGCATACACCATCAAGCTAAGCACCTCCTGACACAAGGGCTTACTACCCACCTGCAAGAGCTCACCGCCTGGCTCTCAATGTATCAAACCTCAATGCCCATACACGGTCTTGAGCACATGCCAACCCACACAAGAAAATTGAATCCGCTCTGAAAGGCCCTCAAAGGTCAAGATTTTCTACTGTTGCTCACTAGCTGTGCTGCTACCTCCTACTTTGAAATGTAAATTTGACAGCCAAAATGAGCACAGACCCGGGTACAAGATTGCGGATCACGAACATAACGGGCATCATTACATGGTATACATCCATTACACTTCTCCACCAAGCAACCTTGTTCACATTGCCACATAAACATGTAATTTTTTCTTTCACTTTTTCTTTCTGTGCAAACTGCCATTCATCAAAGGCCACGCAATTGAATGTGTCAATCACAACGCATTTATTACGGAGAAGTAATTCCAAGGTATAAAAGTGTTTGCAGAACTAAGTTTCAACAGGAAGTTTCAACATCACTGACATGCGCATCCTGTACAAATCGAGCACTCTTTATCATTTCAAGATTAATTTCACAACCTGACGTTCTATATCAATTATTTTGGCAAACCATGTGGTTTCTTCGCTAGTGTTCCAATCTTTCAACATCAAGTTTAAGCTATGCGTATTACAACCATTGGTAAAAATGTGTAGAAAGCACTTCTCTATTAATTTACTGGCGTTTTTATAATTCTTTGCGTTGTTCATGACTACTTGAACGACATGTTCAACACCAATTTCTTTAATTACGTTAATCAAGACGTTAGAAATGTATTTTCCACTTTTAATTGCATCAGAACGATCAATCTCCTTTATAAACGTTTCTTCCCTTGGACAAACCATCATTACATTGATCAGCGATATTCTCTAAACATTTGACCAGCCATCACTCACAATCGTACATCCTAGAAGCGAAACATGGGCCCAAGTATTATTTTGCCAACACGCTCTTTGACTTTGATGTCACATTTGTCCAAGAAAACATTTCTTATCGTGTGATAAGAAGGAGCTGAAAATCCTGGACCAAACTCACCCATTTTCTTCCAAGCAGCCTTCCAGTGATTGCTGTCTATCATGACCAAAGCACTTCCAGTAAAGAATATTGCTTTGGCGAGTGTAGTTTGTGCTTCTTCTAGAGACTGCACTCAAAAGCTTTGATGTAATTATTTTTAACGCATTTGACAAAGTCCACCTTCATTGTGACGTTTAAAAGAAGCACTGCCTGGAATTTCCTCTCCTTGCGTAGGCTGTTCTCCAAGGTTAGTTGGTGTCACTACAGGATCTGCAGAGTTAATATTTGGCTCTAGGAACTCTTGACTCGAAGCCACAGAGCTATATATTTGTTGTTTCTTGCCACACTTTTTAGCGAGCTCTTCTCTCAAACGCTTTGCAACTGCTGCAGGTGCCTAAGGATGTTCACATTTCTTACAACTGTTTCTAGCGCTACCTAGAAAATGATCCGTAATACGTGGTGCACCGCCTGATTTTGTTGTGTGACAAAATTCACATTGCCACTCCATATATCGGCCACATATGTTGTGAGCATAATCCCACTCTTTGCCAAGAGCTTTTTTATTCTTTGGCTTCTTCATACCACTTGTGCCCACATTTTGCTCCATTGCTTTTAAATTAAAATCGAAGACAAAAGAACCAGATGTTCAATTTTTGAAATATTTTCTTTATTTTCAATATATATTATAATTTAAAAACCATTCAATATGAAAGTAGCCATGATGCACAATATGAGATTTTCAATGCACGCTAGTCAACCCACATATCGATCACCTATATTGTGAGCAACCATACACATTGCAATGTAGTCTATACAAGGCATGATAACTATAACAATGCTATGAATCTCTCTATTCAATTATTATTATAATGATTATTTATATGCCCAATTTGATTTTCAAACAATTAGACACATCTAATTTTAATTGCTACAAAAAAACAAACGAAAGCAATAAAATATATGATTGGTCATTTCATGCACTAATAATCTATCGTAATACATAATGCACTCTCTGTATAAACCAATGCTGCATGAACTAACGCAAATAAATCTTCAATATAATCACTGAATTGAGGTCTACTTGAACCTAGTGAAGGATTGTGGCCCACCCATGCAACCAATTCAATATATAAAAGCTATTTTAACACAATCAAGGATTATCGATCTTATATTGTGGAGTGACAAGTGTAAATCAACTCAAATGCAAGACTTCAAGGATCTTTATATGCCCAGTACACTAGTATAGAACATCCGACCCTTCACTATCAACTGGTCATTTACATATACTCATCTTCTAAAACCAATTACAGCCCTCATTTCGACCAATGTCTTCTTCGTAATGAGCACGATTCTCCAAGTTTTTAGTTTTTTTAGTTTCATATCTTTATGTCGGTAAATGAATTAAAATTTTTTAGAAGTGGTTACCGAATTAAGAATCACGTTCGGCCCAAAAAAAAGGACATGTGCTTCTATAACCTTAGGTCAATTCATAAGGAGATGACTATAACCGGCACTCAGATACACTCCCCAAGGATTTTCCTAGCTAAAAGACCGCGGTTAGCACACTGATTACTATATATAATTATTTCCGCTGGGCTTTTTTATTTTCCCGGCGGGCCCGTCGAGAAAATGGAAATGCCCGACAAGCTACACACGGAAAAATGGAAAACCCGAAGGGCGAACCGGCTCTATAGGTTTTTGCAGGTCAAAATCAAAGTCACGTTAACAACTATCGTGATCACGTGATTTTTTTATGTAAATACTAAAGTATTTATGTAATCACCCGATCGTGATTACGTTAATGAAATCCCTAGCCCTGCATGAGTTACTCACCACCATTTCAGGAATTTCTCTCGTAGTTCATTCCATCATTATTAATGAAGGATAGCGCGCGCCAACAAGCATGCCTAACATTGTCTTTGCTACAAGTCGGTCCACTTTTTTTGCTACAAGTCAAGCATCGGCTTTAAGTGCCACGGGGTCCCGACCATGGGATCAATGGCTCTTGTGCAAAATCAAAGGCGCACGCAAATCTCGGCCGTCAGTGGGTAAAAACTAAACTCGGGATCCCGAGTTTAGTTTTGATGGTGGGGTCCACAAAAACTAAACTCGGGATCCCGAATTTACCTTCAAATAGATGTGAAAGCATATCTATTTCAACAAAGCGCACGCGCACATGTTGGTCAAGGCGTGTGCCCTCAAGTTGATGGTGAGAGTTCAAAACTTGGCTGAGGAACCGAGGCATCCCGAGATTAGATGTCCAGAGGTCCACGTGGTTGACCTCCTAAGATTAGTTTTTTGAAATCTAAACTCGGGATCCCGAGTTTAGATTTAATCGATCAATGATCCAGATCGATCGCCATCCCGCCTTTCAATTGACACCATTGATCTCATGCTTTGGGACCGCATGGTACTAAAAGTCGAGGCCCATTTCTTAAACTCTCTACAGTACTAAGCCGACGTGTCTCGACTCTCCATTAGCGGGTTTCTGTCTAAGCCCATACTATGTGTGTGTGTGTGTGTGTGTGTGTGTGTGAGAGAGAGAGAGAGAGAGAGAGAGAGAGAGAGAGAGAGAGAGAGAGGGAGAGAGATGGGATGGTAGCTACAACATCAACTGCATTAGTTATGGCCTTCTCTGTCATGCCGCCAACGCTGATGGGCTTGAAAAAGACGTTGCCTGCATCAGCTTCATCCCTTTTACCTGCATCCTCATGCAACTTACTCCCTCTTCAGGCTCTTTCCCTTTGTTCGCCTACCCTCCCCTCTCATCTCTCGTGCTACTCTCTCCTCTCCTTGATATATTTGTTTTGTTGCGCCAGCTCATCCTATACATATGCACTCTCCCTGATCTCCTTATTGACCCCTTCATATAGTAGCCAGTTTTGTCACAGCTAAGGTGTGAGAGTTGAAGGTGAAGGGTTTATTGAATCATTCCCCTTTCGTGGTGGTGTTGATTGTCTACAAAACTCTTCCTTTGAGCCTTCTCTTTGGCATCCCAAGTAGGTTGCAATACAACACGTTGCCTGTGGTTAAATATCGGGCTGCTTGCCAACGTGGCAAAACAGAGACTTCCGGTTGCCAGTCAACCTTCATGGCCACCATGAGTTGACCAAAAATGCCCAACGTGGTATACACACGGAGTATCGAACCTTACACCTCAGGTTACAGATACACAAGCACTACCACTATGCCCGTGCATGTATGCTCTCGATATCTGTGAAGAACCTGCTGGGCTTCGAGTAAGTGTAATGATCGGCATGGCCAGTCATCATCACTTACACGGTGGCTAGCTAACTGATATTTATTCATAGTCATGTTTTAAATGGCTACCATTGTCGTATTGACAGGAAGCTCAAGGTTTGTATACATCTTTATGAATCTAAATATTTCAATTTTGATATTTGGTTACAAATCAAGTGCTTATGAGTACCAGCTTTTGCGTATTTACGTGCCTCAGTATTGTTGGGGAAAATGAAACATTAATTCTTTTAAAGTCTCTTTTTTTATTGTTTTTGTGAATCTTTACATTTTCATTAGACAGTGGTTTTCACACCACCAAGATCTCTCTTCATGGAGCATGGATGTAGACGTCTTTGGAGCTAAATGATCCACCTTTGTTAGAACTAGGTTTGACTGCATATTTTGTGCTTCTGCTATGCAAAGGAAGTTCAACTTTTAGTTCAATTATAATCCTACATTGATGGAATCTCCAATTAGCATATGCGTTGATTATGGATTTGTTTATGGACATGCTTCATATGTACTATAATCAAGTTCTCGGCGGGCCGTGGGTTGAAAATGCTTAGTGGTTAGACGGAGGAGCTTATAAGCGTTGCGAGGATCGCGTCGCTCCTCGATAAGTGATCAAATACAAACTCTCTCTCTCTCTCTCTCTCTCTCTCTCTCTCTCTCTCTCTCTCTCTCTCTCTCTCTCTCTCTCTCTCTCCACGCAACTCCTAATGAAAGTCCTTCATCCTTTGTTGCTTTATGCGTTTAGACATCAAGTTAGTGGGTAGCCAAAGCTGTCCACCTTCCATAATTAGCTAAAAGAATCCAAGGCAATTTTGCTCTGCTATGGCCAATGATACTTGAATTTTATAGCTCTATTTATAGTGCCTAAGAATTGAAAGGTGTCATAGAGGGAGTGGATGGCAGTAGGGCACAGACCAAAGCTCGAAAAAACCCAAATTTGGTGTAATCCCACTGATAATTCTGGAGGTATGGCAATGCGCTTTGTAGTGCAACTCTCTCTTCTTTTTCTTATTCCTCTTCTTCTTCTTCCTCACTCTCCTACAACATTAGAACTTTCCTATGCATGCCTATCTCCCTCTTTTCCATTCGTGTTTTGTGTCTGTGCATGTAAATCGTTAAGCTCTCTTGGCACGATCCACCGACACTAAAAGTTCACTTATTGTAACATTTAATGGCCTAAAAGCTTGTGTGTAGCGGAAATTAGCATGAACGTAGTGGGCATTTCATTAGAACAGATTCCTAATGAGAATTACAAGAGTGCTTGGGTGGACAGAGCAACAAAAAGCATAACACCTAGTTAGATAGCATGAACAATACTTTCAAAAGAGAGAGAAATTAAGCTATTGACAACAGTTGAGGACCGGATTTTCATGGAGCCGGTCCCCCCTCCAAAAGGCTTTGTATTATGGTTTCTCCCATCATGAGAGACATTGTACAATACAATTCTTTGTGTTCCTTCAAGACTAGTTAGTGCAATGAAGATGAAAGCTTCATGCACTAAGCAAAACACTTAGCAATCACAACATTAGTTATCCCCGTTCTCAGACCCAAGACCTCACACACCTTCGAAGATGGTGAGAGTTAGCAGGGAATGAGAGTAGATTGAGAGGAAGAAGGAGTATCTTACAAGAAAGATGTACATCTCCTCACTTAATCACTCATACTAGCATAGCTTAGCTTAGTAATTAGCTTGGTAGAGGAGATGAGCATGCATTGAAGCTTGGATCTTGGTTGGATTTGCATCCACATGCCAAGAGTATGTCAATGTAGGCTTCTATCTCACAAGCTTGGAGTAGGTGATGAGCTCTCCATTAAATCTTGGGAAGAGATAGTCTTGTTTTCTTCTCCATAGACTGTGTGAGAGTGTGTGTGTGATAATTCCTTGCAAAAATCAGCCCCCTCTCTCTTGGGCGAGCCCTATTGCTATTTGCTCTTGCTATGTCCCCATTGGACCTCCCCAGGGATAGCGAATGACTATTAAGCAGCATAAGTGATAGCCTTCTGACATGTGTCCCCCTTTCCTCTTCTGTGAGAGCTTTAGGTAATTTAATAATTCAATTAAACTCTCATTGGACCCCTTTGCCTCCTGGCCAATAGGAATCAGGCAAGCCATTGGGCTGCTGAATGCTCATTCGACCCCTTGGGAGACTGTCCAATAGTCATCTAGAAGACTTAATTTTCATTGTTTCTATTTATGAAGTGCTTTTAAATTAATTAAACTAGATTTACTCTAGCCTTATTCTCATTGGTCCACCTCCAAGGCCATCCAATAGGAATTGGGTACACCTTGTGGGCATCTGGGCTAGGGAGCTGACATGTGTCCCTTATTCCCTTTGTGTAAAGGGAGCTTGCGTGTGTGTGTGTGTGACTTTGTCTCTCATCCCCTATTCCCAAGGCTCTCCCCCTCCTATGTAGGGATTTGTAAAGACTTTTTGGGTCACACACAAAGCATTCAATTCCCACCCATGGTTGACCTTTGGACACAACCTTTGGATTTTGGAACCTTAGCGTTTTGGAAGTTTTAATGGGCTGAACCTTAGGGTCTTTTTTGCCCATTGTTGCACATGGATCTTTTGCGGATGGCCCCCCCTTTGGATCCCTATTTTCCCTCCATTGGATCCCTACAGTGGCCGGTCTGCTAGCTTAACCAATATTCTAGCTTTTTCTCCCCTAACACTTCCCCATATTAAATGATCAGTTTAACATGAGAAAATCATTTAGGAGAATTAGATATTGATTATTATGACATTACCTCTCTCTTGAAATCATAGTCGTCCTCGACTATGGTGTAGAGAAGATAAAGCATATTCATGAGTCCTTTTCTTAGCGGGTAGAGGATCCCTATGTTACCCTACGACATCATTCCACAATGGATGACTAGTCCATTTGGCGCTTGAGAGCCTGAGGCTGCCGCAAGTCTGCACATTAGTCCTATCAGTCTTCCATAGTAGAGTGACAAGCTCTACTTGGTGTCTGGGAGACGTCGTCTCCGCAAACTTGATTTAAGCATGCATACTACTTCATTTTTGTGCACAATAAAGAAAAAGAGAGTCTTATAAGACAAAAAAAACTTTGTTCATTTTTAACATTTTGTACATTTGCTTACTGTTGGGAAGCATTGTAAGCATTGACAAGGTTTAGGTTATCCTTTAATTGTATGCCTTGCATCCATCTAGCATCTTCAAAAGGATAATTCTTAAACTTAATAAGATATCGTCGGATAGTCTTACCGCCTCTTAATACCTTGTCTTCATGTCGGAGAATGGACTCGGGCTGCAGCACCTCCTCTTGGTCCTCGATCTCCGGTGGGTCTTCAATAGTTGGTTCTTGAGGTGGCTCTCCTTTGTAAGGCTTTAATAGGCTCACATGGAAAGCATTGTGTATGAGCCAATGATTGGGCAACTTGAGTTGATAGGCCATCTCATTGATTGGCCTAAGAATCTGGAAGGGACCATAGTACCTTTTTGCTAGTTTAGCATAGTACTTTTGGTGGCCCGTTGGATTCTTGCCCGTTGTGTACCTTAATCGAGCCTTGGGAAACTTTAATAAGAACCAATCATTTTCTTTAAAGGCTTGGGCTCTTCTGTGCTTGTCAGCAGCAGCCTTTTGCCTTTGCTGTGAGATAGAGATAGCATCCTTAATCTTTTGAAAAGATTCTTGTAGGTCTTTGCTATACTCATCTGCAGCGAAGATCTTCCCATGTACCTTAAGTAGCAAGGTACTTTTTGATATCCCCTCAATTACCTCGAAAGGTGCTTTTCCTGTGGAAGTATGTACAGTGTTATTGTAAGCATACTCCACTAAGGTTAAGTACTTCTCCCATTGGGATCTTTGATCTACTTCCGTTACATAGGCTTTTAGTAGATCGAGAATGGTTAAGTTAGCTATTTCACTTTGGCCATCCATTTGTGGATGATAGGCCGAAGAGAAGTTTAGCCTTGTCCCTAAATTCTCAAAGAGACCCTTCCAGAAATTACTGGTCATTCTAGGATCTCTATCCGACAATATGGACATTGGCAAAGCCATGGTACTTGAAAGTTTGTGAAATGAAGAGGGTTGCCATTTGATGGGCTTTGATAGTTTTTTTGACAGGTATAAAATGAGCTTGTTTACTGAACCTGTCTACTATCGTCCATATTCCCATATTCCCATGGATAGACTTAGGCAATCCAAAGATAAAATCCATGGATATGCTCTCCCATGGTGAATTAGGGATTGGCAAGGGTTGAAGCAATCCAAGTTTCTTCCCTATATCAAATTTTGTCTTTTGGCATACCACACGTTTGGAAACATACTCTTGTATGTTCACTTTCATGGTAGGCCAATAGAAATATGTTTCGATTCCCTTTAAGATAGACTGAATCCCTCTATGCCCCGCATAAGGTGGAGCATGAGATTCATACATTACTTTCTCACGTAGTGAGTTAGTAACACATAGTCTATTGCCATAGAGAAGATAACCATCTTGTGAAGTAAATGGTTCTTCTATCTTCCCTAATGCAAGGGTTGAAATCACATCTCTAAAATCGGGATCAATAGCATACTCATCTATCATTGAAGATAGATCATTGTGAGTTGCTATTGAAACTGCATTCACTCTCGGACGTCTTGAGAGTGCATCAGCTACTTGATTATGCTTGCCAGCAATGTGAGCAATATGAAAATGAAATTGCGAAAGAAAATTTGCCCACCTCATTCGTTTGTCGGAGAGCTTGGTCTGCGTCATGAAGTACTTAAGACTTTGGTGATCCGTTCGTAGAATGAAAGGAGTCCCCAATAAATAGTGCTTCCATGAGTCTAAGGCATGTAGAACTCCAAGGAGTTCCTTTTAATATATGCCTAGAGCTTGCTCAACAGGGTCGAGCCTTCGACTCTCATAGCCTATGGCATGATCTTTTTGGAGCAAAACAGCTCCAAGGCAATCACCACAAGCATCACATTGGACCTCAAATGGTTTTGAGAGATCCGGTAGTGTAAGCAGAAGTTGAGAGATAAGCTTTTCTTTGAGCTTTTCGAAAGCATTGTTCTCCTTAGCAGACCATGTATACCTAACGCTTTTCTTTGTTAGGTCATGTAATGGTCCCGCAATTTGTGAGAATTTTTCTATGAAGCGTCTATAGTATGCGCACATACCTATAAAGATTCTTAGTTCATGAAGATTCCTTGGTTTAGGCCATCCTCTTATTACCTCTAACTTTGATGGATCCATTTGGATGCCATCTTGAGAGATAATGTGACCTAAATACTGAATCTCTTGTAAGAAAAATTCACTTTTCTTTCGATTAACATAAAATTTATTCTCTCTCAAAACTTGAAATATTACCTGGAGGTGTTTCTTGTGTTCGTCTAATGAATTAGAGTAGATGGTAATATCATCGAAGAACACTCCAGTGAAGGTTCGATGAGGCCTGAACATCTTCTCCATCAAGCGGTCGAATGTGGCTGGTGCATTGGTCAATCCAAAAGGCATGACAATGTATTCGTAAAGACCAAATGTTGTGCAAAATGCGGTCTTTACAATGTCTTGATCAACTATCCTTATTTGATGATAGCCACTTTTTAGGTCAATCCTACTGAAGTAGGTCGATCCTTGTAGCTTGTCAAATAGGTCTTCTACCCGTGGAACGGGAAACCTATTCTTGAGAGTGATCCTATTTAGTGCTCTATAGTCGACACACATACGATATGTGTCATCTTTCTTTTGCACTAATAGCACAGGTGAGTAAAATGGAGATGAGCTAGGCCTAACCATGCCCTTCTCAACTAACTCATGCACTTGCCGCATAATCTCCTCTTGTTGAGCTTGAGAAACTCTATAAGGAGGTTTGTTAGGCGGTGAACTTCCTGGAAGAAGTTCAATTGCATGGTCATCATTACCTCGTTTAGGAGGTAGCTCACAAGGGATGTCGTCAATAAAAACATCTTGAAATCCCTTGACAAAATTGGATAACTCTAATTCCTTTTGGTTGCTTTTATTTTATTTTGCTAAAGCATTAGGTTCATTTTGAGAATCTTTAACAAAAATCATGTACACGGAAATAGAGCTCTTTATTGACTTGTTGAAAGCTAGGTTATGTACAATGGGGATAGTGTTATCCATTTCCTTAGCATCTATATACATGTCTTTTTCCCTGAACTTAAAGGAGAATCTCGTTTCAGGAAATTTAACATTGGCAGCCAGGCGGTCAAACCATGGTGTCCCTAGGATTACATCCTCATGCTTGAGAGGAGAGATAAAGAAGTCCTCTTTGTCCACATAGCCTTGGACATGAAGCCCTCATCTCCAAACGCCGCATCAAAATGCTGGATAAAGGCCAAGACTTTGTCCGTAGCACCAAAGGTGCCATCATAGGTAAGGAAAGAGATGCTCTTCCCTCCTTCTTTGAACTTCTTTAGCTTGGATGACCTCTTCCAATGCAGCACAGGATTTCCTATGGCCTCTTCTTTTTGATGGTTCAAAGGTTGCACTATCACTTTCTTCAGAAGGTGAAGAATTTGAAGAAGGTGGAGAAGAGGGTGACCTCTTTCTCGCCTTTTTCTTGTCTTGATCTTCGTCGTCTTCACCATCACTTTCATAAAAGGAAGAGGATGAAGAAGATGGAGAAGAGGGTGTCCTCTTTCTCGCCTTTTTCTTCTCTTGCTTTTTATCATCCCTCTTTGAATTATGATGTGGAGAAGGGTGCGATGGTCTTCTCCGCTTTGGTGGTGATGGAGAGCGTTTAGTCCGCTGTCTTCGTGGAGCCATCTCCGCCGAGGTGGCGGGAGACTCACTTCTTTCTCGTTCCTTCGGTGGAGGCTCTTGAGTTCTCCTTTGGGAAGGAGATGCATCATCAAGAAGTAAATTCTTGAGCCCTTCATATGGATTCTCTTCTTCTTCCCGAATCGAAGAGAGACCTCTTTTGGGAGTCTCACAAGGAGGCTTCCCAGGTGTTCTCTTGTCATGGTGATGAGTTTAGATAATCCCGTGAGCACGGAGCTGCCGTTGCACTTCACTTTGGAGAGATGGATTGCCCATGGATTGTTGAAGCCTAGAAACAATATATTTAACAAGCATCAGAGCATCATTAGTAGCTTGCTCATTAGCAAAATCAAAGTTATCAACATTAATTTCACTCTCTTTACTATTGTGATCCATTCTAACAACTTTTAGGTGTAAACTTTTTAGGCGTACTTTGGCACTTCAAGCCCTAGTTGCTACTTCTCTTTACTCCTTTAGAAAAAGCACTCAAGCTATTGTACCTGCGGCTCGAATACCATTAATTGCAAGGAATAGAAGAGAGGGTCTTTCAACACCAAAACAGCACCGGCTCCTGTCAAGCTTCTAATATCTCAATAGTGGTTCAGTTGTAGCCAAGCCCCGTAGGACTCCACTATTAAGACCATAGCTCTCGACGGTGATGCCTTGTTAACTGCACGAAGGCAGGCACACTGCAAGGCTGAAAAATCCCTATTCTACTTACTCACAGGCAATTAATAATACCAACCATTTATAGCTAGATTGAGGACCTCCCTTCTTGAGCAAGAAAAGAGAAACCTTCTGCTCTAATATCAATGTAACATTTAATGTCCTAAAAGCTTGTGTGTAGCGGAAATTAGCATGAACATATTGGGCATTTCATTAGAATAGATTCCTAATGAGAATTACAAGAGTGCTTCGGTGGAGAGAGCAACAAAAAGCATAACACCTAGTTAGATAGCATGAACAATACTTTCAAAAGAGAGAAATTAAGCAATTGACAACAGTTGAGGACCGGATTTGCATGGAGCCGGTCCCCCCTCCAAAAGGCTTTGTATTATGGTTTCTCCCATCAAGAGAGACATTGTACAATACAGTTCTTTGTGTTCCTTCAAGACTAGTTAGTGCGATGAAGATGAAAGCTTCATGAACTAAGCAAAACACTTAGCAAACACAACATTAGTTATCACCGTTCTCAGACCCAAGACCTCACACACCTTCGAAGATGGTGAGAGCTAGCAGGGTATGATAGTAGAGTGAGAGGAAGAAGGAGTATCTTACGAGAAAGATGTACATCTCCTCACTTAATCACTCATATTATCATAGCTTATCTTAGTAATTAGCTTGGTAGAGGAGATGAGGATGCATTGAAGCTTGGCTCTTGGTTGGATTTGCATCCACATGCCAAGAGTATGTCGATGTAGGCTTCTATCTCACAAGCTTGGAGTAGGTGATGAGCTCTCCATTAAAGCTTGGGAAGAGATAGTCTTGTTTTCTTCTCCATAGACTGTGTGAGAGTGTGTGTGTGTGTGTGATAATGCCTTGCAAAAATCAGCCCCCTCTCTCTCTTGGGCGAGCCCTCTTGCTATTTGCTCTTGCTATCTCTCCATTGGACCTCCCCAGGGCTAGCCAATGACTATTAAGAAGCATAAGTGATAGCCTTCTGACATGTGTCCCCCTTTCCCCTTTTGTAAGAGCTTTAGGTAATTTAATAATTCAATTAAACTCTCATTGGACCCCTTTGCCTCCTGGCCAATAGAAATCAAGCAAGCCATTGGGCTGCTGAATGCTCATTGGACCCCTTGGGAGACTGTCCAATAGTCATCCAGAAGACTTAATTTTGATTGGTTCTTTTTATTAAGTGCTTTTAAATTAATTAAACTAGATTTACTCTAGCCTAATTCTCATTGGTCCACGTCCAAGGCCATCCAATAGGAATTGGGTACACCTTGTGGGCATCTGGGCTAGGGAGCCGACATGTGTCCCTTATTCCCTTTGTGTAAAGGGAGCTTGTGTGTGTGTGTGACTTTATCTCTCATCCCCTACTCCCAAGGCTCGCCCCCTCCTATGTAGGGATTTGTAAAGACTTTTGGGTCACACACAAAGCATCCAATTCCCCCCCATGGTTGACCTTTGGACACAACCTTTGAATTTTGGAACGTACCTTAGCATTTTGAAAGTCTTAATGGGCTGAACCTTAGGGTCTTTTTTGCCCATTGTTGCACATGGCTCTTTTGCAGATGCTCCCCCGTTTGGATCCCTATTTTTCCTCCATTAGATCCCTACAGTGGGCCGGTCTGCTAGCTTAACCAATATTCTAGCTTTTTCTCCCCTGGCACTTCCCCATATTAAATGATCTGTTTAACATGAGAAAATCATTTAGGAGAATTAGATATTGATTATTATGACACTTATCCTTCTTCTTATTCTCTGAGTCTCTTTTCTCTACGACTAGACTACTGGTTTTTATATGATATACTATGTTGTTGGTTAGGTAGGGCAAAGATCCCAAGCTATGTGAGTAAAATGTAAGATACCAAAAGGGACACCAGAGAGCATGTATATGGACCAAAGGCACACGAGAGAGCATGTATGTAAATTCCATGTCGCAGAATGTGCAAGAAGGTAGGATCTCGAGATGCAGACGCTTAGAGAGAGAGAGAGAGAGAGAGAGAGAGAGAGAGAGAGAGAGAGAGAGAGAGAGAGAGAGAGAGAGATGATGATGATGATGATGATGATGATGTACATATGTGGTCTATGTCAACAAGTGCAATGACATTGTGAAACATATAAATGTTACGAGAGCTAGAAAACACTCAACAAATTGATCTAGCACCACACAATTTTCAAATAAACATATAGCACGAGTCTCCAAAATTTTGTGAAGCTTGATTATGTGGAATTGCAATTAAGGATCAAGGCGTTTTTAGTTGTTTTGGTGGACTCAAGCTATTTATATAGATTCTTGCATGCCTTTAAATTCAACTACTTTTTAGATCCAATATTTGAATGGAATCGTGTTGTATCCACCTTCTCAAGTAGCTTGAATGGAATCCCATTGCATCTACCTTCTCAAGTAACTCGGTGATGCAGGATTAACTTTTACATCTTTAGAGATTGGTACAAAGATAAGCTTCTCATGTAATGCAAGCCTCCAATGTACGTAAGGAGGTTGCAACAAACTTGGCAACCAAATACTTGAATGATTGGCCCATTGATGAGGCCTCATATGTAAGACCACATGTGTCTCTAAGCCCAAAAAAAAAAAAAAAGATGGTAGTTTTTTGTGTGTTTTGCCCAAGGTGGTGGATCGAATAAGTGTCCTCTCCAATTCTAATTAATCGTTTCAAGATCAAATATATTCTAATAACTTCCATCCTAATTCCTAAGGCATGTATGGTTTTATGCCTCCACATATGCCACTATTGTTGATATTCAGGGGCAGAAGAAATATAGGGCAGAAATAACAATACACGAATTCAGGAAGATTATTGAAATTGTGTGGGGTGCGTACTTCTATATCTAGGTAACTAATGGTTTGGAGGTGGAGAGGGGCACGAGTAGAAGCTGCATGTAGGCGGCTGCAGCGCTTAGTACTTGAGGGTGATGTTGTAATGGAACCAAGAATTCTCCTCGGAGTTGACGATGGCGTTGAAGACGCAGCTCTGCTCTGTCACGCCGCGGCAGAAGGCGAAATCGCCTGTGCCGCTGACAATGGGCGCGTATTTCACCGGATCTGACGCCACGCCGCTGCCCAAGAGCGACAAGGTGCCAGCGTAGACGCTGTCATTGTATGCGAATGTCTGCGCCAGGCACAACGTCAGCGTCGACTGACCGCACTTGCCGTACCACCCCTGCACGCGGCCAACTCTGTCCGCCTGGTCGGCGAGGGACATGACCTTGGACAGCGGATTGTCGAAGGTATGCAGATTCGCGAAGGCGAAGGGCTGCGGAGTCACAGGGGCCTCGCCCGACAACACGGACGTGAACTGCCCCTTGGGATTGTCAAGGAAGCTATTGTTTTGCACCGCAATGAACATGAAGAATGACAGCTTCTTGGGCTTCTTCTTGGCCTCTGCAATGGTGCTGCCCATAGACACCACAAGTAGCAAACTCAGTGCCACAATGAGCAGGGGCGTCAGATTATCTCTGTTGGTTTGTGTAGCCATTTTGGATTAAAGACCCCAAAAATTACAAGAAAAGTATGAGGATTACAAAATGAAACAGAAAACAGGCAGCAGGTTTCAAGCTGAAGAAGAATGGAAGTAGAAATGCTGATAAGCTGTGTGAGGGGTTAATGTCCTTTATATTAAATACAAAGGAGAAGCTATAATAGTTTACGTGTGCGTGATGCATGACTAGAAAAAGTCGAAGCTGCAAGTTGCTTCAGCTAATTGTTGAGATGTAGAGAGAAAGAGAGAGAGACGAGACAAGAGACACACCATATACGGTCCCAAAGACTGATTCATATTGAGGACAAGATACAAATATATAGGTGAGACCAAGTTCAGTAGAGTGAGCCATATATAGCTCCAACACCCCCACTCAAACAAAGGTCTCTAGCTTTGGATGAAAAAACCCTTGGGGAGTTCAAGGGAAAAACCCAAGCCCCTATACAATGTGAAATATGAACCAGTGGTGATGATGTGAAAGTGAATTGTGCATCTATGTACAAATATTCAAGTGACTTAGATATCACAAGGTGCAAATGTGGAGTGTGCATAGTGCATGGTACCTAAAAGATTACAATGTCATATGTACAGAGCTATTACAATAGAAAAGAAGCTAATCTAGAAAGAGTGAGGCCGAAGCAACTCCAAGCTCCGAGCGCAAGAGGATGAAATGTGACTCATTGAGGCCTTTGGTCAAAATGTCTGCAATCATCTGGTCACTTGGACAGTGTTCAACCATAATGGTTCCCTTGCGTACTTCATACCTGACATAATGATAATGGACAGCAATGTGCTTTGACTTATTATGTTGAACATAGTCTTTTGCAAGACTAATAGCACTTAGGTTGTCACACCGCAAGGGTGTGCTAGAAAGAGGAGAGTGACCAATATCAACCAGCATTTGTCGAAGCCAAATAAACTCACGAGCTGCAAGTGATGCCGCAACATATTCTGACTCAGTCGTAGAAACTGCAACACAACGTTGTTTCTTGCTGGTCCAAGAAACAAGACAACCATTTATAAAGAAGCAATTTCCACTAGTTGATCGCATAGATAAATGTGAGCTTTCCCAGTCTACATCTGTGTAACCCAAAAGAGAAAGAGATTGCATAGAATCCGATGTGAGTTGTCGTCGATAGACTAAACCAAAATCTGTAGTGCCTTTCAAGTATTTCAATACACGCTTTGCAGCAGACCAATGCTTAAGAGAAGGACATGCAAGATGTTGTCCAAGATAGTTAGCAGCGAACAGAATATCAGGACGAGTGTTCATGCCAACAAACTGAAGACATCCGATCAAGTTAGCATAAGGTTGATTTGTGACAACTTGACCGCCATTGTCAGAAGTATTCTTCATAGAGCTCGCAAGACAAGGTGTGTTGGCTGAATGTGCAGATTCCATACCAAATTTTTGAATAGTATCTGCAATAAACTTTGACTGTCGAAGGAATAAAATACCTTTTGTACGGTTCCGTTGGATTTGAATGCCAAGACAAGAGTGAATCTCTCCAAGATCCACCATATCGAATGCAGAAGACAATAAATTTTTCACTTGCTGAAGAAATCCCAAATCATTGGAAACAAGGATGGTATCATCCACATAAAGAGCAAGAATCACAAAACTGCTACCTTGGCGTTTTATGTATAAGTTTGGGTCTGACGAGCAAGAGATGAATCCTTTAGAGGTGAGAAAAAGATCAAATTTTGTATACCAGGCTCGCGAAGCTTGTTTGAGACCATATAGTGCCTTATGGAGTTGAGCAACAAGGTCTTCTTTACCTGGAATAACAAACCCTTCTGGTTGTTCCATATAAATTTCCTCTTCCAAGTCACCATTAAGAAAAGCAGTTCGCACATCCATTTGATGAGCTTCTAAATCAAATTGAACAGCAAATGCCAATAAAACTCGAACACTTGTAATGCGAACAACTGGTGAAAAAGTCTCTTGATAATCAACACCAGCTACTTGGGAGTAACCTTTTGCAACTAAACGCGCCTTGAACTTGTCAAAAGATCCATCTGCTTTTACTTTTGTTTTATACACCCACTTACATTTAATAGCTGTACGACCAGGAGGTAATTCAGTTAGTATCCATGTACCTTTAGAGATAAGAGAATCGTACTCTGCTTCCATAGCCTCTTGCCATTGATCCTTTTGTGGTGAAGAGATAGCTTCATCATAAGTAACGGGATCTTCAGAAGTAGAAAAAGCATTATCAGCAATATCGTCATCATAAACATGACATGAGCCATGTTCAAAATCAATAGGCAGATCAACAAAAATATCAATATCATCATTGGCAACATTTGGAATGGATGGTTGTGAGGAGGAAAGTTGCTCTATAGGAAGTGTTTCATCTTCTGAAAGAAATGGAAAAGCCTGAAGCAATGATTTAGTATCATCAGAATCATCCATGGACCATGAGCCTCCCATAAGCTGTTCGTTAAAAGTAGCATCACGATTCACAGTTACTTTCTTGGAGGAAGGGTCATAGAATTTGTAGCCTTTGGAAGTGTCAAAATATCCAATAAAAATAACTTTAAGACCAGGAGCATCAAGCTTTGTTCGTGTTTCTTTGGGAACATGAATATAAGCAATACATCCAAAGGTTCGAAAATGAGATACAGAAGGAATGTCACCTGTCCATGCTGTGATGGGTATCTTACCAGAGGGTGCAGTAGTAGGAAGATGATTCTGAATAAATGTTGCTGTCAAAGTAGCTTCAGCCCAGAAAACACGAGATAAGCCAGAATGAATCAGCATACATCTTACAGCATTGAGAATAGTGCGATTCTTTCGTTCAGCAACACCATTCTGTTGAGGCGAATATGGAATAGTGTGTTCATGATGAATTCCAGTGTCAGCACAGTAACTCACAAACTCTCGAGAAACATATTCGCCTCCATTGTCACTACGAAGCTTCTTAAGGCGACGACCAGTTTCAAGTTCCGCAGCCTTGTGGAATTGTTTGAAAACAGATAAGGCTTCAGATTTTTGTCTAAGTAGAAATACAGTCGTATACCTTGAGAAATCATCAATGAAAGTAATGAAGTATCGATATTGTGATCTCGAAGAAGGTAGAGGTCCACATATATTAGTATGAACAAGATCCAAGATGTCATGAGAATGAGTTGTATTTGAAAGAGGAAAGGGTTTACGATTGTGTTTCCCAAGAGCACAAAATTCACAAATTCCCATATGGGGATGGGCTTTAAGATCCATGCCATGAACAAGATCACGACGTTGAAGATCAAGGAGTTTTGAGAAATCAGCATGAACAAAACGGTGATGCCATACTTTGCAATCATGATCACCTGGAGCAGTGACAATATTTGCTACAGCATCGTTGAGAGAGAGTTCAAATAAATTACCGTTTCGAGGAGCAGTGGCTATAGTCTGTCCATATTTCTCAATTCGGCATTTGGTATAATCAAATCCAACAAACAGACCAAGATCAACAAGTCTAGCAACTGAAAGAAGATTACGTTGAAGATCTGGTACATGTAATACTCCTCGCAAAATTCGAGTGGAATAAGATAAGGTACCAAGATATAAGTCTCCAATACCCTTTACTTGACAAGTAGTATCATCAGCAAGATAAACAACACGTTGAACTGGCAGTGGATGATAGTTATGGAGCCACTTAGACTGATATGTCATATTTCCTGTAGCACCAGAATCGACAATAAAAAGTGATCCATCACGTACATGAAGTATTCTTTCTAGAGCAACTGAACATAGGACGCAACTTGTTTCTGGTACAATGTTGTTTCGATGTTCAGTAGCATATGCTCTATTCCGATCTGTGTCGAATCGACGCTTATAGCACATATGAGTGGGATGATCAGATCGTCCGCAATATTCACAAGAAGAAAAAGAAGAGTCTCTAGATAAACGTGGTTGTTTTGTGGTAATATTGTGTTCTTCATCATATTGACGTGCCCAACAATCATCTTCAGTATGGCCATTTCTGTTGCAGTAAGAACATTGCTTATTAGGAAATTTGAGACCAGAGAAAATATTACCGCGACGGCCACCTCTGCGGTTTCCTCGTTGAAATGGATGCCTTCGAGCATAAAAAGCACGTTCCATCTGTTGTGACTCAGTCTCCTGTTGTGAAATCATAGCTGTATCGTGACCAGCATTCCGACGTTCTTGACGAGTATTCAATTAAAGACATGCAAGCTTGGTCGAAATCAAGACCATCTTTATTAGAGAGAATAGTAACAATGTTATCATAAGAAGAGTCCTTCACCGTATCAAGGAGAAGTGTAATCAGTTGATTTTGTGAAACAGGATCACAGGCAGCAGCAAGTTGATTAATAATAGATTTGAAAGACTCAATATGTCCCGTCATGGCAGTACCAACTTCATATTGTAACTTGTTAAGCAACCCTCTCAAATAAAGTATTTCTGTAACAGATTTCTTCTGAAAGTTTGCAATAAGGTACTTCCATACGTCATGGGAAGTAGGCAGTTCATACATATCAAGCAAAAGGGAATCAGTAAGAGCAGAAAGAATATACCGACGAGCTGCTTTATCACGTCGTTGCCAATCCGTATAGGCAACATTCCAATCTTCAAATATAGGTCCTTCAGTGATAAGCACGTTATCATTATCCATATCAACAGGCTGAGGCGGACAAACAGGATTTCCAAGAACAACATCGGAGAGTTCATCGCCTTCAAGAATTAACAACATCTTTGCTTTCCAGCCTGGAAATCCTTGACCTTGGAAAGGAGGAACAGAACGTTGGCCAGAAGGAAAGCCGTTGACGAGAATATTCATAGCCATATCTTGTTGCGAGAAGACGTATAAGATAAGATCGCAGAATCTACACACCATATATGGTGAAGGCCGCAATTGAGAATGAGAGAGATATGAGTACTGCGTTCTGTCAACGATAAACGTAAGAAGGATGCTCAAGGAACGTCCAAAGATGTGAGAGACGTCACCCAAAAAAGACAGGGTAAAGGAGACGTTAATAATAAACGAGTCCTCAAAATAGAGTGGCGTGAGACGCAAGATTGACGGCCACAATACGAATAGCAAAAAGCTAAATCTTCTCGAAAAAGTTAACGCCAAAATAAGAAAAACGATCGCGGACGCTTCACGAAGAAGTAGGACGAAGAAAGCTGCGTCAAGCTCTATTGCAGTAAAAACAGCATAACTTTCTGTTGCGAACTCAGACTGACGCAAACCTAGAACTCAAATCGAAGAGCTCGAGGAGACGAACAAGTTTTGGATGAAAAGTGCCTCCAAATTTCTCGTTTCTCGTTTCTCCAAATTTTGAGCAGAACAGCAAGAAAAATTGAGATGAAGTTCAGGGTGTCATTAACAAGAAAACGTAATCAACGATTAGATTGATTATAAATAAATGCCACATAAAACACTAATCATATTCTTCTTAACACAAAACAACCACAGTTAACAAGAATCAACGCTCAAAAATAAAATTTGTAACAATTTTGAATCTTACATCCGAATCGCATACACATACTGTTGTCACCATGAATTGAATCGGCGCGTGATCGTTATCGCTCTGATACCATGTTGAGATGTAGAGAGAAAGAGAGAGAGACGAGACAAGAGACACACCATATACGCTCCCAAAGACTAATTCATATTAAGGACAAGATACAAATATATAGGTGAGACCAAGTTCAGTAGAGTGAGCCATATATAGCTCCAACATTAATATTAGTCGGATGCATGCCAAGTCCTATACTATTAGATCTGCTGATAACAAGCTGCAAACAAGTCAACGGCTTCGCCATCGCACAATGTACGCTAGACTACTGAGTTGGGTCAACCGCTGCTTGTGAGTTGTGGCCCGCGATAGTATAATTCTGTGGACGCTACCATCTTAAATCTCAAGGTGAACACATAGGCCAAAAACCCAAAGCCTGATATGCAGTTTGACAAAGGTTTTTTAGAATGCCAACGTGCACGTTGAACCAAGCAAACCTTCTCATCCAAAGAAGGGCTCACCTGCCTACAACTGCAAATTGCTAAGAAGCTTGTCCATATTTCCGACCACTATAAGGAGAGACTCACGTAAATAAAGAGGGTGGTGCCCGTTATATGATCAACATGTCCTTCACATGCCAACCTCACTCTACACAAGCCTTTGACCCTTGAAATACATGCGCGACACTATAAAACATTCAAAACGTTATTGCGGTCCTTTGCTGTGTTTTGTAGCGAGAGGGATCCAAAATGGAGTGGCCAAAGAAGAGAGGGAGGGATGGGAATAATTTTCTTTGCAAATAAAATATAACCGCATTTAGTGTCGTTGATGTTATTGTCTTTATTTTCGTAGCATTACCGCCAATATTATCGCTTTCTGAAGAAAATTTAAAGAACATGATACTTTTCAAGAAAATAGATAAAAATTACTATTGAGGCATGAAATGATGGTTATTTGGATAGACTAGGTTACGCAAGGCACATGGCCGCTCTGTCTCACTAATGATGGTCAACAAGTAAGACACATATTGTGGTCCGATGTGGACAACTCTACATGAAACAAAAGAGGCTTGCACTCTTCTCCCGAACACTGCACCCATTTCACCCGAGGGCCTAAATCTAGCTTGCATATTCTGAGGCTTTACACAATGGTGAGACGAGCTCTCTTGCTGTGAAGAGATGCTGAGGAAGGAGCACAACAAAGGAGCTATTCTTCAAAGTAGTCTTCAATAACAGAAGCACTCTTACACTACGGACAACACAAAATGTTGGCCCCACTTGTAGCCATAACTTTTCAAAACAACAAGAGAAGAAAATGTGTGAAGGTGGATGTGAGAAAGGGAGAGATGTTATAACCGTGGTTATTACCTATAGCATTATCGTGCAATACTGTGGAGCCAAACTATTCAAATTTGAGTACTTCTTTCTATTTTTCAAAACAATTACTAAATATTGTGGGATACAATAAATGGGGCTAGAACCTTCTGCGTTCTCCTCGAGAGGGCACCTGCTTACATTAGCCTAAGTGGTTGCTACAACCTTAAAGAGTTGAGCAAGAAGAAACATGGCTTGGCTGTTCCGGTTAACAAGAGGAGGAACTCCACACCTCCCCCCTAAAATTAAACTAAGGCGTCAGGTGACTGATCATGACATGGTTTCATGCGAATGGCATGGGCTCTCGTGCATGAATTATGGTCGAGACGACGTAGCCTGTAGGTATGGGTGTACAGCTTTTGTAAGACTTTATAAGGTCCTATCCAGCGATGAAGAAGTGACTCGCTTAAACCTTTGCGATGAACATGGTAGTAGAGATAAACAAGAGATCCATCCGTGTATTCCACATGATGCGTGCTTTTGACATCATAGAGTTTCTTTTGTCGAGCATGTCCCTGTTGCAAGTTGTGTCGAATTGCATGGCGAAGGAGGGGCTGATTATGTTTCATATAAAGCATCCAGTGGACAACATCAGACTTAAAAACTGAAGATGTAATGTGCTCATGTCAGGGGGTAGCCGAGGATCTCGGTCATACAAGGCACGAAAAGGGATGACCTTTGTTGATGCCTAGACTAAGGTATTACGAATAGTAGGAGGTGATCCCAATCCTGATAAAGAGCATCAACGAATGAGGCTAGAATCTGCTTGATGGTGCTATTCATGCGCTCCATCAAGCCGTTGCTCTACGGGTGACAGGACGAGGAAAATTTCCACTTCATAATGAGAAGTTTTGTGAGAACATGCATGACTTCACTCGAAAATTGAGTTCCCTAGCCTGGTTTGATAGCAATTGCACTGGGCATCCATGACTAGAATTTAACTTTTGCAGAAGACCAACTGCCACCATGGAGGCCATGGTGTCAGAGATGGCCAGGGCCTCACACCAGTGTGTAAGATACTCAATAATGACCACGATGTAGCAATTGCTTGAGAGGGAAGATGGAAAGGGGCCTACCAAATCCCACCCAACTAGCTTGAAGGGTTCATGTACTGTGATCAAAGCTAATTGTCCGACTCTTTGGGATGGAGATTTAATGCGTTGCCAAATTGTGTAGGCCTGCAAAAGTTCCGAGATGGATTCTCACATGCGAGGTCAATAATATTGTAGGCACAATTTTTGGAGAACTTTGTGAAATCTTAGATGACTAGATAGTGGATGTGCCTGGTAGAACTACATGTAGGTCTGTTGCAAGGCTTTGGGGACCACGATTCATGGATCTTGATCTGGAGATGTAAAAAACACCACATGATTGATGATGATGAAATGACGTTGTTGGGATGTTGGGGAAGGAGACTGAACTTAAAGGATTAGCTTTTGTATGTCGGGGTCTTGTTGTTGAAATGACGCCATCTGCTCAAGTCAAACATGTAAGCCTTCACTTGGTGTCTTGTCGGGGTCTTGTTGTTGAAATGACGTTGTTGGGATGTTGGGGAAGGAGACTGAACTTAAAGGATTAGCTTTTGTATGTCGGGGTCTTGTTGTTGAAATGACGCCATCTGCTCAAGTCAAACATGTAAGCCTTCACTTGGTGTGGTGAGTTGGGTGGCTTGATGCTCAGCTCGAGATAAACCATCTGCAATGAATTTTGCCAATCCCTTGCAATATGCCCGGGAAGGTCACCTAATAAAAATGTAACCTATCACGTGAGTTCAACAGAAAGGTATTTAAAGTTCTTGAAACTTACAGAAATATATATACAGAAAGCCATTATTTTTTCAAATTTGAAAAAAAAAACCGATTTTAAAAGAAAAGGGTACATTATATTCTTAACAAAATTCACAGATAAGGGGTTTTACAAACATGACATGAACGCACGTGATATGGTAGTTTTACACATAGTGAACCCCCCAAGGCAATATGTCAAAGTGAACTTGTATTCTTATAATGTTAAGGCCCAGTGAAGTAGTCAACCTAGAGGATGTTGCTTCTGAATTAGGGGAATCAAGGGATGGTGATCCCGTCTCTACCTATACACTTTTACCATGTAAGTAGGGATGAAACTTGGCAAATGTCCAAACTATAGCCAGCAACTCCTTTTTAGTTGTGGAGTACTCATTAGATTCAGCAAGAGTCAAAGAGTGGCTGATGAACAATATAGGCCGCCACCTAGATGAATCATCTTCTTGAAGAAAAATTGCACCTATACCATGGTTGGAGGCATCGATCTGCAATCGAAAAGGTTTTGTCCAACGTCCACTTGTTGAACTTGCACCATCATTTTATCCGATTTAAACATTTCTATGATATACATGTCTTGTCAAGTGTATTCTTTTTTTTATTGAAGTGTATTATTTGGTTTGAAGTCGTTCACCTAATTGAATCAATTGTCTTTAGTCATTTCAAATTTTTCATTTAACTGTCAGTATTTCAAATTTGCCTTGTGATTCAATTAGTTGCATTTGTTGTGGTTTGATTTAGTGGATTCCGCGCAGTGTCCCAATGAGTGAGAATATATATTTTCCAATGATATTGAATATTTGTATATCTGTTGACTGCAGCTCTAAGAGAAAATGACCGATCAAGAACAAGATATTGGCACCCAATCATTGCTTGATGATCAACAACAAGCGGTTGTTAATGCATTTCAGCGCATGAAGTCTCTGGCACACGGCATAGCGGCACAACAAGCGACGCGTACTGCTCGCTGACTCTCAAAGTGAGCAAATCCAAACCATATGCAGTGGAAAGAGATCAATAAAGAAGTGATAAAGGACTTGATCAAGACAATATGGCCATGTGAGGACGTAAAGATCAAGAAAGGAAGGTGGAAGGTTTCTAAGTGCAACCATTATGGTATCAAAGATAACGCTGAGAGGATTTATTTGGAGGTTTATGGCCATCCTCTGCACAATGCAAATTGTGCGCTATATTTTGTAAAAATGTTATATGTTCACTTTGTGTAAAAGCGACCACTACAAGAGGTTGTGTGCTCTTGTGACACTTTTAGCGACGGAAATATACTGGGTTTTTATAATCCCCGGCGTTGCTAAGAGCGTCGCTATGAGTGTCGATACAGGGACATCGCTATACGCGTCGCTATGACATTCGCTATAAGCGTCGCTATATAGCGACGCCTATAGCGACGTTGCAGGGCCATCAATAGCGACGCTGCAGAGCCTAATATAGCGACGGTCATAGAGATGCCCGAGAAGAAAAAATTTTGGTGGCAGGGCATTCACCCATCAACCATATTGAATGTTTCATTTGTCTATTTACCTTTGAAAAAAAGTGCAAAGGTAAATATAGACCCAAAATAGCCACCCACAAGACAATATAAACGTATTGTTTGCAAAATAAAGATACAAAAATGACAAGCGTGAATTGATGAAAGTAAATCAATGACAATTGTACACATAGCCAAAATCACTTGATTGTTAATCATTGCAAATGCAATAGTTAAAACCATTGTCATTATTTAAAAAATATACATGGTTTTCAAAAAGACGTATAAAAGTCGTCTCATGATACATAATCTATGACAAAAAGAAATTAATGATATCTAGCTATGGCTAAACTGACGTCGTCTAATCAGACGTCTCATCGCGTCCAAGTGCCGTATCTGTCGGATTTTGCAAAAAAAAACAATAAGGTAGCTTTTTGTAAGTATAAACATATAGCAATGTTTATAAAACAATACAATAAATAGAGAATAAACCCTAATACTAACCATGCGTACGCGAGAACTCAGGATGTTTATAAGGGCGTTTAAGCCCTTTCTGCCTGCGTACTCACGCTCGTACGGTGTGGGATCACGTCCTATAAACGACCACTGTCAAAACATACAAAGAATCCATTATGTTAGAATTTGAAATCCCATAAACCCTTAACTATCAAACATAGATGAAAGAACACCTACAAACTTGGCCTCAAATGATGCCACCCGCCGCTCCCCAAGTGGTGCGACCTCCCTGCCTCTACTCGCGCTCTGGCTGCCTCCTTTTGTTGCTTCCACTTGTCGGGATTCTCGCGCGCTTCTTTCTTCGTATACTTCCAATCTTCTTTGGCCAGCCAATCTAGTGTGCTCCACCCATGCTTGATTGCTTTTTGCACTTTGGAACGCTTATGCTTGCAGTATTTGCGCATTTGTACCTTCGTCACATCTTCATTGAAGCGGTCATCCCGTGTTGGAACGGGAAACTCATCATGAAGCATGTTGATGACTCTATCTTTTAATTCATTCGGTACTTCACTCCAGGTGTTTAGTATGTAGTGTCTAAACACTTGAGAGCAAAGACCGCGCATGTGCGAAATCACCTTTTTGCCTTCATCATCCAAGATGATGCCGTCGCTGAAGTCGACGAAGTAAGGCAAGCCCTCTCGTATCTGATGCGTGAACCTGGGTGTCTCAATAGGGATCTCTAGCGGCGTGTCAACGGGGGTACGGACGCCAGGTGTCTCCACTAGAGTCTGAGCCCCGAAGCGAGGAGTGTCTACTGGAGTGACTCCTGGAGGAGTAGCTAGTGGTGTGTAGCTACGGGGAATGGCAGTCAGCCATGCAAAACCTGGTGTCGATGGCAATGCCATGGCTGGTGTCAGGATGGGCAAAGAACGGGAGGGTAAAGAGCCTCGTCAAACACGAGGTGGTGTCGAAGCATCGGTGGCGCCACCCCTACAACAACCGCCACCGCCACCACTAGAGCGTCGGTGCCCACACGAGTGTGAAGATCCTCTCGTCGACACCGAAGCTTCGGAGCGCACTGAGGACTCCGAAATAGAGGGAGATGCGGATGGAGTAGGAACGCGCGATGGTGCGCCAGAGCGATGACCACTATAACATATGTGCGGTATTATCGCTCACATTACCGCAAAAAAACAAACAAACTTGAAATATAAAAATTCCCGTATGCGGAAAATACTACGGCAAAGTTTGCAGTAATGGTCTAGCGGTAACTGCCGCGGTAATGGCTGAGGCAATATTTCCGTGAACATTACCGCGCCTTTTGCTGCACAGATACCCGCAAAAATTACCGCGACAGAGTTATCGCGAGCATTACCGTGGCGGGATTTATTATAAAAAAACAGATGACCGTTTGGATTGTCCTTTGCAGGACCATCCAAAAGGTCATCTATTTTTTAATTTATTTTAGTTATTTTACAAAATTATTATTAATTACAACAAAATATCACAATTGGACAATACATTGAGCAAAAAAAGATTGATAATTTCATTTACATAAGTGGAATTACAATTGGGGGAGGTATTGAGCCAAAAAATGATAGGTATTACATTTACATATAGGGCAAAAAAAGCCCGCGTGTACAAAATAGAGTATGGTCATGTGGGATAGGGAAAACGGGGCCCGCATATACAAAATAGAGGATGCTCATGGGGGAGTTGGCGGCATTTCACGTGGAACTCCTTGACTCCGCAAAACCATAAAAAAGAAACCTTTAACACTTTGTTATTTAATATTTGATATAAAATCAACAATTTGATTATTTAGATAAGATTAAACTTACATGTTGCAGACTTCTACACGCATTTTCGAACTCCTCTTGAGAGATCATTTGATTTTCAAACAACCAACACCAAGTTTGATACTCGGTATGGTTCTCTCTATATCTCTGCACATCTCTGGTCGGGCGACTCATGGTAATGTTATACTGACAAAAAATAGCAACCAATTAATTAAATGAAAAAAAATAGATTTTTTACAATAAAACTAATATTTTTACTTACATATTTGTCTTTCCAAGCCGTTTTTCCTCCCGAACCATAATGCATAGGAGTCTGATGGGATCTGGCCTCAACTTGATGCGTATACATCCTTGCACCCGTTGCCCTTTCGTCCTCTTTCTTGCCCATAGCGGTCTCCCACTCCACATCATGGACATTTCCTGGCCGATAGCTATGCTCTGGAGACTCCATTGTCTTCTTTGCCGCTCTCCTCACACTAGATTTTTTGTTCTTCAGAAATGTTTTGACATGCTCTTGCAACCATTGCCTTGAGAATTGTTGCCCCTCAGGGTTGGGGAAACGCATTTGCATGGTTGTCTCTATATATGTGAGGTTGTAGGGATCTTGCTGATCAAATTTGAGAAAACAATTGATATATGTGGAGTGGATTAATTGGTTGACGTGTGTGCGGAATCTCCTGCCGTGCGCTGTCCCGAGATCCACCATACCTCCTCTATGAACCTGGTAGTATAACCCGCGAGCATCTGGTGAAGGCATGTCATGGTCCTCATCTTCTGCTGGAGCAGGGAACGGTGACTGTGGAGGAGAATCTGTAGTACTTCCCCCCCCCCCCCCCCCAAACAACAAGTAGCTCCGCTCCCTCGTTGAGATCGACCGGTGCTAGCGCGCGAGCTGCCCTAACGTTGACTGCCAGAAGAGCGCCGACGTGAATCTGGGGCAGAAGGTGGGATAGGTGATGGATAGGTAGACGCCCGTGGCGTCGGACCCTGTGGCGTCGCACCCAACGGCGTCGGACCTTGGGACGTTGGACCCTGTGAAGGAAAAGTTGAACCTGGAGCTGTAGCTGGAAAACTCTACAGGTATGGAGTGCCACCAGTTGGAGTAGAGACCTTTGATAATCCAAAATCTACTAGCTGCGCCGGTGAATAGCGCTGCGTAAGGGTCTGTTGTGAACCTAACCACTCAGCCCGAAGACGCAATGCCCTCTCCACATCTGGATTGGTCACGGGTACAATAGTGGACCCACCTAGAGCGTCCCGAAACCAACGGAACCCTGATGATGACTGCTGAGGCGACGGCTGTGAATGATAGGCAAAGAGAGCGTCGGGATATGACATCCCGTCTGCCATGAAATTCTCAATGCTGCGAAAGCGTGGTGTGGAAGAAGAAGACATGGTCTGCATTTATTACAACAAAGATTAAACTAGGGTATAAAATTTGAATATATGATTAAAAATTTACACATTGATTTTTTTCAAACATTGGATTTTTTAACATTGGATTCTCTATAGTATCCAATGTGGAAAGAATCCAATGTGTGTCTACAACCTATAAAAGAGTCTTGCAAAGCCTTGAGTGCTAATAAGATATTAGTGTGTGTATTGACTAATAAGAGATTATTGTGTTTATGATTAGTGTGACCGATTGCGCGATCACTTGGATGGTCATTGGGGCCTAATACGTCACCTACGAATTAATCATGGAGGTATGTTTCTGTTTTTGTGTTGATTGTTGTTTAATTTAACATAATTAGTGTGTGTTTTAGTGTTTTCTTGTTTAATTGGCTTGTGCACACACTAATTAGTGTGTGTTAACATACACTAATTAGTGTGTGCATTGGCTTGTGTAATTGGCTTGTGCACACACTAATTAGTGTGTGTTAACATACACTAATTAGTGTGTGCATTGGCTTGTGTAATTGGCTTGTGCACATACTAATTAGTGGCAGACATCACCAATCAATTTGTACCTGTATGCTCTACGCACAAAACCATACTTCTTAGTCTTCTGAATCTCCTTTGGAATGATTCCTGTTAGCAAAAACTCCTCTTCTTGAGCCAAACTTTCCCGGCCATGGGAAAGAGGTAAGTTGGTCCTCAACACAAATAGCTCCCCAATCATGCCTTGAGCCGCTTCATGTGCCACTCCATTTAGAGAACGTTCAATGTGTCTGATGCTCCATGCTTCAAAATTTTTTAACAGGACTTTAATTCTGAAGCACATTTCCTTCAATGAGGTGTTCTTGCTCTTCCACACACCCAACACTTGCTTCACAACTAACAAGGCATCACCTTTTATGCTCAACCTTCTAACCCCATGCTTCAAACAAATGTGTAAACCGGCTTCCAAAGTAGCATATTCAGCCTCATTGTTACTATGAGCATCCAATTTGAACCCTCTCTTGCATACTAGCTTTCCCTCTGGATCATAAAGAACTATACCCCCTGAAGCTGCATCATGGCTCTTTCTGTATGAACCATCAAAGAACAACACATGTGCATTGCTGATCTGCGGCACTTCTTCAACTAACTTTCTCACCACCTCTTCCTTAGCAATAAGGGGATTCTCCTTGTAGGTCAACAAATCAGCTAGGGTATCCCTTGTACTATCTTCCACTAGAAAAGAGAACTCAAAATCTTGCAGCTCAATTACCCATTTCTTCACCTCATTTGACATGTTAGTACCATTAATTAACTGTGGCAAAAAGGCATAACTCGTCAAGAAAACAAAAGGTCATGGTAGCCAGTAATGACGAAATCGTCGACAAGAAAATATTACACTAGCCATCACTAGCTCTACTTCCGAGAACTTTCTCTCCGCTACCAACTTCACTCGGCTTGCACAATACACTGGCCTCATATAATGGCTGCCCTTCCCCTTTTGCAATAGCATTGCTCCAATGGCATCATCCCCTACTGAGGGATTTAATAAAAAACTTTCTCCCAATCAGGAGCCTGCATGGCTGACAACTCCCCTAACACCTCTTTCACCTGTTGAAACACTTCTTCACACTTGTCATCCCATTGCAATGGATCATGCTTTGCCACTTGTTGTAATGGATAAAGAATCTAAGAAGACAATGGAATAAACCTTTCCATGTACTTCACTTTGTGTATAAAGGTTGCCAATTGCTTCGTACTCATAGGTGATGGAAGAAGAATAATAGACTTAACCTTGTCTGGATCAGCCTCAATGCCATTTTCTGACACCGTGTGGCCCAATAACTTCACAATTGGCTGTGCTAGATGACATTTCTTTGGATTTATTTGTCCTCCACATTCATCATATCGAGACAATACCATCTACAGATTCTTATGGTGTTCAGCTCTACTGCTATAAACACAGAAGTCATCCATAAAAGCTTTAACACAACTACCAATGAATGGTTCCAACACCCAATTTGCTCTCTCTTGATAGAAGGAAGGTCCATTTGACAACCGAAATGGCAATATTGTGTAGCAATAGCAGCCCCATGGCATAATAAAAGTGGTCTTTGTGCGGTCTCTAAGAGCAATCTTCAATTGAAAATAGCCTGAAAAACCATCACACACATTGTACCTCTCATAACCTGCCACTGAATCCAAGATCTGATCGATGAATGGAAGAGGATATGGGTTCTTATTAGTGGCTGCATTTAAGGGTTTAAAATCTACACAAATTCTCCACTTCCCATCCTTCTTTGGACTGACTACAAGTGGACTCACCCATTCTGTGGTCTCCAGAGGGACTATGAACCCTGTCTTCAATAACTTGTCCACCTCCTCTCGCAAGGATTCCATTTGCTCTTGACCCCTCCTTCTTAGCCTTTTCCGCACTGGCTTAGCACCTTCTTTCAGCTCTATATGCATCTCTTCGCCCTTGAACCCTCTGATCTCTTCATATGAAGTAATGAACAAATCAGGAAAACTAGCCAGCATGTGCAAATATATATCCTTCTCCATAGCTGAGAGGTCTCCACTGATCATTTGTGTCATCAATTCCTTCTTCTTTGACAACTCAACCTTGGTTTGCATCAGCCCTTCAATCACTTCATAAGGCCCTTCACTTTCATCTTCAACCTCATTCGCAAATGCAACTAAACCAAACTCTTCGATTTCTTTTTCCATCAAAAGAAATGCAACATCAGCATCCTCATCACTGCTGGTAGTGCTATCACTGTCCTCATATGTCACCGTGGAAGAGTCTTCATCACTAGACTCATCCTCATCTTCATAAAGCTCCTCTAATCGTTTCCTTGTGTCCATATTATAAAGCTTCTTGGTACTTGTCTTTCCATAGAGGCTAATCGTACCATGTCGCCAATCTTGAACAGCTCCCACTGCACGTAACCATGGTCTGCCCAGTATAATAGGATATGCTCCCAACCCTGCTGGCATCACATGAAAATCAACCACTGCCTTTGCATCATATGTCTCCACTTCTAAGCTATTTACAACACCCAAGCATTTTACTTTTTGATGGTTTGCCAATCTGATCCAAAAACCTGACACCCCAGCCACTGTGAGACCCATCTTCTCAACGCATGAGTGTGTTATGACACATATTTGGGCTCCACCATCCACATAACCTTGTCCCAAATTTTTTCTTTTATGCCACACATCTACTATTGGACAAATGTCTGGTAGCTCATCCATTGTCAACACCTTTACTGAACCTCTCTCTGGCTCTTTCTCCATTGGGTTAACCATCCTCTTCCACTATCGCTTTACCTTTCTGCTTGACAGATCCTCCTTCAAGTCATAGCTTAATTGCCCATCCCCTAGTGGAAAATGTGAAACATGAAACTTTCGACAAGCTCTCCTTTTCCTCTTGGCCTTGACATCCTCGCCTTCATGGCTCTTTCCTTTCTTCTTACCAGGACCTGGGGCACTTCTTCCTTCCTTATCCTCTGTGGTCCTCTTCCCAATAGGCATCACGAATGTATCCTCTAGCTTTGATGCCTTCTCCAAGGTGACTACACTTAGCACTTTTGTCTTTCCCTTTTCCTCCTGGTTCAGTCCACTGGTTCCTTCGTCTCCCTTAATTTCGATGCCATAATCATTTGACCTAGTTAGCACCTGTCTTGGCAATCGATATATGTCTCCCCCCATCCTTGGTGGCTTATCACATTGCGGGCTGATGTGACCCAAATCTCCACAATTGTAACATGTGGGCGTTTGCCTCCAAAACCTACCATTGCTTTGTCCAACACCATTCCTAGGCCTTTCTTCACCTTCTGGCTGATTTGCAAACCTCCCTCGACCTCGATTATTTCCCACTTGACCTAGCATGTTTAGGCTGAGATTCTTCATAAAATCTACCACTTGCCTCATGTCTTGCCTTAGCCCGTCATCTTGCACTGTTGTAGTGACCACTACTGGCATAACCTGAGTAGTAACAGGAACCACTGGTTCATGATGAACCCCTGATATGCGACCTTGTAAAGACTCTATAGGCTGAAATTCAAACCTCATGGGCAAAGACTCCACCGCTAACTGGCTCATTTTCCTCAACTTCCACTCTTTGTTCCTTGCTACCTCTAGTGCATCTTCGTATGTCCTAGGCTTCTTTAGCTCCACTCTCCAACGTATATTCTCCCAAAGACCAGCCAAGAACCTGTCCTTCTTCATCATGTCAGGCGGGGGTACCTGTGGTGCTAAGGCCTTGCACATCTGCTCCCATGCCAATGAGAACTTACGTATGTACGCATCTACTAGCTCACCTTCCTTTTGCACCAAACCTTGTACTTCTTGCCACACTTTGTCAGGATCTTCTATCTTCACAAACTCCACTTCCAACCCATGCCTTAGATTGTCCCAACTCAATCTTACAGGTGGATCCGCTGCACACAACTCCTCTTCAAATGCTTTAGACCAATCTCGTGCATCACTCTTCAAACAAATTTGGAGAAGGCATAACATCTGCGCAAGGTCATGACTCTGGTTGCTACTGCAGGAAACCTCCATCTTTTCCAAAAATTCTTCCACATCTTCATCACTTCTTCCATGAAACTCAGGATAAGAGAAAGCCATGGCTACCCAAGTTATAATGCTTTGAGAACCCCTTCGAACACACGTGCAAGAACCCAAAACTTCTCACTACCCGATCCCTAGAAACTTCAATGGAGCTCAACTTTAGATAAGAAAAAACACATGCACATCAAATGAGTTTTCATAGTTAATCATTGGAATGAAAACAGGCAAAGGACATTCCAGGATCTCTCGTAATCGTCTTGGCCCGAACATAAAGACTATGCGCTGCTGGAAAAAAATATTCCTGGACACATAAACATTTATCTGGATTCTTTGAGTTAAATGAAATGGAGTGAATTGAGGGCCATTTTGATCATCCATTAAAGCCAACCGTGAAGCTCCCAAGAAGGCACACCTGACTTAACCTCTGATTTTGCCAAAATTTCAGCAGCATAACAACATAAATGGCTCAAAAGACTAATAAACCAGCCATCATAACTTGGAAAAATTTTGACAGAGTTTCCCCATAAGTAGAGCAGTAGGAACCCAAAATATAGATTGTATATATATGCATAAACTGTCAACAATAGAATCCGAGCATCAAATAGGACTCACTAGTACATAGCCTATGGCGAGGTCACGAAAAGGGTGCTCCAGCTACCTGTATCACCGAAAGGATCTCCACATTTGAGAATCCCCGAGCTCAATAAAAACCTCACGCTATCGACCCTCACACGAAGGCTAATGCAAATCGCGTATAGTCAAGTCTCAGAAATGACTATCTTCCAGACCAAGTCTCAGAAATGGCTGGGACTGCCAAATAAAACCATATATGGCTCCACAAAGGTGTACCATGGCAGTTTCCACAAGCTAGTAACGTAAAATCCAACAGACAATACACTCAAACAGGTGCCAAGTAATGCATACCCACAACAACTGCAAGTGACACCAATGCTAGTATATCACTGTACTCCAGCTACCTGTACCTGTGTGAATCACCTGTACTTGTACCTATCCCTGTAACCTGTAACCTATAACCTGTAACCTGTAATCTGTAATCTGCAACCTGCAACCTGCAACCTGTAATCCCGAATCTCGAAGCTTGAAGCTCGAAGCAGAAGTTACTCGAAAAAAATCCTCCGTGGGGACGCCAAAAGAATGTGAGCGGGATGGAAACACACACAATGCATTTATAATGACCCGACACACACTCTTGGGATGATACACACACACACATTATGGGGCACCACTCGGCTTACACGACCAGCCTGGCCGAGACAAGAAACACACAGACGGAGTGAGAAGAGAGAGATTTCCCACTTGGCCACTCAACACTCTCACACACACTCTCAAATCAGCTCAAAGGGGGGAAATTTATGTTTTTTAGACTCAATGAAGCTCAGCCCAACACCAATGGGGCAAATAGTTTACACAGTATTTAGGAAATACACCAGACACAACCACAAAGTTAAGCAGAGTCTTCACTCACCGGAGAAGATTACACAGAAAAACAGCAAAAAATCTATGAGAAATTTGGCAAAATGGACAGCGCCATTGCGTCCGGAATGCACAAAAACCCCACCCTACAATGGCACAGTGCTCAAATCCGACCTCGGATGAGCAGTTTAGGGCCAAAAAATGCTCCAAAAATAGCAAAAATACACTTGCGGCTGTTCCTCCTCTCTTCTCCACATTTTTTTTTTGTCTTCTCTCTGTTTTTTCAGTTCCCACACTTAGATTTTTTAGTTGGGCACCCGTGGCCTTTTAGCTGACCTCAAATGGACCCCAAACAGGCCAACAATTGATCTCGCAGTGTATAGTTGTCACCTTTTTGCATCATCCGCACACCTGGCACTCAGTTTTTCCAAATAATGCATCCCGCAACCACGTGAAGTGGCCCCAGAAAGTGGTCCTCATGATTACCTTTCTGCATAAGTATCACAACAAAACACCCACGTCGTGTCCATACTTCTCCGCGTGCAAGTATTGACCCCGTTCGACCTCCTAACGCCACTCGATGCCATCTAACGCACCTACTTACCTCATGTCGTCGGCCCGCGGATAGATTTCTCAAGAAGTGTTACGCGCTACCAACTCCTCCTCATTGTAGAAAAAACACAGTGGTACTGGTAGTAGTGAAAATCGATGCACTATGTACACCCTGTCCTCCCTGTACACATGTGGGCCCGACGTAACCACCTGGCTCTGAAAAATGGGCAATTCTTTATTTGATTCACCATGCATGTATATGTACATATGCGCAATCCCTTGCTCCAAAAAACTCCTTACAACGTTAGATTTAGATTTACGTTATATTAGATTAGATTTAGGTTTATTTACGTTATTTACATGTTATTGAAGAGGAAAATGGCATAACCAATCTACCACACTTGGGTGATAGAAAGGTTATACCATTTTCCTATTTTTATCGTTTAAGATAAGGTTAGATTAAAATTTACGTTAGATTAGATTTAGGTTTATTTTGAGTACACCGAAGGATTATACTGCCTACGTGTTTGAGAGTGGCCGTGTCTCGGTCACAGTGTCGGAGATGCTTAGTGACTCGAACACTGCGTCGGGGTCACCTAGAGGCCTGGATCATGAGCATTCATCAGATAGGGTTGCTATTGTTCACGAGAGGGACATGCCAAAGTGATAAGCCTACCTCATCAATCGTATGTCCGATGAGACCATTATGACCCCTGAGGGGAAGCAAGTGATGGGCCGCATACAACAATTGTGTAGATGTGAATGGGCCTCACATACACAAATACTTCAATGCAAGAGTTTAATACTCTCACCTCTCCACCCCGTCGATCCATGACGGAGGTGATGGGACAAAATCCTTCTCGAAGCTGGCCCAGCTTCCACTCCCGAGGGAGGAGAGGACGACCAATCTAGACACGCGGTGGCAGCAAAGTGACGCAGAAAGATTTTGCATCAAGACGGGGAGTGGCGGCTGGACCAGCTTCGAGGAGGATTTTTGTTGAGAGAGAAGGAGAGAACATAGAAGTAGAACCCCAAAGTGTGTAGAATACACACATGAGATGATGTATATATAGAGGGGACCTAGGTGCCATATATAGAGAAGCCATATATTGAGTAGCTTCACATATAAGCTCAACACCCCCGCTCAAATAAGGGTCCCTAACTGTGGATGAAAAAACCCTTGGGGGATCAAGGGAAAAACCCACATCTCTATATACACCCACCGTTATATTATAAAAATCATTGAATATACAAATGTTTACGAGGAGCTACATCACTCCTTTTACAATGAATGTTTTATGAGGAGTTACATTACTCCTATCAAATACAATAATGAATACAAAGGTTCAATAAAGAGGTGTAAAAGCTATCTATTAGCTTGTAATCAAAAGTGTCTCCGTGAATCTGCTGTGTAGCTTGTCATCAATATCGCATCACCAAACATGTCTTCATGTTGTCATCAATATGGCATCACCAAACATATCTTCATAAATCTTTTATTGCCACCAAGTTTGTCTTCATAAAATCAATTCTTTGATCAATCCTACATAGATCATAGACTCCAAAAAAAAACATGTCATGAAAATTATTAGCATCGTTAATGAAATAATTACGTCCACAATGCCATAAGAGATGGTTCGCGACGCCACTCTTTTGACGACATATATACGCACGACAACATATGGTACATAAAGTATAAACGTAAAAGTACAAAATGTGTGATTACGTGATACAAATGATATGTGTATATACTACATAAAACAACATTTATCAATGTAGTGATCAATGAATACCATCAAAGTATTAACAAAATATCATCATTATGTCAATAAAAATGAATAAATGATCATGGTATCAACGAAAAGCATCATGATATCACCGAGAATAATCATTGTATCAACGAAACAACATCATGGCATCACCGAGAATAACCATGGTATCAACGAAATATCATCATGGCATCACCGAGAATAACCATGGTATCAACGAAACAACATCATGGTATCACCGAGAATAACCATGGTATCAACAAAACATCATCATGGTATCAATAAAAATCACCATGGAATCAACGAAATATCATCATGGAATCACCGAGAATAACCATGGTATCAACGAAATATCATCATGGCACCACCGAGAATAACCATGGTATCAATGACATATCATCATGGTATCAACGAAAATCACCATGACCAAAGTATTAACAAAACATCATCATGGTACCATCAAAATCACTATGGTATCAATGAGAAATTATCAAAAAAACGACGTAGACTATATCTCTAAAAGAATAATTATACGAGAATCAATGAACGGGTATATCATATAACAAAAGATCATGTACCAACAGTAGCTCGATAGAATTTGGACGATCATCAACGGCTCGACTGAATCGGAACGATGTGTAACTGGCTTCTGCAGCAAAGTTACGTCAGTAACAAATATATGATTGATGAAGAAAAATATAATTGAGAAGTTTTCAATTATGAGAAAAATCCAAAGCAAAAAGTAAAATTTTGATTTTCAAACATATTCGCAGTCCGAGACGATAACCCATTGTAGAACACATCGATTCCGGTCTCTCACGCGGGTAGTTTCTGCAAAATCGTTTTCAATAAGCAGAAAAATCAAAAACAAAAAACGGAAATTGCTTTTTAGGTATGTACGCAGTCCGCGAACGATAACTCAAAATCGGTGCAGAATTTGAAAACACTTTTTTCTGCAAAGTTGTAGACCACATCGATTCCAATCTCTCGCATGAGTAGTTTCTGCAAAATCATTTCTAATTAGCAAAAAAATCAAAAATAAAAAGCGGAAGTTGCTTTTCAGGTATGTGCGCAATCCGCGAACGATAACTCAAAATCGGTGCAGAATTTGAAAAAACTTCCTTCTGCAAAGTTGTAGACCACATCGATTCCAGTCTCTTTGACCGGGTAGTTTCTGCAAAATCGATTTTGATCAGGAGAAAAATCAAAAACAAAAACGTACTGCTCTGATACCATGTTGAGAGAGAAGGAGAGAACATAGAAGTAGAACCCCAAAGTGTGTAGAATACACACATGAGATGATGTATATATAGAGGGGACCTAGGTGCCATATATAGAGAATCCATATATTGAGTAGCTTCACATAATAGCTCAACAATTTTGTCCCATCAAAGCTAGTATTAAACTCTTGCATTGAAGTATTTGTATATGTGAGGCCGATTCACATCTACAAAGATAGTAGCCCCATTGGTATGTCTTTTACCCTTCAATGGAGCGAATCATCACATGTTCAATTAGGTTAGATTTAAGATAAGATTTTGGATTGAGTTTTTATATTAGAATATAACTTTGAGATTACGGTAAAAAAAATTAGAGTTATACGAACAGTGAAAAGATCTACTCTAAAAAGATATTAAGATGCTATGAAATGCTACAGCTAGAGAAGAGGCAAAGGGGTTTTCTCCACTACATGCACTATCATGTAGACGTGGGTGTGTAGATTTCTTGTACCCAAAAAATATAGGCATTGAACAATAAAGACGAGATTATAACCCGGTGGTTCTGATCTCCGTCCACCTCTAGATCGAGGTGTGCGGAGATTGGACATGACTAGAGAATGTGAGGTAGTTTACAGTCTGAACAAAGAGAGAGAGAGAGAGAGAGAGAGAGAGAGAGAGAGAGAACATTTGATGGACTATTAACTTGTGTGTAGCAGAAAATAGGATGAACATAGTGAGTATTTCATTAGAATAGATTCCTAATGAGATTAACAAGAGTGCTTGGGTGGAGATGGCAACAAAAAGCATAACACCTAGTTAGAAAGCATGAAAAATACTTCAAAAGAGATATAAATTAATCAATTGACAACAATTGAGGACCGGATTTGCATGGAAACGGTCCCCCCTCCAAAAGGCTTTGTATTATGGCTCCTCCCATCAAGAGAGACATTTCACGATACAATTTCTTGTGTTCCTTCAATACTAGCTAGTGCAATGAAGATGGAAAATTTATGCACTACGCAAAACACTTATGAAACACAACCTGGTTAGGTCAATACTATTTTGTGTTAGTATGTTAGTGGTTAGTGTTAGTAATCACTAGAAAGTTAATGATATATTTACAATGGGTACAATGGGGTGGATGGTTGAAGTAAGATGGTTGAATGAAGTGAGCAAATGCTTGTGATGGTGAAGCTTGAAGAATTTTTGGACTTACTTGTATAGGTTCTCAAAATGACTATCGATCTTCTTCTTCATCTTCCCTTCTTTATGCCACCGCCGCCAAGGTTGATTATCGTGATGAAAATGGTAATTCTGTTGATGAGATCTCTTGATTTGCAGAGGTTAAGCATGGTACACATGCTGAGTGTATGTATATATATAAGGAGTAAGATGGAATTGTAATTTGGAGATAATAGAGAGAGGCATAGAGATGGTGTATGTACATGGAGAGCTCATATGAGAGCTATGAGAGTAAGTGGGGAGGTTAATGGTGAAGAAGGTGAGAGAAACCATTGAAGGTGCAGATTTGAGTGAGGGATTGAGAGGAATGTGTGTGTGTGTGTAGAAGTGTGGAAAGAGGTGAGAGAAGACTATGGGCTATTTGTGAGAAAAGTGGGCAGACTGTGGTCCACTCAAAAAATCATATCTCACCGGTAGTTACTCCAAAAATCATGAAAAACTTTGAGGTGATTATTCAAAGCGTGGGCTACATTTTCTCTTTTGACCACCGCTTCAAATTCGGAGTGGAGATGGATATAAAAAATCCCACTAAAAGACCTGTTTTTTCTTCACAAAAAGTCTTCAGTGGCCCCCTCTTTTGTTGAATTTGTACAATGCATCCAAGAGTGAGCCCCTCCTTTGTCATATCATAATACAAAGCATCCAAGTTGCCCTTGACACATGCATGGAGGAGGATTATTGGTGAATAAAGAAGTATATAAATGGTGGAACTAGTGTATGGACTATTCATGGACTTTAGCTCAATGAGCACATGGTGTTAGAATAATGAGTAAAAATAATAATAAAAATATGGAGTAGTTATGGATATGTAAATATATTGGAATCATATGATATGGTCTCTCTTTGAATTATTTTGGGTGAAAGAGGAAAAGGTATGCAAGTAAATAATATAATAAGCGTGACCAATGAGTAGAAATCAATTTTTTGTTTTTACGAGGGTGAGGGTGAAAAAGTGGGAGTGATTTGTATAAAGGAAAAATATAAGGTTAGATTATGTGCATATTGGCAAAAAATATACTTATGGTGTAAGAGGATGAAAGAAGGTGTACATAGGTTTAATAAAACACACACCTAAGTAGAAATATTTAAATAAATATACCAAAATAATTATAAAAAATCCCTATATTTAGGCCATATATACAATGCAATATTTACACAAAAATGGGCCATAATATATATATATATTTGATTTTATTTATTTTTTTGACTTAACTAGCCCAGTGACTAGCTAGATGAGGATTTTAAGAAGATATGGGAAAAGCCCCCTAACTCACACACGCCTATGTACAGTGAAATGGTAGGGATAGCCATAGTGTTTGGGTGAATTTGGTAGGGTGAGATAGCTTACTATGGCAATGATGGAAAGCCGAAAAACATCTATCAACACCTTGGAATTCCACAAGAAGAGTGATGTTCCCATCTTCTCAATCATAGTAATCCCCTAATTTGTGTAAAGGTACCGGTCTTGCATTCAAATTAGGTCTTTCAAGATCTTGGATCTCCTCTTCAATCGTCGTTGCTGGGTCTCTTACCTTGATTTTTTCTAGACATTCTCCTACTTTAGACCACATGTTTGGTGTGTTGACAAAACTTCAACTAATCCCTTGGAATCTATGACCTTCAATGCTAAATGTCTATGGGATGACACGACCTTGATGTCAGACTTTGCTTCATACTCTCCCATGTAAGATGGTAGATTCCTTAATGACCGTGGTTGACTCTCTATGCACATATTTGAACCTACATCTCCATAATATGATTGCAAATATATGTTCAGTTCTGACCCTCCCTTGAATTTGTCTATGGAAGCAAAAGGTAATGTGTCACTTCTGTCTTTTGTCTCTCTCACTACTCTCTGTAACTGCTCTATCCAATGGTCCTCCACTACCGATACATATGGTGGAAAGTCCCTAAAAGATTGCTCTATTGTATTTGGAACAATCCTTGGAAAATCAAACTCTAATTTTGGTCTTTCATCTTTTGTCTTTTCTTGTGTCGGCTCGCTCTCACACACTCTTTCCATTGCTTGAGTTACCCTTTCTTGATGCATAGGCTCTTGCACAGATGGAATGACTACGTGTTAACTTGGATTTTCCTTAGGAAGTTCTTCCAATACCTGTGCTTCTCGAACTAACTTTTGGCACATTTCTAGTCTCTATTTCTCTAATTTGCCATATGGATATGTCATCCATCTTTGCTCTTGGATTTGAGTGTTTTTTAGCCACACTTCATAGTCTTTGAAGAGGGCTTATAATGGCTCATTAACCTTCTTGAACAACATTAATCCTCGTGAACTATCAATTCTCCATTTACTTTTTGTGGATGGTTCTGGGTAATCTCCTCAGCTAGAGCCCCTTGATCACATTATTGAACTGTAATTTGCACTTTATCATGCTTAGGATACAATGTATTTATCTTAAAAGCTCTCTGACTGAGGCGTCAGACCAACTGTAGACAGACTGCAAATTAAGCATTGCCAACGCAGTACGGAGAACTGAGATTTTTGCACCACTGTAAAGCGGCATGCGTGCAAGACTTTCACTACAAGAGGCTATTCATATTAGCGACGCTCACACAGCGATGCTAAAAAAAAAAAATTCCCGACGTCGCTATGAGCGTCGCAAATTTACAAGTAAATTTGCGATGCTCATAGCGACGTCCGCTGGGCTAAAAAAATAACAGAGAGCGCCTAAAAACTCAAATCTCAGATCTGAGTTTTTCGGCGCCCTCAAGCAAGGAGCAGGTAACACTCTCCCTCTCTCTCTCTCTCTCTCTCTCTCTCTCTCTCTCTCTCTCTCTCTCTTTCTTCTCCACACACACACACACACACACACACACACACACGAGGAGAGGAAGGAGAGCCAGGTATGCTCCTTCCCTCTCCTCACTCTCATGTTCCCTTCCCCTCTTTCTCTCTCCCTCTCTCTCTCTCTCTCTCACACACACACACACACATAGTGTTTTTGAGAGAGAGAGAGAGAGAGAGAGAGAGAGAGAGAGAGAGAGAGAGAGGGAGAGAGAGAGTACAAACATAAACAAAAACGCACACACACATACATAAACAAAGAATACACACACACATTGAGAGAGAAAAAGAGAGAGAGAGCATGCATAAACAAAAAAAGCACACATTGAGAGAGGAAAAGAGAGAGAGAGCATGCATAAACAAAAAACTCACACATTGAGAGAGGAAAAGAGAGAGAAAACATGCATAAACAAAAAAATGCACACACATTGAGAGAGAAAGAGAGAGAAACTAATTTAACGTCGTAGGAAACTAATTAAAATTAAAAGACCTAAAGATCTAGCCGACGAGGAGTTGAACTCAAGACCTATTATTCAAGAGGGAAATGGCATAACCAATCTATCATACTTGGCATGGGTGATAGAAAGGTTATACCATTTATCTCTTTTTATTGGCACACACATCCACACACGCGCACACACACAAGAAGAAGAGAGTTATAACGTCGTAGGAAACTATCCTAAAAGACGTTAAAGATTAAGTTAGATGTAGAATTACGTTAAATTAGATTTAGGTTTATTTAAGTTAAATTAGATTAGGTTTAGGTTTATTTTTAATTAGATTTATGTTTATTTATGCTAGATTTAGATTTACGTTATATTAGATTAGATTTAGGTCTCCATAGACTACGATGCCTGCATGAAGCGGGTGAAGAAAGCCCTCAATGGAATATAGGGTATTGCTGCCTTCACTCATGGTGGGCTCCGTCGATCCAAAAGTACTGGTGAAATGTCTTCAGAAGATAGGGAAGAAGGTGGATCTTCAGGGCGGCAAGAGTCACTACATCCCCGACACAATGACCATCTAGACAACCTCTAGTCATTCAACAACAACTTCAAAGTTAGTAACAAGAGCAAGAACAGTCTAAAGGGCCAATTGCTGTCGTCAGATGTGGATGGAGATGAGGCAGCGTCACCGCCGGAAGTTAACTCTCACATCTTTAGTGATGAGAATGCCAACTCTTGTCGAGTTATGTGAAAAATTATGTGTTAAATCAGTTTTGAGGTTCTTATAATCCCTGTTAGTTTAGTTCTTTGTTTTTAATATAACATAATTTACGTTAGATTTAGATTTATGTTATATTAGATTAGACTTAGGTTTATTTAGGTTTACCCACACACACACACACACACACACACACACACACAAGAAGAAGAGAGTTTTAACGTCGTAGGAAACTATCCCAAAAGACGTTAAAGATTAGGTTAGATGTAGACTTACGTTAAATTAGATTTAGGTTTATTTTTAGTTAGATTTACATTTATTTAGATTTACGCTTATTTACGTTAGATCGAGTCCACGCAAGAATTACTTACGGTTTAGGGTTTAGAGTTAGACGAACAGTGAAAAGATCTACTGTGAAAAGATGTTAATATGCTGTGAAGTGCTACAGCTAGAGAAGAGGCAAAGAGGTTTTGTCCACTACATGCAGTATCATGTAGACGTGGGTCTGTAGATTTCTTGTACCCACAAATATAGGTATTGACCAATAAAGACGAGATTATAACCCGGTGGTTCTGATCTCCGTGCACCTCTAGACCGAGGTGTGCGGGGATTGGACATGACTAGAGAATAAGAGGTAGAGAGAGAGAGAGAGAGATAAGACGAAGAATGCCAATAGAATATTAAATTTTTTGTCCAGGTTATAAGATTTTTATCCTCATTATGAGTAGTGACGAGGATGTGGGACCGTCCAACCGAAACACCTATCTCTCAACGAGGGTCTTATGTCCTTGTAATCAATGCAAGCATGCTGTGCGACGGACAAGACGTGTTTCTTTGCAGCACGTTCGCGAATTTGGCGAGTTCGATCCATCTATTATAGATCGATTTGTTGCCAATTATAACTAGTCGGACTATGACGCTGGCCAACAAGCAGCAATCTTGCAACCCAATAGACGTGTTCGCCGGCGCTTTGGTCAAGCAGCATATGTGAGGCCACAAGATGTAGCCTCTGACAGCTTGGGGGATGATCATGCAGAGCACATTCCCAACGAGGCAATGTTTGAGCCCGAGATTGATGAAATGATCGAGACGATCATGGATTCAGAAAGGCTTATCTATGATGATATGAAAAGTGAAGTCGATACGCCATTGTATAATGGATCACGTATGTCTAGATTGAAAGCACTCCTGGTTCTTCTCAACATGGAGGCAAAGTTTGGATGGAGTGACACTAGCGTCACAGCGCTTTTCAGGTGATCTATTACAATTAGTTTACTTTAATAAAACTCTAAATGTATAATGATCTGATAGATTTTTACACGACTGTATCGTATTTTTATGTTGTGTAGATTGCTTAAAGAGCACATACTACCAGCTGACAATGTGATGCCAGATTCCCGAGATGAAGCAAGAAAGATTTTGCGAAACTTGGGGATGGATTACAATTCTATCCACGCTTGTCCTAATTACTGCATTCTTTTCAGAGGGGAATACATAGACATGGAGAAGTGTCCGAAATGTGATTCCGAAAGATATCGAGTAGATCTCCACGGGACAAAAATTCCACAAAAGGTTTTGCGACATTTTCCTCTGCTTCCTCGCATCAAGCATTTCTTCGAATGTAAGTCCATGGCCGCCCTAGTATCATGGCATGAGGAGAATAAATCTTCGGATGGTGTGCTACGAATTCCTGCAGATTGCGCAGCTTGGAAACATATAGATGGAACATGGTCGGATTTTGCCAGGGAAGCTCGAAATTTGCGCTTAGGCCTGGCTATGGATGGCATAAATCCATTTGGTCAAAGCTTGATTGTGCCAAGGCGATATAAAGTGGAGAATATGGATGTGTATCTTCGTCCACTATTGGAAGAGCTACAACAATTGTGGATTGGCATAGAGGTGGTGGATATGAGCCGACACACAGGACAACGGAATGCTTTGATCAGAAGCATTCTAATGTGGACCATGCATGACTATCCCGGGCTAACAGAATGCTCAGGTGATCTATTGACACTCCTCACTCAGACACTGTAAATCTTGTTTTTTCCTCAAGTTGATCTATTATCATGTGTATACATGCAAGGCTTCAAACAAGCGGATACAGAGCATGTGTCACATGTGGACCTAGACTGAATGCACGTAGGGCGACCTCACTGAAGAAGCAAATCTACGAAGGTCATCAAGCGTATCTTCCAGAGAATCATGTGTTACGCGACGGCTTTTTGGGAAGAGAGCCACCAAGGATGTCTGCACAAGCATGGTTAGAGCAGAAGGAGATGTGCGATGACGAATTGCCTCCAGGGATGAAGAGACTATCTCTATGGTACGAGTTACCATACTGGCCCCGACTCATGATCAATCACTTGCTCAATCCAATGCACATATTCAAGAATGTGGGTAATCTACTATGGGACCATCTGACCGGCAAGAAAGATACTTTGGGAGCCAGAGTTGACCTTAGAAATGTGGATCGTATGGAGCAATATTGGCCGCAAACAGCGTCTGATGGATCGATAAAACTCCCTAAAGCACCATGGATTTTAACAGGAGCCCAAGAACGCAAAGTAAAAGAGACCATTCGCTCTTTGCAGACCCCCACTGGCGTAATGCACTCGCTCCGAACGTGTTTTACTAAAGAAGGAAAGCTTACCGGTTTGAAGTCACACGATTGGCATGAAATGTGTCAGGTACGTTCATAGTGGACTTTAATATCATTGCATAAAATGTGGACTTTAATATCATTGCTGCACATACTTTACAGTTTATTTTACCGGTTGCCATTGAGGGATGTTTGTCTCTCGACATCCGTAACACAATCTACAAACTTGCAAAGCTGGTGCAATGGATCTCACAAAAGGAGATCAATGTAGACTCCATACCATTCGCCAAACTAAATGCTGCGGAGCTTGTGTGCATGTTTGAGAAACATTTTCCTACTACCATGCTAACCATTCAGGTGCATCTTCTTGCTCACATAGTTGATGAGGTGGAAATAGCTGGCACAGTTCATTCCAGATGGATGTTCTGCTTAGAACGTTTCATGAAAACGCTTAAGGGATATGTGCGTCAAAAGGCACGTTCGGAGGGTAGCATGGCAGAAGGTTGGTTGGTATCAGAGTCCCTAGTGTACATTGGAGAGTGGCTACACAGATTTGATAAAGCCCGGGACACGCTATGGCAAACCATAGATGATGAGCGCATATCTGGGATTGTCATGTGCAATCTCGGTGTTGAGAAGAAGATGACGGAAGATCTAGAGGCTAAAATCAACCGATTTTGCATGCTTCACAATCCAGTGATGCAAAAGTGGATTTCACAATATGAGGATGCAAAGCAAGAGCGACAAAGGGCACGAATCGAGTGGAAACGAGGAAGACGACCCCCGATGCACTATCCGACGGTTCTGGAGAGCCTACCAACCTTCATGAGCTTAAGATGGTTGCACGACCAATTGAAAAGCACACAACAATGCGGTGACGAAGTGACTGAGGAAGAGTCGGAGTACTCTCGGGGTTGCGCGACCAAGGTAAGTTTGCAATGTACGACTAGCTAGTGACTTTATTTCTAAACGTTTGAACGGCCACTCATAATCTTTGTTCGTTGTAGTATAAGTCATACACAGCAACATGGTGTAAAGGTTGACATTTTAGGGTGGAACGAATCGACAAAAAGCTTTTTACTCAAGATTGTGGAATCATGGCAAAATTTGAACAGTCTAGTCGACGACGTTCCTCTGATGCAGATCCTGTGGTGGCGGAATTCACTTACTTCGGCACGCTGCAAGAGATTTTGAGGATCGATTACAGAGGATTTTTTGTCGACTTGTTCGACGTGTAATGGTTCAAGATAATCATGGAGGGTCGCAACGCTACTGTGTGTAGAGGAGAGTCTGGCTTTCTCGAGGTGGATTCTACTAAGAAATGGACTGACCTAAGAGACACTTTCGTACTACCCGAGCATTGTGAACAAGTAAGTATGTAAATAGTTAACATCCCCCTTTTACAAGTTATGTGCTTGAAAGCTCTCATGTAAGTTATGTGGCTCTGGCAGGTAATATTTCATCCTACAAAGTCTACATCAAACTGGTGGTACGTCATAGAGGTAGCCCCTTGTAGTGCAAGGACGTATGAAGGCTACCATGTGCCAATCACAACGGCATCAATGGAGGAGATCAGAGAAGATGCTCAATCAGAAGCCGCTGCGGTGGTGCTAGACGAGCATCAAGATGCTACTACTCTATATGGGGTGCATGCAGAGGAGCTACAAAATGAAACAGAGGATATGTGTTTAAACGGAGAGCTCTATATAGATATAGGAAGTTATGCTGAGTTATGCGAGGATGAGAGAGAGATCTCTTAAAGCCACAAATATTGTATTTGAACAATTTTTCTCCGTGTTGTAATAGCTCTGGCTCTCTAAGTACATTCCATGGTGTATAACGCTATTTTCTACTCGCGCTCACATCTTTTGATTGAAAATTCTGAGTTTTCGACTTGTCTCTTCTATCACTCAATTCATTGCGTCATTGTATTTATATGCGTCATTGTATTTAATGCTCTTTGCGTCATTGTCTACTCTATTCATTCAATATTAAGTTTAAATATTCGTGTGTTTAATGCACGTATGGATGATGAGGAGTTTCTTTCTTCTTTGTCACCGCAGCAGAGACAGTGGTATGTGGAGCGTCATCGCTCTGGCGCATCATCGCGCGTTCCTACTCCATCCGCATCTCCCTCTCTTTCGGAGCATTCGGCGCGCTCCGAAGCTTCCACGTCGACGAGACGAGCTTCACACTCGTCTAGACACCGGCGCTCTAGTGGTGGCGGTGGCGGTTGTTGTGGGGATTCCGCCACCGATGCCGCCACACCGCCTCGTGTTCGACGAGGCTCTTTACCCTCCCCTTCTTTGCCCGCCCCCACACCAGCCACAGCATCGCCATCTACGCCGGGTTACACACCTCTACCTACTCTGCCAGGAGCCACCCCACTCGACACTCCTCGCTTCGGGGCCCAGACGCCGGTGGAGACACCTGACGTCCGTACCCCCATCGACACGCCGCTAGAGACCTGTGCCGGGACACCCAGGTTGACGCGTCACCGGCCAGAGGGCTTGCCTTACTCCGTCGACTTCAGCGGCGGCATCATCATGGATGATGACGGCAAGAAGGTGATCTCGCGCATGCGTGGTCTTTGCTCTCAGCTGTTTAGACACTACATACTAAACAAATGGAGTGAAGTACCAAGTGATTTAAAAAACAGAGTCATCAGCATACTTCATGATGAGTTTCCCATTCCAACACGGGATCAGCGCTTCAATGAAGACCTGATGAAGATTCGAATGCGTGAATACTGCAAACACAAGCGTTCCGAAGTGCAAAAAGCAATCAAGCATGGGTGGAACAGGCCAGATTGGCTGGCCAAAGAAGATTGGAAGAATGCGAAGAAAGCAGCGCGCGAGAATCCCAACAAGTGGAAGCAACAAAAGGATGCAGCCAGAGCGTGAGTAGAGGCAGGGAGCTCGCACCACTTGGGGAGCGGTGGATGGGCATCATTTGAGGCCGATTTTGTAAGTGTTTTCGCATTGTTGCTCTTTATGTTCGATAATTTAGGGTTTATGAGTTTTTTAATTCTAACATAATGAATTCTTTGTATGTTTTGACAGTGGTCGATGACAGGACGTGATCCCGCACCGTACGAGCGTGAGTACGTAGGCAGGAAGGGCTTAAACGCCCTCATGGACATTCTCAGTTCTCGCGGCGGCATGGTTAGTATTAGGGTTTACTCTTTTCTATTTTTTGTATTGTTGTTATATGTTTATACTTACTGAAAGCTGTCTTATTGTCTTTTTTTGCAGAATCCGACAGATACGCCGCTTGGACACGATGAGACGTCTGACTAGACGACGTCAGTTTAGCTGTAGCTAGATAGCATTAGTTTAGGGTTTCTCATAGCTTATGTATCATGAGACGGATTTTATACGTCTTTTTGAACCATGTATATTATTACATTTGTCACCGCAGTTCATTTTTTCAATCAATTCTTTATGCCTATGATGTTGTACAATTGTCATTATTACATTTGCCAATCAATTCATTTTGCCTATGATGTGTACAATTGTCAATTTTACGCTTGTTAATTTTGCAAACAATGTGTCTTGTGGGTGACTATTTTGGGTCTATTATCTACCCTTGCACTTTTTTTCAAAAGTGAATCAAGTACAATATGGTTGATGGGTGGCAGGGCATTCAATGTCCTGTCACCAAAAAAAATTTCTCTCGGGCGTCGCTATAACCGTCGCTATTTATGTCTCTGTAGCGTCGCTATAGACTTCTGTGTAAACGTCGCTATAACCGTCGCTATGAGCGTCGCTATATAGAGACACTCATAGCGACGCCTATAGCGACGCAGATAGCGACGCCTATAGCGTCGCATATAGCGACGCTCTCGTAGCGACGCTATTAGCGACGGTTTTAGCGACGCTGGGGGTTATGAAAACCCACTTTATTTCCGTCGCTAACAGCGTCACAAGAGCACACAACCTCTTGTAGTGTTTGCATCATCTTTCCCTTTGTATTGTTGCTATCATGCCGTCGATATGAACGGGATGGCTGAGGTTGCTCCATAGTACTACGTTCAATGTTGTCGCCTTCTATGTTGGAATCCATGTCAAAGGACGTGTCCAACATCTGCTCCATCTCTATTTCTTGAAAGGCCACATTAGGTATTAGTTGGGAGGACTCAGTCAATGGCTTCTCATTTGAAAACCATCTTCTGTGGGATGAAGATGGAGCAATATCTACTCGTGGAGTTTGACCTTCAATCTCTAGACCATGAGATTGATAACGCAGCTCTTGTAGGTGCTCTATCGGAAAGAGACTGTGATTGCTATGTGTTGGTCGTAAATTTTTCATTTTTGAAAGATCTGATGCTTGCAATGCGCACAAGGACACGCCATCCTATCGTCCATACTTTATCTACCAGTGATGCAACAAATAATTGAAACACTCTAGTTGTTATAACTACACACTACTAAGTACATGACAACCTCACATTCTCTAGCCAGGCCCGATCCCTGCACACCTCGGTCTAGAGGTGCACGGAGATTAGGACCACAAGGTAATAATCTCGTCTTTATTGGTCAATGACTATATACTAAGGTTCTTGAAGTCTGTGTGCACTTTTGAAGTCCGATTGTGTTTTTTCAACTATCTGCTACTAGCTCTAACAACCTCACATTCTCTACCCAGGCCCGATCCCCACACACCTCGGCCTAGAGGTGCACGGAGATCAGGACCACAGGGTAATAATCTCATCTTTATTGGTCAATGACTATATGTTAAGGTTCTTGAAGTCTGTGTGCACTTTTGAAGTCCGATTGCGTTTTTTCTACTATTAATTTGTCGCTAGCTCTAACCTAACCTATAACGTAAACCTAACTTAACTTATAACCTTAACCTAACCTAACCGAAGTCCGTTTGCGTTTTTAGGAGTATAACATGAGTCATCTTCGAAGTCTGTTTGAGTTTTCTCTACTATTAATGTGTTGCTAGCTCTAACCTAAACATAACCTAACCTAACCTAACTTAAAAACAGCACAATGGTAAGTCATTTGGCAAAACGGCAAGCCATACAGATTGCCCACAATGAATATGCGATGTCGATAAGCTCTATGGATTTCCAATTTGGCAAACGGCTCACCAATGTGTTGTATTTAGGGTTGTGAAGTGATTTTAGGACCTGAAAACCGCTCGCAGATATATAGACAACATAATGGTGAGCTGTTGGTAATATGTAAGCCATAGAGCTTACCCACAATGCATATGCCTTGTGGGCAAGCTTTATGGCTTGCGGCATTGCCAAAAAGATCGCCATTGTGTTGTTTTTAAAAACATGAGGCAGTTTTAGTGCTTGAAAATCACTGGCAAACATATAGACAACACAATGGCCAACAATTGGCAATACGGCAAGCTATAGACCTTGCCCACATATGCATTGTGGGCAAGCTCTATGGCTTTCCGTTTTGCCAAATAGATCTCCATTGTGTTGTTTCTAGGGCCGTGAGGCAATTTTAAAGCTTGAAAACTGCTCGTGGACATATAGACAACACAATAGCTAGCCTTTTGGCAATAGGGCAAACCATAGAGTTTGCACACAATGCAAATTTGCACACAATGCATTTGCATTGTGGGAAAACTCTATGGCTTGTCGTATTGCCAAACAACTTGCCATTGTATTGTTTTTAGGGATGCTTAGCTATTTTAGGGCTTGAAAGCCGCTTGCGGACATAAAAACAACACAATGGCAAGTTGTTGTCTTGCCAAATGGATTGCCATTGTGTTGTTTTTAGGGACACGAGGCAATTTTAGCGCTTGAAAATTGCTCGCAAACATAAAGACAACACAATGGAGAGCTATTTGGCAATACGGCAAGCCATAAAGTTTTCCCACAATGCCTATGCATTGTAAGCAAAATCTATGGCTTGCCGTATTACCAAAAGGCTTACCATTGTGTTGTTTTTAGGGCCACTTAGCTATTTTAGGATTTGAAAACCGCTTTAGCAGACATATAGAAAACACAATGGCGAGCCGCTTGGCAATACGTCAAGCCATAGAGCTTTCCCACAACACATATGCATTGTGGGCAAGCTCTATGGCTTGTCATATTGCCAAACGGCTCGCCATGGTGTTATTTTCAGGTCGATTAGCTATTTTAGGACTTGAAAACCGCTCACGGATATATAAACAACACAATGGCGAGCCGTTGGCAATACGAAAATCTATAGAGCTTGCCCACAATGCATATGCATTGTGGGTAGCTCTATGGCTTCTTGTATTGACAAACGGATCACCATTGTGTTGTTTTTATTATGCGCTCTGGATAAGCTCTATGGCTTGCCGTATTGCCGAACGTAGCTTAACCTAACCTAGCTTAACATAGCTTAACTTAACCTAACCTAACCTAACCTAGTGTAGCTTAACCTAACGTAGCTTAACTTAACCTAACCTAACGTATAAGATAACCTAACCTAACCTAACCTAACCTAACGCAGCTTAGCTTAACCTAGCGTAACCTAACCTAACGTATAATATAACCTAACCTAACCTAACCTAACCTAGCTTAATTTAGCCTAACCTAATGTATAAGATAATGTAACCTAACTTAACTTATAACTTAAACTTAACCTAAAATATAAACCGCATCAATTGCATAATTTTAAAAATGACATAATTCAAAACGAAATTTCTTCAAAACAATATTTTTTCACAAATCAAAACAAATTTTTTTCATATTTTAAAATGAAATTTCACATCACAAACCATACATTAGGAGAAATATGGACCTTGTATGGGCCTTGTAAGGAATCCTAATTTTTAGGGATTAAAGCTAATGTTGTGTAAGATTAAGGGGACAAGGGCATTCAAAAAGTTAGTTTTGAGTAGGCTTTTCTAGCCTTTTTTTTAGACACATGTAGGATGTGGACCTAGGAGGTCACCTTCTCTCTCTAGATTCTTTAAAGTGAAGGAAGTAAAGAGGTGTGGCCACATCAACAAAAACGTGGGTCACTAAGAGCCAAAATTTGACTTTTCTTTCAAAAAATTTATTTTTACTTCTTTTTGACTTAAAACTCCCCCCAACATATATACATATCAAAAATTCAAATTTTGACATTTTTTAAACCTACAAGCACAAAAAGTCTAGTTTTTCAAAAAAATTCTCTCCCAAAAAAAAAGAACCTTTGTTCTCTCTTCCTCCTCCCTCCTTTCTCCCTCTCCTCTCCCTCCCTGCCCCCTTCTCTCCTCCACTACCCTCTTCTCTCCTCCCATGTTCCTCCCTCTCCCTCCTTGCCCTCTTCTCTCCTCCTCCTCCCCTCTCTATCCCTCTTCCCCACTGCCCCCTTCTCTCCTCCCATGTTCCTCCCTCTCCCTCCCCCCTCTCTCTTTTCAGCCTTTGCTTCCTCACACAACAACTGCCATGGTGCTCATGAACATCACAAATCATATGCATACATATTTGCTTGTCCGCGGTGTTTGCACCAAAGGCCGCATATGAGGTGAGAACCGGGTCATCCAAGGAACGTCGTACCGTCGGTGAGACGAATGTTGATGGTTCTTCAATATCTTGGGAGGAGAGAAGTAGGCTTGTTAGGCTATTGCAATTGGTTGTGTATGGGTACAGGTGCTTCTTTGCATTCGTGGCTGCATGAATGTCAAGCTCTTCAGCTCAAAACAATGGAATTATAAGAAAGTATTGCCTCTTCGAAGAGGGAGGTTTAAACTCTCCAACAACAACTGCAGGAAAAGGATGTGTACATTATGAATCTTGCCAATACCATCATATATTTGAATAAAAGACCCCTTTGTGCAAGGTAACAATATACTTCTTACTTTTAGCTGTGTTCTTCTTATCATAGACTTTGAATTCTAAGGTGTTGCCTCTACTTGTTTTGTAGTGCTTGGCACAAAGGTTGATTTTGTGCAAAAATAGTGAAAGGCTGCGTTTTAGAGAGGCCAAGTGTCACCACTTTTACTCTAAAATAGTCTTCTTTGTTACATCTTGCAGGTAGGTGCTTCAAACCCATGCTTATTAGAGGTGGGTAATCTCATCCTTCTGCATATTTTAGGATTGTTTATTCCCATTTGGATGAAAATACTTGCAAATTAGTACAACATATACTTAACAAGTGTCTTTATTATACAACTTGTAAATGTTGAATTCATACATGTTTTCGTTACAAGGTGACCTCTTACTATGCTAGTTGAGTGGCATTGTTTGCAAGAATGGCTCAAGGAATTGTCTCTAACATGAAGCTTTTACGGTGGCACAAAGCTCTCCTCAGTAGCAATGTGGCCCCCACTACACCAAAAATCATTATGCTAACATGGAGAGATCCCTAGTAGGACAATGCAACAGCTTTTTATCAGCAGAAACACACCCTTTCCTAACATGAGGGCACTCCTACCAAAGATATTTTTATGTGATAGGTCACCCCATGAGCATACCATGTCATGGAATGGATGTAAGAACTATGACCGCACTACTCCTTGGAAGTTGTTCACGAATGTATGTTTATCAAAGTTAATAAGAAATTTGGACGTTTTTTTTATTGATGTGTAAGAGCACTCTAGGTCTACCACATTTTAGATTGTTTGATAAGTAAAATAAGATTTGTAGTCATTTAAAGTGTAATTTTTTTTTTTTGGTAAGATTGTACATGAGAAGACATGATAAACTACAAGAGATCTTAATGGAATAAACCTCGATTAGATTCCTACCGTACACTTGTGACACCAGAGCTCTCCTTGAACCCTTTGATTTGTATCGCTGTGGGAAGTCCAAGGGTGGTCTATTTTCAAATTTTTAGCAATAAATTTTTAAAAAAGAAAATTTTGGTTATTTTAAAGTTTGTACACAGTCTAGGAGTTCATTCTGATTGTTTTCCTTCAGTTTTAATTTTTGACTGAGGGCACTCCTTGGAAGCCACTTTTGAAGGTGTTAGGACGAGATTTTGAGAAAGTTTTGTATATAGGAAATACAGTCCTTAACACAATATAAAACATTGGTTCTTTGAGTATTTTGAGATTCCATGGTTTTAATGCTCGTTCGAGCCCGTAGATTAAGAAAAAAGTAAGAAATGTTTGTTTTACATAATTTTTAAAGATATTGTCAACTTGCACGTTGATTTTTGGAGAATCCGATCAAGATATGACTTTTTTGCACCACATAATGGTCGAAGAGCACGACGAGATGAACAAATTTATGTGAGACAAGCCCAGACAGATTCAGAGCCGATTGGAAGCTAGAAGCTCTTGAAATTAGCCTTAAAGTTTAACACATACCACTTGAATCATGGCCATGCATCAAAAACATGTCTGTACTTGCCATTTTAAGGCCCTAGGGACCCTCAACAAGAGGAGCCACAAGGGTGCACAAAATGGCCATCCAAAATTTTTGGATGGGCCCCTCTTGTTGAGGGTCCCTGGGGCCTTAAAATGGCAAATATAAGATTTTGTTATGCATGGCCATGAGATAGAACTAGGCAGTTTAACGTGTTCATAGCAAACTCCCCCACCCACCCTCCCCCCCCCTTCAATGGCAAATACCTAAACCTTGTATCATGCTTATCAACCATTTTTTACTTCCTTGTAGCCATCCCCTGTTCTTGGAAATATCTTGGTCCATATTTGTCCTTGGATGGCCATGCATCAAAAGTATGCTTGTACTTGCCATTTTAAGTCCCCAAGGACCCTCAACAAGAGGGGCCACAAGGGCGCACAAAATGGCCATCCAAAAAAATTGGATGGCCATTTTGTGCGCCCTTGTGGCCCCTCTTGTTGAGGGTCCCTGGGGCCTTAAAATGGCAAGTATAGGCTTTTTTTATGCATGGCCATGAGATAGAAATGGACAGTTTAATGTGTTCATAGCAAATCCCCCCCCCCCCCCATGGCAAATACCTAGACCTTGTATCATGCTTATCAACCATTTTTTACCTCCTTGTATCCATCCCTTGTTCTTGGAAATATCTTGGTTCCTATTTGTCCCTGGATGGCCATGCATCAAAAGTATGCTTGTACTTGCCATTTTAAGGCCCAGGGATCCTCAATAAGAGAGGCCACAAGGGCGCGCAAAATGGCCATCCAAAATTTTGGATCGCCATTTTGCGCACCCTTGTGGCCCCTCTTATTGAGGGTCCCTGGGGCCTTAAAATGGCAAGTATAGGTTTTTTTATGCATGGCAATGTGATAGAAATGGACAGTTTAATGTTTTCATAGCAAACTCCCCCCCCCCCCCCCGCCCCCCAATGGAAAATACATAAACCTTGTATCATGCTTTATCAACCATTTCTTACTTCCTTCTGTGCATCCCCTGTTCTTGAAAATATCTTGGTCCCTATTTTTCCTTGGATGGCCATTTTGCGCGCCATTGTGGCCCCTCTTGTTGAGGGTCCTCGGGGCTTTAAGATGAAAAATAGGGGCTTTGTTTTAATGCATGGCCATGAGATAGAGGTGTAGTGTTTGATGTTCGGAGTATTCACTATGTAAAATTTTTCTATATCATATGCGTTCACCACAATGGACTAAAAGTACCCCTTATAGGCCTTACCTACACATGTTTTTGTAACTTTACAAGAATATAAATTCCCTTCTGTTGAACACATGTGCTATTTTACATATACTTTACTGAACTCCCCATGTCAAATTCCTCACAAATTTTTTGCACTAAACATTTAGTACTAGAAATCAACCAAACAAGGAGCCAATTTTTACTTCCTTGTGTTCACCTCGTGTTCTTGGGAATGTTTTGGTTAAGCCATTTCTTTGGTATTTGAAACTAAATGTGACCCTATTGTTATAGTATCCAACCAAAGGTTTCTTGATTAACAGTTTACATAGGCTCGAGTGATACATATCTTCTATGTTAACAATGCATGTATCTATAACTTATATTTACACTTTCTCCATCCAAATGAGCTACATAGTAAAAATCAAATCCGTAATTTAAATTAAGTTCACAATGTGATAGCTATTAGTATCATCTTTAGCAATACCAAAGAAATAGCTACCAATAGCAAACGAATAGGGATATTTAGGAATATTTGATACCAAAAACTTGTCACTACTACTCAAAAAGGTGGAAACTCAAAGGCTTTATAATATATTTATGATGAAACACGAATCGATAATAAGTCACCCCTATACATCGACACCTCCATCTCAAGTTGTCATTTCTCTAAGTCAAGCTTGGCATAGGCATAGTATGTAAACAATAACATGTCGGAAAGCAAGAATTCAGCTTTCTCAACTTGTAAAATGTTGCTAATGATATATATTCAACATCCCCAAATGAGGACTTCTTGACAAAGGTTATAATCCACTTTAATAAGAATAACCATTAATGACTAAACTGAAATCAAAATATTGCATGAATTTCTTTATGGTGGAATGATTAAGACTTGAGACTTGATACATCTTACAGGCAAATCAAAATATCCATAAAGATCAAAAATATTTCTCAAATTTGTATGAAACTCTAGTAATCTAAATTAAATACTCTCACTCAATACGACACCATTTAACAAAAAGACATATTTATATTGCATTTATAGAGGAATCCAACCTCATAAAATAATTACAAACGGAGACAATGTTCTTGCTGTTAAGCTTCTCTTATAAGTATTTGTCTTCCTCATCTAGAGATTCATATACACTTGAGTATTTGTGTGTCTATGCCACTAGGGAAGATAGCAGTACTATATGGATGGCTTTTCTAAGAGCTCCTATAGAGTACCTATTGGTTCAAGATTCTACAAAAATCCTACTATTCTTATCAAAATATTTTAACATGGTAGTGAAAGGTTCCTCTCACAGTACAAAAATAGGGTGATTTTCATCTCTGCACATGGTTGCTTGCTCACGTCCTCTCAAAACAAGTTGACTTTGTAAGTAAACAACAGATTTTGTGAGCACAAATCTATAAAGTACAAAATGATATCATTCTAATAATCTAATGAAAACTATACAAATAATAAATTATAAGAAAAATCTTTGAAGACTCTCTATAGATAACCCAACTTACTTGCATTGTGAGACTCGATCACATGCTACACAACTATAAATGGCGTACCGAAGCCATCAACAAAGTATTACCACCCAGTGTTATGAGGTGTGAAGGCTAAACATCGAAAGCCATAAAGAGGTTAATTCTCTCTAGCATGATAAACTTAAAGATGGAGATGATGGTAAGCCATAAATGTAAGCTACAAGGGTAGTTTTCTCACCATTCTATCTTTATGTTGGAGATGAGCCCTTGCAATGCCCACACACTATTCACACCTCCTATTGTTGTGATATGCAAGTCATGTGAGCTCATGCTTTTTCCACCTTCGGGAGTAGAGGTTTCCATGTAGTGCGAGTGAATGAAAGTAGAAGGAGTAGAATCTTGTTTCATGTTGTAATGGAGGTGAGAGAAGAGAGAGGAGATAGCTTGGTGTGAAACTATGTGGTGGGCAAGGGGAAGAGATGGGGAAGAAGCTTGCTTGGTGCTACAATGGAGATGGGAGAAAGGTAGCAGAGAGATAATGCTGGACTATACGGGGTGTATGTGGTTGTTGCAGCCATGGAGAGCTTGGAAAGGGTTTGTAGAGACAGAAAATCACTTTTTAGCTACAGAAAAAGGTTTGGAAAGACTTTGGAGGGTGGAAAATGATGTTTTGAATCTTTTTGGAAAAAAATATTTCTTTGAATTTTCTAGTGCACGTTTTTGACTTTAGGAGGTCAAAAAAACTTTTTTGACCATAAAATAGGTTAGGGGACCTTTTGATTTTTCTGAAAATTTGAAATTTTTAGTGTATTTCTAAATCCGGGCCAAAAAGTGGGGGAAAAGAAGTCAAAGTGGTCTCCCCCCCATCCCTTTCCCCTAGCCACCTCCCTTACCTTGTCAGTAGGTAAGAGGCCATTAAGAGATGTAAGGCTACCTTGTCCCCCTACTTTTTTGAGGGTATAGAGTGTGTCCACCACCCTCTTCCTATTGGTTGGCCTCTAATTAACCTTAATCCCAAAGGGTCCATAGAGGGTTCATATTTTTCTTGATTAATTTCTTTTAAAGCATAAAATTTTCTTTTATTAATATACAAATTAATTTAAATAGATTTAATATACATTTAAAGGTTCGAGCACTCACATTCGTCCTATTTGAGCAATAAAAGATGTTGTAAATGTCCTAGAACCTGCAAAAATGCACACACAAACACAAAGTTAAACCCTAAACCCTAAATCTACAAGTAAACATGAAAACAATTTCACCTTAGTGTTATGGACTAACCCACAAGCAAGATTAGCACTTTCAACAACTTGTTTTGCACCAGATCTGTAAGAGATGAGGAAGAAGACAGCTTAAGAAAATAGGGAAAGAAGAAGAGAAATGCGCAGAGAAAGCCCGCGGTTTCGTATTTTTGCAGGTACCGTCGGTACAGAAATCGGTATAGGTGTCAGAGAACGCGCTGGAGAAAGTGTGGAAAAGTGCATGTGCGCGGAGGTCTGAATAGGCTTCGAAAATTTGAAAATCAAATTTTTAAAAACCTTTATCTCCCTCCATACATACCTACACATATACCGACGCCCACCAGTGACGCCGGTAATGTGGCACTGGAATTTAAGTGACCTCTTGTAGTGGCATAAAGGGCAGCACCGCCCTGCTGTACGCAAGCCTTTCAGACTTGTAAAGGACTTCACAATATATAGAGAAAAACAATCAAACAACTGCAAAATAAAAAAGAAAATGAATAAAACAAAAAACAAAAAGAAATACACAAAAGAAGAAGTCAAAAAGATAAATGTAGTTTTTTTGGACTTTCAAGAGTTTTTTAGTTTTTTATTATTTTTTTAAAAAATTTAGATGATTTTTTACAATTCTTTGTTTTTTTAAATTTTCTACAGTTTTTGAAAGAAAAATAAACTTTTGAGGATTTTTTTATTTTTTAATTAATTACAAAAATAAATTTGATCAATTTATATGATTTTTTTTAAATTTTTAGTTTTTTTGGGATTTTTTGGTTTTTTTAAAAATTACTTATTTCTCTCTTTTTTTTCTTTTTGAATTTTGTGAATTTACAAGGGTTTTTGAGTCTAAGGAAAATTGATAGGGGCCTATTTATAAGTTTCCCCTAAGTTTCTAATAAGCAAGGCAGCTCCCCCGAACTCTCCCAATAGCCCCCCAAAGTGTCCCTTACTGCTAAAATCAACCTCTAGTAGGTCTAGAATTTCTCCCCTAGCACCTGTCCAGCTTGATTTTTCAAATTGAATAGCTTTAATTTACTTTATTACTTCAACTGAAAATGTATGGCTCATGTGATAATGGTATTACAATTATGTTGTAAATATGGTAACAATTATTGAATCATGTTACATTTATGGTTTGAGAATCTTCTTGTCGTTATGGTTACGATTTTCAAATCATGGTACAATTGTTGCTTGAAAATGTTCATAATGTTATACTTACGGTTTTCAAGTCACGTCTTAGTTATGGTTTTAAAAAAATCAAGTCGTGCGTATGATTTAGGGTCGACGTTATGGTTATGCTTTTGGAAACTTGTCATGTTTAGTCTTTTGATTTTGTGGTTTTGTTATGCTTACAATTTTTCTCATCTGTATTGAATATACCTCTCGCTCTGTAGCGTCAAAATGTAGATGGACTACGGCTGCTTTTGTACTCTTCCTTTGGGCAAAGAGGGTTGGTTCTTGGTGCTGCAGTACAAGCAGCATCAGTTCCCAACTCTCTCTGTCCAATTTTTTTATTTTGCAGATTTGGACACCGTACAGGTATTGAAATAGGTGTCGAAATACACCTTGAAATCATCATTCAAAAAGACCTTAAAATGCGCATTTATATGCACGTAGTAATCAACGCCAAAATTTTATTCTTGCTTCATCCTTTATTTAATCAGTATATCGACAAATATATTATTGCATAATCCGATGCTTATTACATCGACATTCATACCGACGATACGATATCGATGTTGATAAGGACGCTCATACTAGAGCTTTTTATTCTTAAAACAGTAATGACCAAGGAGGAGAGACCAAGGGAAACCAACCGTCAAAAGGCGGCCCACATAGAAAAGTTTAAAAAACAAATTTTTGCCGTCGATACGTGCGTCGATATCCGTGCGACGTGTTGTACTACAATTGTGCCTTATATTAATTGGATAAATCAATTTTCAAGATTTATTGAACTTTTATCTCTGTATAGTTGTGAAATTGACAATAAGTGCGAAAAAGCGTTGTTCTACTAGTGTTGTGTTTGGTGGCTTTGATGGCTACCAGCGACCCTTAAGTCATTCTCGTGTGACCTTTAAGTCATTTTTGTGAGTATGACGATTAGCATGATCTCCGAACATTATGAGCACACAGGGATTGAAAAAAAAATCGGTAAGCACGTGAGAAATTTACAACATTTTAATCGTAAATGAAATCCAAAAGAAATGTGAGAATTTGAATAAACCAGATGAAATCCTGATATATGTGACAGTTTATTGCAAGAGAATCGGAAAGCTTTGCTGGTGAAGAAGGAACTCAATGATTAATGACGAGGGAAGCGCGCGGCGAAGAGTGTTGAGAGATGACGATCTGAAAGGGCCGGCCGGAGGGAGAGATCTCCTGCTCGCTGCAGTAGCTAGAACTTGAAGGTTACGTTGTAGTGGAACCAGGAGTTCTCCTCAGAGTTGACGAAGGCGTTGAAGACGCGGCTCTGCTCTGCCACCCCGCGGCAGAAGGCGAAGTCTCCGGTGCCGCCCACGATGGGCGCGTACTTCACTGGATCGAACGCAACGCCACTCCCCAAGAGCGAGAAGGTGCCAGCATAGACGCTGTCATTGTATGCAAACGTCTGCGTCAGGCACAGTGTCAGCGCCGACTGCCCGCAATTGCCGTACCAACCCTGCACGTGGCCAACCCTGTCGGCCGGATTGGCCAGTGACATCGTCTTGGACAGCGGATTGTCAAAGGTGTGCAGATTGCCGAAGGCGAAGGGCTGCGGCGTCACGGGGGCCTCGCCGGACAGCACGGCCGTGAACTGCCCGTTGGGGTTGTCCAGAAAGCTATTGTTTTGCACGGCAATGAACATGAAGAAGGATAGCTTCTTGGGCTTCTTCTTGGCCTCTGCGATGGTGCTAACCATAGATAACACAAGTAGCAAGCCCAGCACAGCGATCACCAGGGGGACTCGGTTGGCCATGAGTATAATTATAGGTAAACCGAAATTCACAAGAAGAAAAGGATAGATCCCAAAAACGAAAACCTTCAGCTAGATTATTGATGGAAACCTAATATAGCCGCAGTACTATAGAGATTAGAATTGCGGCTATCAGCTAGCTGCCTGCCAGCCTCTTCTGCAGACGTTGAAGAGAAAGGAATGTTTGGGTGAGCTGGCGATGGAAACCAGCTGTGTTAGGGGATGAGCTTATAATGAGGCCGGAAACTATTAAATTAAATTATAATACAAACGTGCAGGATACGAGCACAGCTCATGCGATTTGATACTTAGGAATCGGGACTTATCCGCCTTTAGACTTTACATTATACCATTATAGGAAGTCAACCGTCTCACAAAGCGCAGGTCATTCACCGTTTCTGGGCCTGGAACTCGGCGTATCAATATTAAGGGTCAACACACGCTCTAACGGGGCCCCCACAACACTTGCAAGTTGCACAGCCCTTCTCTATTATCTCTCGGAGTCTCTGGCTACCAGGCTCTAGCTTCCGTAGGACCAGCTGCTCACGACCTAGGGCTTCCCAAAAAAAAAGAACCAGAAGTAGTGTTGTTGACGTCTTCTTCGACTCCTTAACGTCATTGTTTATTTGGCCTTCTCTAGCCTGCTGAAGCTATTGGAAGCAATTCTGGACCATTAGAGTAAGCTTATTTAGATTATTGTGAGCACTAGTGCACCATTGAATTGAAGAGGGCCACATGCCAAAGTCAATGTTTTTAACTACTTTTAAAAGGCTCCCCCATAGTACCCTCTAAAGGTTGGTCTGGCCCCCTGCTCCCCTCGTCACTAATTGACACCTCCATCTTGGGAAGTGCGATCGATGGTTCATCATCACCGATTGATTGTGACCGTTGGATTGCTTGAGGAATGCAAAAGATTCCCACTTTTATCCGCTACCCTCTCCTCTTGGAATTGACTCTAATCGTTAAGCTATCGCGTGTCTGTTGAAAGGTATGTGTGTGATAAGTTTATAGATCGGAGGGGGGGGCGGGGGGGGCAGCACCCCTAAAGGTGGAAAATAGATGTATTTTTGGATATGAATTTGTATATAATTTTACAAAAAATGATATGATATTTATCATGTGGTAGAGAGACTCTTATACACATTCTATGAGGAGAGAGAAAGAGAGAGACAAAGAGAGAGAAAAGAGTTTCAATAGAGACAAGGAGTGACAGAGATTTGATCCAGATATTCTCTGAGCTGGACACTCGGTATGATTCTCGTCAAAAATGTTCATGCATGCATGTGGGTCCATGTTGAATCATCTTTGCAAGTCTTATCTAGTGCCACGTAACTCACCGAGTTGCCTGGAATGCAAACAGTTGGATAGGTGTCCACATAACTCGCCGAGTTACGTGGCGACCACGTAACTTGCCGAGTTACGTAGGTTTTTGACGTGTATGCCATGTCATTGTTGAGAGTTTTTACAAGTAGGCATCCACGTAACTCGTCGAGTTATGTGGCTGCCTATGTAGCAATCTAGTAGGCTTTGCCACGTAACTCACCGAATTACGTGGCTTGCCTATGTTGGCATAGCCATGTTACTCGGTGTGTTACATGGCAATGCTGACGTGGAAATAACACATCGCCTTTGTGGAATGACCACGTCACTCGGCGAGTTACGTGGAGCTTCTTACCAGTAACTCACCGAGTTCTATAAGTATGCCACATGTCGCAATTTCCTACTTCGGGCACGAGGGTAACTCGCCGAGTTAGCCGCATTGTGGAGGTCACGCTTGGGTGCGGACTGCAGGAAGTAGGTACACTCTATCTTGCATACACCCTACCATGAGGGTTACATCTTCCATATATGTTCTTTTTTTGTAGTTATGGTCTTCTTGATATAGTTGTACTCATTCATTGTATACATGTACAGTTTCACGCTTATGTTTATGGTTTTGCATTCCATTTAGGATTATGATTATGGTATGACAATCAGGTTATGGTCATGGTTTTGCAATTATGGTATTGAAATCATGGTATGGCACAGAGGTTATGGTTATGGTTTGGCAATCAAGTTATGGTTATGATTTTGCAATGATGGCATGTCAATCATGTTAAGGTCAGGGTTTGGAAATCAAATTATGGTTATGTTTCGCAATGATGGTATGTCAATATGTTATGGCTATGGTTTGGAAATCAGGTTATGGTTATGCTTTTGCAATGATGGTATGGATGTTATGGTAACGGGATAACAAGCAGGTACGTTATGGTTATGGTATGACAAGCATGTTATGCTTATAATTATGGTTATGGTATGGCAAACAGATTATGTTTATGGGTTTCTAAATACGGTTTGGAAATCATGTTATGGTTATGGTTTGGCATTGAGGTTACGGTTATGGTTTTTCAATGATGGTATGGTTGTTATGGTTATGGTATGATAAGAAAGCTATGGTTATGGTATGACAATCCCACTATGATTATGTTATGTTTAACCCTATGATTTGGGAGTCCACGTTATGGTTATGATTTTCGAAACTTGTCATGTTTAAGCTTTTGATTTTATGGTTTTGTTATGCTTACAATTTTGCTAATCTGTACTCACTCGCTCTTTAGCGTCAAACTGTAGGTGGAGTGTGGCTGCTTGTGAACTCTTCCTTTGGGCAGAGATGGTTGTTTCCTATTGCTACAATACATGCATCATTAGTTCCCATCCCTCTGTACCCAAAAGGTTTTTTGCATGTTTTGTCGCCGAGACATGTATCGGTATACGCGTTATTATGCCCCTCAAAACAGGTGTCGATATGGACAAATTAGTTTTTGACGCCTATTGGAGTGTAGGTACTGGCGTAAGTTTCATTGTGTGTTTTGACAATCTATATGCCAGTGCATATACCGACGATGCGATGCTTACAATTATTTCGGTGCTTATTCCAAGGCTTTTTACGTTTAAAACAAGCTTTGAGTTGTCGATATCTGCGTCAATTTTTGCAGGACATGTTGTAGTGTAAGCACTTGTCTATCATACCTTGCAGATATCTCGGGATGTGCATCATTGCTTCCTAGCCCTTTCTTCTAGGATTTTCCTTAAATCTACTAACCAGTGCCACTGCAAAAGCAATGTCCGATCTCGTGGCTACCGTGGAATACATAAGACTTCCAACTATTACAGAATATGGAATCTTGGTCATTTCTTCTTTCTCAACGTCAGAATTGGGAGCATCATTCTTGCTAAGTTTTTCATATTTCTACATCAGGGTACACAATTTCTTCCCCCTTGCATATTAAAATATTTCAAGGCTTTGTGGATATATGTTTCTTGTAGTATTCCACGTTTTCTATCCCTGTTGATACACATACCAAGAAAGTCACTTGCTCCCCCAAATCCTTCATAACAAATTGCGTGCTAAGTGACTTCTTCAAGATGGAAATCTCATCTTTAGTCTTTTCAATAATAAGCATATCATCAACATAGAGTATCAAAATGATAAGTGAATCATCATTAAAATCTGTGGTATATAAGCACTGATCTTATTGAAGCCTTACATAACTTTGGAACTTCATGTACTTGTTGAACTTCATGTCTCATTTCATTGAGCCTTGTTTTAGACCATGCAATGTCTTAAACAATGTACCCTCGTAGGCTTCTCAAGTTTGACTTCAAAACCCTCTAGCTATTGCATGTTGACATCCTCATCAAGATCCCGTGAAGAAAAGCCACCTTCAAGTTGATTTGAATAAGTTCCATGTCCTCAATGGCTACTAGCACAAGATGCAATGTAGTCATCTTGGCTTCTCCAGAGAAAATCTCTTAAACATCTATGCCTTTCTTTTGATTGAAACCATTAGCAACCAATCTAGCCTTATACTTAGGGGCGAGATCTTCTATCGTGTACTTATTCTTATACACTCATTAACAAGGAAAGGCTTGTTTGCCATCTGGAAACCCTACCAGCTCCATAGTTTCATTTTTCATAATCAATTTATATATACTCACATTGCATTGCCTGCTTCCACTTCATGCTATCTTCCATATTGTTTGAGGACAAATCAAACGGGCACCCACCTGATTGAACACGTATCCGAACACCACATTTGTAGTCTATTAATTATCCGAGCTAGTGTAGCGATACTCAATGTAAATCCTAATTCTAGAGTAGGAGGTCAATTCCGTGAGTTGTAATGATGTCATGATAATTATAAAGGTCCGTGTGAGCCGGCCACTAGCCATTTAGAATTCCCTAGGTACAAAGGTCAATAACTTTAATGTGAAAGGGAGCTTATTTTTAGAAGAAGAAAGGAGCTCTGAAAACGTACGCTCAAGCTACGAGCTGCTCCAAACTTGTAATCATCGCAGCTAATGATTTGGTAATCCGTTTTCGATTCAGAAACTTGCATTGTGTTCCTCTCTCTCTTTGCTCTTTAATTCAAGTGTAAGCATTGTCAGTTTTGATGTGGTTCGTGATTACGTGTCTGTGAGTTGTAAATGCAAACTTGAGTGCTTAAATCACTGTTTTTAGTCATTTTGACCATAGGAGAGTGTTCTTAGACCATAGGGCGACCTTTCTAGATTGATCTATAGCAGTTTTCAAGACCATTTTCATGATGGATCATGATTTTGGTATCTTGTCGGATTGCGACCAGCTTGTTAGGATAGTGCCCCTAGGTGTCCTAGACCTCCTCCTAAAGTTTGGTTGCATTTCAAGTCCGTTCGATTCAGAAACTTGCATTGTGTTCCTCTCTCTCTTTGCTCTTTAATTCAAGTGTAAGCATTGTCAGTTTTGATGTGGTTCGCGATTACGTGTCTGTGAGTTGTAAATGCAAACTTGAGTGCTTAAATCACTGTTTTTAGTCATTTTGACCATAGGAGAGTGTTCTTAGACGATAGGGTGACCTTTCTAGATTGATCTATAGCAGTTTTCAAGACCATTTTCATGATGGATCGTGATTTTGGTATCTTGTCGGATTGCGACCAGCTTGCTAGGATAGTGCCCCTAGCTGTCCTAGACCTCCTCCTAAAGTTTGGTTGCATTTCAAGTCCGTTCGAGTACGAAAATGGTATGATGACCTAGAGCTGTGAGAAAGGACGTAAGCAGATTTCCTTGATCATTGAGTGTTGGTTTGCTTGTAGTCTAGTTGTTGTGTTTTCTTGTTAAGGTTCACTTCTTGGGATTGACGATCTCAAAGAGTCTCCATGCCCCATCCGAGTCACTTTCCATGAGTATTGACATTATGTTAGTGTTAGAAAGCTATGCTGTAGATGTTCGTCATGACGACCCGCTAACATTGGCGCCGTTGCCGGGGATATGATCCTTAGATAGTGAGTGACCAAGTGCAGATTTAGAGCGTTCTTTTTGAAAGATTTGTCTCTCTATTCCATTTACACTTTAGCAGTGAAGCAGCTAGACATGGGGTTTAGTGCTTGATAGAGTATAGAAGCCGAGGACTTGCTAGATCTATTCTTGAGAAGTAAAGAGGGTTGTGAGTGAGATAGCCAAAAGCATTTCATTCTCCGATTTTCTCTATCCTTTCAGAGTGTTGTACCGTTTTCTTTGTTTTTGTTTCATGTTTCATTTCAGTACTTAGAAGCAGGGTAAGTAGAAACTATACCACCATCAAATTTGGGCTAAAATATTGAGAAAAAAAAGGGTGAAAACCATATTTTGGCCGAAATGACCATAACTCTGAAATTATGAGAATTTGATGGTAGAGACCTCAAAAGTGATCCAAATTCAAAAATTTGTGGATCAAGGGCATTAGCAGACTCTCTAGAAGCAATCTTGAAATTTTTTCCAGAATTTGTGGAGGAACATAGGATCAATGGACCAAGGGGAAGCTGTGTGCCAAGTTTTATTACCATCTGACACATAGGTACATGGATCGCGGTCCATGTTGCTTTGTCACAAACTGATACCATATTTGCACCATAGCTAGAGCACATTACATGGAGTCTAGTGGTCTTTTCAAAAGTGAATTTGGATATTAAAAACCAAGCCAAAAGACCAGAACTACCAAGTACTCTGACAAAGTGACAGAACTGACCTAACTTTCAATCCAGAGGTCCATTTTCAAAAATTTTGATACCATAGAACCTCCTAATCATGCTGATTTTGATGGTACCAAAAGAAGTCAATTTGGACTCCAAACATGGATCGCGATCCATATACCCATAGTGATAGCTTGACTTGAAACTTTCCAGATCAGTAGTGCATACACAAGGAAACATATCTAAAAGTCTAGTTTTGGCAAAAATTGATCAAATTTAGGTCAAAAGAGAGCAAAACAGGTGACAGAATGAAAACAGCAGTGCAGACCTTGTATTGGCCATTTGACCTATCAAACCAAGTCCAAATCCAAAAAGATTTGAGATTTAGCTTGTAGTGTAACAAGATGCCAAGAGATCAAGTCCAGATGTGGTTGAACATGGATCGCGATCCATGTACCTCCACCTCAGAATTTGCTAAAAATTGGTATATAGCATGCATATGACCTTGTCTACACACAATCAAAATTTGGAGAAACAAATTTGACAGAGGAACATGGATCGCCATCCATGTACGTCAGCCAAAGCTCCTTTTTATTGGTCTTGAGACTGTTTTGAGCGTTGTTTCAAGTGTAGTTCACTAAAAGTGCTCTAAATTTTGATAGACAAAGTCACAAATTCTTGACTTGAGTGAGCCTTAACCATGACAAATCATCCACCAGGGTTCTCTACTCCACTCAGAGACATGAAAAACGCAAGAAACATTACAATGCCAACTATAGGGGGATTGGGAGAATACCTAGAGGAGAGGCATCCTCTATTCAATAAACCAAACGTGAGTTCATCAAAGCCAATGAATCCATGAGAGTGACTACAGATTACCCTCATCATGAGGGCATATATAGATTCACAAATGGGGAGCCATACATCTTCTACAAGTGTGTAGAGCGCTATGCTGGAGAGTTGACCACCCATAAGAACCTGTATGCATTCACATATACAGATTTCCATGAAGTGCAAGTTTTGATGGTAGATAAGTATGGACATGAGTACAAACTTGTTGATCCAAATGACCTAGAGACATAAATATACAATGGTACTCCGGTCTCTACTTACTTCCTACCAAAAACGATGCCAGAACACACATCAAAGAGAATTCCACCGGGATTTTCTCCAACATGAGAGGAGAGCAGGATAGACGTCTTTCCATGAGACCACAAGCTGGTTAGATTGGTGAATGAACCACAATGACTAAGACCATATCAAGTGGCTCAATGTGTCAGACAAAATACGATGGGTCAGGGGATCCATATGCTCATGTATCACTCTTCAAACAATTTTTGAGAGCTGAAAAGATTGCTAATTTCCATACTCAGTATGAGGGATTTGGGTTGACATTAGACGGAATAGACTTGACTTGGTTCCAGCCACTAAAATAGAGATGATTTTCCAAACATAGCACAACTGCTACAAGAGTTCGTAGAGGAGTTCTCAAAATGGAAAATCAAACATAATACGGTGTCATAAATCTTCACTTTCCAACAAAAAGAGAATGAAAGAGTGAAGGAAGCATTGCTTTGCTTCAAACAATACATAGACAGATGTCCTGTGAGATAGCTACCACAAGATGAGAGATTATCAGTTCTCTTAATAGCGGCCTTGAGGAATGAAACTCTAAAAAAGGACCTACATTTGAAAGGATGCACAATGTTTGACCAAGTCACTATAGAAGCTCTTTATCTAGTTGCAATTGTAAAACCTACGAAGAGGTGACTGAAGATACAAACAACACGACCATTAGCGTCTCATCTCCGAAGAGCGAATCAACAACAAAGAAGGATGTTCAAATTCCTTGGGAACCAATCATTGATCAAGTGGTCGAGGGAGTGATTAGAAAAATAAACCAAGGCTACATATAGAACCCAATTGTACGACAGCCTCAATTGAGGATATGCAATACTTGTGGGGGGGATCATCCCACTCCATGGTGTAGCACTCAACCGAACCCGCAACAAGTCCTAGGTCAACAATCGCATCTTATGAACGATGGGAGAGTGATAGTCAACTAATAGTCAACTATGCTCAACCAATGTATGTGCCACAATGCATGAGAAACCAGTACTTCGTCGATGCAAATACGCTCATGTTCTTAGCCAATCATCAGGAGTATGGTTCAAAGAACATCCTCACAAGGCAAGAAAAACCATTAGCTAGATCACCAGCTGTGAAACAAGAAGGTCCATGGTATGAGTGTGGAGGTGATCATTGGGCACAAAGTTGTCCAAACAAGGGTCCACAAATAAAAATATTTGTATTCAGTGAACGTTGTGGAAAAGACCATGTACGCCAACATTGTGCTAAAAATCCAAACTACATAGGGAAAGCAACAACGAACGTTGTAGGTGTAATGCCTTCTTCAAGCAAATCCGAGGTAGAACCCGCCATTTCTTTAAATGTGATGACTCGAGCTCAAGCTCAAAAAGCTGCCAAAAACAAACCAGCTGAAAAAGCCACATTGCCTATTCAAACAGAATTTGAGACATATCGGTGAGAACCTTCGGAGGAAGATCATGGAAAGACAAATGAGACAAAATGAAAGCGAAGAGGCTGAAGGAGAAATCGGCTTTGGAAACTGAACTGAATCAAACAAGAGAGCAGCTTAGACAAGAGCAAGAAAGGAAAAAAAACGCAAAGGGACCTAAAGAGTCAAAGAATAACTCGAGAGGTTCAGTCTTGGTCGACAAAGTGTTTGAACCTTTGGATGCGATCTTGAAAGCTTATGATGCTAGGTTAAAGAACAACCAAACCCAAGAGGATAGATGGCTGACGTATCCTCATCCAGGGTATGAAAAAGAGAGGTTGCAACTGTGCAAAGAGCTCATCCAAAAGGCCCAAGATCTTATGGAACCACATGTTCCAGATGCTCCAAAAACGGAGGTACTAATCCGTGATAAAGTCCAAGAATTGGAGAGCCAGGGTATTGTAAATAGAGACTAGGAAGAGCCAGGAGTTGAGGCACCTTTAGATACAAGGAAAGTAGCCAATACCACAGATGGGGTGGGCTCACAAGCAGTGATGCCTATTCCGGAGGTAGAAGAACCGTGTCCACAATCCTTGTGGGAAGCAATTAGAAACCGAAAAGATGGTAGTGAACATGAATCACGAGTTTTTTCCAAGGGATATAAGATCTTTATATGGGGATGTCGGGTCTGTTGCATCTGAAGAGAGTAAACCACACTCTCCAAAGACTTTGCCATCTTTCATAGGAGAACTCAAAACAAAATCGGAGGTTAAAATGGTATCTTCTCAATGGAAAGCCACACCACAAATGATGGATACCAAGAGCTTGCGTGAATTGATGTCTTCTCCTATACAATTTACACTTTATCTCTCAGAGCTACTAAAAATTAGACCGCGTTGATAGCCGTTTTTTCGGCTCTTTGTAATTGCCACAGTGAGTTACCTCACCCTACCAAAATCACCCAAACACTGTGGCTATCCCTACCATTTCACTGTACATAGGCGTGCGTGAGTCACGGGACTTTTCCCATATCTTCTTAAAAACCCTCAGCTAGCTAGTCACTGGCTAGGTAAGCCAAAAATAATAATAATAATAAAAAAAAATAAAAAAATAAAAGTATATTATGGTCTCTTTGTGTGTAAATATTTCATTGTATATATGGCCTAAATATAGGGATTTTTTATAATTATTTTGGTATTTTATTTAAATATTTCTACTTAGGTGTGTGTTTTATTAAACCTATGTACACCTTCTTTCATCCTCTTACACCATAATTATATATATATATATTTTTTTTTTTTTCCAATATGTACATACTCTAACCTCATATTTTTCCTTTATACAAATCACTCCCACATTTTCACCCTCACCCTCGTGAAAACAAAAAATTGATTTCTACTCATTGGTTACTTTTATTATATTATTTACTTGCATACATTTTCCTCTTTCACCAAAAATAATTCAAGGAGGGACCATATCATATGATTCCAATATCTTTCCATATCCATAACTCCTCCATATTTTTATTATTATTTTTACTCATTATTCTAACACCATGTGCTCATTGAGCTAAAGTCCATGAATAGTCCATACACTAGTCCCACCATGTATATATTTCTTATTTCACCAATAATCCTCCTCCATGCATGGGTCAAGGGCAACTTGAATGCTTTGTATTATAATATGACAAAGGAGCGGCTCACTCTTGGATGCATTGTACAAATTCAACAAAGGAGGGGACCACTAAAAGACTTTTGCAGGCATAAAAAACAGGCTTTTTGGTGAGAATTTTGGCACCTATCTCCACTCCGAATTTGGAGCGGTGGTCAAATGAGAAAATGTAGCCCACGCTCTGAATAATCACCCCAAATTTTTTCATGATTTTTGGAGCTACCAGCTGTGAGCTATGATTTTTTTAGTGGACCCCAGTTTTCCCATGCTATGCAGCCACACTCTCTCTTCCACTTTATCATTTTCCTCTTTCACACACACTTCTCCACTCATCATCCCCATCTCTCTCACCACTCCTCTCTGCACACTACTCACCTTCTCCTCAACCTTGAAGAATAAGAGAAACCATGGTGAACTCATACCTCCCACACACAATTCCATTCCAAAATTGACCACCTAGTTTCATTTTTCCTCCTCCAAATTACCCATATCTATCAAAAAACCACAAAATTCAGCCTCTTCTCTTAAAAGACAGCATCATGGTGGTTGATTACTCAGCTTCAATTACCTTTTCTCTCAAGGAAGGTCAAGAGTGGATAAAAAATGTACCTTCAAAGCTAGTGGACCGTCAACAAGCGTCAAAATTGGCCCTACTCAAGACACTTGGAGCATCAACCTTGTAAGAAATCCACCTTTTCTTACCTCTTAAGAGTTTTTCTTCCTTATTTGTATCCTACATGGATACTCCCATTGTAAATATCCAATTCCATTTGTAAATTAATACTAACTCTACTAACACTAACCCACTATGAAAAGTCCTATCACCTCCATTTCTCTCCTCTCTCTTTCCCCACCAACTTCTTGATAATTCCAAGCAAAAGAAATTAGATAAATTGCTGAAAATCTAACCCAACCATGGTTAGAGGAGTAACCCTAGCCTTCAAAATTGCTATAAAAGGAGGGTGTAGCTAGCATAAAAGGGGGGGAGCCATAAGCAAGAGCACTATGCTATAGCTTGAGAAGCCAAGCTCAACCTCTCTAGAAGGAGCTCTTGAGTGGAAGCTCATTGTCTTTTGCATGTGCATGTGTTGTAATAGGGGATTAGCAAGGGAAATCTATGCCATTGTAAGAGAGAGAGTGATCATTCAATTGAGAGTAGGAAATCTATCATTTCTCCTACTAGTGTAAGCCCAACATTCGCTGAATCAAGGAGGGTGGATTTGGACTAAGCTTGGATACTTTGTCTCCCTTCCAACGTGAAGAAATGGACAACAATGATGCGTAAGTGTCTTGGTGTTTTTTTTTGTTAAGTTCTTGATAGCTTGTCTCTGGTGTTGTCATCAATCTAGCCATAAATCCCACATACTGTAAGAGGGTGACAGGGTGGAGAGGACTCCCCTGGCCTTAAGACAGTGATTGGGGTGGCTTTTCTTGTGATGTGTTGTGGTGAAATTTACGCAAGCTATGTTGAACAAGTACTAATCTCACTTTGATTTGTCATGACAGATTTGTAAGAAGGTATTAATGCAACAAGCACCCACTCCCCCTTTCTCTCTCTTTCTTAAATATATAGTTGTGTTTGCTTGATCATTGCCGATACGTTTCAAAGCAGCCCGAGCACTATCTCTCTCTCTCTCTCTATCTCTCTCTCTCGTGTTTTAGTGTGTGAGAGTATTCCATTGGTGTTAGGGTTAGTGTAAATTCCTTGCTTGTTTGTGGGTTGCTCTAACGATTCTCCTCTTTTGCGTCCTAGTTCGCTCTTAAACTAGGTGGTGCCCCTTGTGTAGTTGGGATTTGGCGGTGGGTTTGTTGTTTTGGTTTGTGCTGTGTTGTGCCCCAGCCCCATTGAGAAGCACGGGAGCCTTGAAGGGTGTCTAGAGGCCACTCTTCTTGTTGCCCGCCCCGGACCGCCTCAAATTGGTGCCCCCACTGAGGACGGCTTGTGTATTTTTGTGTAGAATCAACCTTTAGCATAGTCAAGTAGTTTGCATGAATCACGAAGCTTTGTATGATCCCTTCATTCCCATTGCAAGGCAAAAGGTACACATAATTGTTAGTACTAAGTTGCAATTTCAACGTGTCATTCGTAGAATTTTAGGTCCTCTTAGGTTGGCCGAGATAAACGCTTCAGTAAATCCTTTTATTTTGCCTCTCATTAGGTACGACCTTAGTTTGGACGTCTATATTTTTGTTTTGTTTTAAGCATTAGGACATGCATAGGCCATGGATAATGGCCCAGGAATAGAGGTTTTTCCCTTTCATTTTACTCCACACATTAGAATAAACGTTGCAATTAGTAGAAAGATCCATTTTCAACAACGAATGGTGTTCATGTTTGGTGCCCAAAGAGCAGGAGAAATTCTTGCATCACCAAACCCTGTCATTCTACCTCTCATCAACTACCACACTTCTTTTGATGTACATGTGTTCATTTTATTTTAAAATGAAGTGCAGCCCAGAAAAGTAGTGTGTATGTTTGTTTTTTCTTTGTCCAAGTTGTTACAAGAAACAAAAAAACGATCATTTATTCTAACTGGGAATGTGTGTGCAGTGAAAGTTCAATCCTTAGAGATCTAGCTCTATTACCAATTGAGTTGCAGGAGCAAGTAGTAAGGCGCCTCCCTCATAACAAGAGGGTGGTGAAGCTAAGACGCAAGGTCCTATGCGTGGATTCCATTTTCCTCTTGTTGTTGGGCACTAAGGAAGACCGCGCATTCATCCAACTAGTGTGTGCCCTAAGATTGGTAAATAGAGTGAAATTTGGCGTTTGGCGAGTGCATTTCACCATTGAGGAAGACTCTTCAGGAAACTTGCGGCCAGAGTTCATGCTTCATAGACTCACATTTGGTGAATTTTTCCCTCATTTGCGTCTTATTAATAGTCTTCCTTTCGCTTTCAACAAAGGAGATAGGGAGCTATTCAGAGCTTGCCTTAATAAAGAGAGCATAGAGAAGATTGCAAATTTGTATAAATTCTCATCCTTCTATACTTTCTATGACACTTTGTTCATAGAGACATTGTAAATCTCTTTATGCTTTTGAATGATTTAACCATAATCCTAAGGAGTTTTTGTCCAGGAATTTTGTAGCAGGTCATCATGGTGGCGGCTGCTGTGAAGCAACCGAGGTACCATGGATTGGAGTCATTGGCTCCCATCATTGGATACATTTTGGAGGGTGAGTTTCCACCAGACTTCACAAAAGCTCAGAAGAGGAGACTCATGAAGAAGGCAAGCGTATATCTCTTCCTAGAAGGCTCCCTCTATCAAAGAGGGAAGGATCAAGTGTGCAGACGAGTACCAACTATCAAGGAAATTCCAGCCATTCTAAAAGGTTTGCATGAAGAGGCATGTGGTGGTCATTTTGCCCAAGAATTAACTGTGAAGAAGATTTTGCTTTCGGGGTATGTTTGGCCAAGTTTGCATGTGGACGTTCAACATTGGTGTAAAAGCTGTCACACTTGTCAGATAAATGGAAACAGAAGGTTGGTGCATGGCCCGAGGCAAATAGTGCTTGCAAATGGACCCTTTGAAAAGTGGGGCATTGATGCTATGGGTCCTCTGCCTAGGACAAAAAATGGTAAAATCTACATTCTAGTGGCTGTAGACTATATGACTAGGTGGGTGGAAGCACAAAGTGTGGCAAAGGTAAATGAGAAGACAGTGAGCAAATTCGTCTACACTCACATTTGTTGTAGATTTGGCACACCTTTGGAGATTGTTTCTGATAATGGTCCAGGGTTTAGAAAAGGATTGCTCACAGAAGTTTGTGAAGAGCTTCACATTCTACATCGTCATAGCACACCATACTACCCACAGTCAAATGGTTTGGTGGAGAAGGCTAATGGTGTCATTGCAGGAATCATTAGAAAGATGGTGCAAAACAAGACAAAATTATGGGATGACTTCTTGGATGGTGCCTTGTGGGCATATCGAACCACATATAGGGAAGCCACGGAGTTCACACCATTTCACTTGGTCTATGGTCAAGAGGCTTTGCAGCCTATCGAGCTCAACATTCCAACAATGCGACTTCATGGCAAAGGAGCACAAGATGATCAAGAGGTATGGATGGATCGACTTCTTACGTTAGTGGAGCTTGAGTGGAAAAGAGAAGCAGCATATGAGTGCTACAAGAGGAAAGCCACACAAGCGAAAGAAACGCACGACAAGAAACTGAAGGACAAAGGCATCAAGGAAGGAGAGCTTGTGCTAAGGTATGACAATCGACTTGACAATCGTTTTGATGCCAAGTTTGAAACAAGATGGCAAGGGCCATACATAGTCAAGAAGGCTTTCAATTCAAGTTACTATCAGCTTATGGACTTGAATGGTAAAGAGCACTCCAGGAAAGTAAACGGGTATCGCTTGAAGCCCTATTTGAGTCGCCTTCTACCAAAGGATCTACCAAAGATCTGTCCAAAGGCCGCTGTCTTATGTAAGTATTGTTACATGAAGCATGAGTGTAACTCCAGCCAAAATTCTGAGGGGCCAAACAATGAAGATCTCGTCAAGGACTCTGAAGCACTCTCTTTGGAAAAGATTCTCTATGATGGTACATGAATATACCATCATCCAGGGGGAGGGCTAATGATAGCCGTTTTTTCGGCTCTTTGTAATTTCCACAGTGAGTTACCTCACCCTACCAAAATTACCCAAACACTGTGGCTATCCCTACCATTTCACTGTACATAGGCGTGCGTGAGTCACGGGACTTTTCCCATATCTTCTTAAAAACCCTCAGCTAGCTAGTCACTGGGCTAGGTAAGCCAAAAATAATAATAATAATAATAAAAAATAAAAAAATAAAAGTATATTATGGTCTCTTTGTGTGTAAATATTTCATTGTATATATGGCCTAAATATAGGGATTTTTTATAATTATTTTGGTATTTTATTTAAATATTTCTACTTAGGTGTGTGTTTTATTAAACCTATGTACACCTTCTTTCATCCTCTTACACCATAATTATATATATATAAATATATATTTTTTGCCAATATGTACATACTCTAACCTCATATTTTTCCTTTATACAAATCACTCCCACATTTTCACCCTCACCCTCGTGAAAACAAAAAATTGATTTCTACTCATTGGTTACTTTTATTATATTATTTACTTGCATACATTTTCCTCTTTCACCAAAAATAATTCAAGGAGGGACCATATCATATGATTCCAATATCTTTCCATATCCATAACTCCTCCATATTTTTATTATTATTTTTACTCATTATTCTAACACCATGTGCTCATTGAGCTAAAGTCCATGAATAGTCCATACACTAGTCCCACCATGTATATATTTCTTATTTCACCAATAATCCTCCTCCATGCATGGGTCAAGGGCAACTTGAATGCTTTGTATTATAATATGACAAAGGAGCGGCTCACTCTTGGATGCATTGTACAAATTCAACAAAGGAGGGGACCACTAAAAGACTTTTGCAGGCATAAAAAACAGGCTTTTTGGTGAGAATTTTGGCACCTATCTCCACTCCGAATTTGGAGCGGTGGTCAAATGAGAAAATGTAGCCCACGCTCTGAATAATCACCCCAAATTTTTTCATGATTTTTGGAGCTACCAGCTGTGAGCTATGATTTTTTTAGTGGACCCCAGTTTTCCCATGCTATGCAGCCACACTCTCTCTTCCACTTTATCATTTTCCTCTTTCACACACACTTCTCCACTCATCATCCCCATCTCTCTCACCACTCCTCTCTGCACACTACTCACCTTCTCCTCAACCTTGAAGAATAAGAGAAACCATGGTGAACTCATACCTCCCACACACAATTCCATTCCAAAATTGACCACCTAGTTTCATTTTTCCTCCTCCAAATTACCCATATCTATAAAAAAACCACAAAATTCAGCCTCTTCTCTTAAAAGACAGCATCATGGTGGTTGATTACTCAGCTTCAATTACCTTGTCTCTCAAGGAAGGTCAAGAGTGGATAAAAAATGTACCGTCAAAGCTAGTGGACCGTCAACAAGCGTCAAAATTGGCCCTACTCAAGACACTTGGAGCATCAACCTTGTAAGAAATCCACCTTTTCTTACCTCTTAAGAGTTTTTCTTCCTTATTTGTATCCTACATGGATACTCCCATTGTAAATATCCAATTCCATTTGTAAATTAATACTAACTCTACTAACACTAACCCACTATGAAAAGTCCTATCACCTCCATTTCTCTCCTCTCTCTTTCCCCACCAACTTCTTGATAATTCCAAGCAAAAGAAATTAGATAAATTGCTGAAAATCTAACCCAACTATGGTTAGAGGAGTAACCCTAGCCTTCAAAATTGCTATAAAAGGAGGGTGTAGCTAGCATAAACGGGGGGGAGCCATAAGCAAGAGCACTATGCTATAGCTTGAGAAGCCAAGCTCAACCTCTTTAGAAGGAGCTCTTGAGTGGAATCTCATTGTCTTATGCATGTGCATGTGTTGTAATAGGGGATTAGCAAGGGAAATCTATGCCATTGTAAGAGAGAGAGTGATCATTCAATTGAGAGTAGGAAATCTATCATTTCTCCTACTAGTGTAAGCCCAACATTCGCTGAATCAAGGAGGGTGGATTTGGACTAAGCTTGGATACTTTGTCTCCCTTCCAACGTGAAGAAATGGACAACAATGATGCGTAAGTGTCTTGGTGTTTTTTTTTGTTAAGTTCTTGATAGCTTGTCTCTGGTGTTGTCATCAATCTAGCCATAAATCCCACATACTGTAAGAGGGTGACAGGGTGGAGAGGACTCCCCTGGCCTTAAGACAGTGATTGGGGTGGCTTTTCTTGTGATGTGTTGTGGTGAAATTTACGCAAGCTATGTTGAACAAGTACTAATCTCACTTTGATTTGTCATGACAGATTTGTAAGAAGGTATTAATGCAACAAGCACCCCCTCCCCCTTTCTCTCTCTTTCTTAAATATATAGTTGTGTTTGCTTGATCATTGCCGATACATTTCAAAGCAGCCCGAGCACTATCTCTCTCTCTCTCTCTCTATCTCTCTCTCTCGTGTTTTAGTGTGTGAGAGTATTCCATTGGTGTTAGGGTTAGTGTAAATTCCTTGCTTGTTTGTGGGTTGCTCTAACGATTCTCCTCTTTTGCGTCCTAGTTCGCTCTTAAACTAGGTGGTGCCCCTTGTGTAGTTGGGATTTGGCGGTGGGTTTGTTGTTTTGGTTTGTGCTGTGTTGTGCCCCAGCCCCATTGAGCAGCACGAGAGCCTTGAAGGGTGTCTAGAGGCCACTCTTCTTGTTGGCCGCCCCGGACCGCCTCAGCGTCTATGGGGCCAAATGGGCAAACACCTGGAAAACATGGGGCTGAAAATCCCTTCACATGACCAACTTGCATATGAAAACATGAATGACACCTTGCCGAAGAAACCATAAACAAAGCCAGTACCAGTAAATAAGGTGGGTGACTTCTATGAAGGAGAAGAAGGAAACACCACCTTACCACTTGAGTAAAAAAGAGTAAATACGGGGTCTATATTAGATAGTGGGCAGGAATTTCCATTGCAACCAAAGAGATATGGAAAAAATGGGGAAAGTCTGCTCTTAGGAAAACTCGAATGAAACTGCAACAATTAGCGGATGGATACACGGAGAAAGCGATTAGAATATTAGAACAAATCATTGTATCCTCATGTGGCATAGAGTATGAGCACACCTTTGCCATAATGAATTTTGACAAGAGCAGCAACTTTGACATCATATTGGGCACACCATTCATGTGTCAGCTTAAAATGGTACAAGACTGGGGCTATGACTATATCTACTTGAGACACAAAGAGGTAAAAAATTAGTATCAAAGATCATAGTTATAGAGATGTAGTGTGAGCCCTAGGGGAAGAGTTAAACTCCACAACTGATTTCGAAAGCAAAGCGTATATTTGGATGTACGGAGCTTCTAAGAGTGTAAGTCTAACGAAGGAGGACTGTATTCTCAATCGACTTGTGGAGGACACACACTATATTCCAGAACCATTTCCAAAGGAGTTATTCGAACCCTTTGGATGGGATCAAATACTGGCCACTCTTGATGTGTGTGTGAATGAGGTGACCCTGACTAAATTTTGCGATGAAGATGGCTATGATATAACTCCCTTATTTACAAAAAAGGTGTTGAAGGAAGCTAATGAAGTTTGTGAGTGTGAACGCAAAAAAGGTGGAACAGATAGCTACTTCATGGAACATGATGCCAAAGTGCACATGAAGTAAGCAGAGCAACCATGAGAATATGTCATCATTGACATATCTGAAGAATTGACAAAAGCTATTTCAGAGAAGCCGACTACAGACAAAGTGCAAATGAAAGTAGATGAAGGAGAAAAGTTTCTAGGTTCAAAGGCAAATCTTCAACAAACGCAAGATCAAGACAAGAACAGGCATAAGGAAGAAGATCAATTGTCTCCTACGACGATCAAATTCAGCATATGTGGAGAAGCAAGACTCAAAATCAAATGTTTAGCTGTGATAGATCCAAAAGCGACAAAGAATCTAATGATTTATGGAACGTGGATCATGATGGGAAAGCCACCAATCAAAGATCTAGAGGACATCGTGTACACAAGTTCAAAAATGCTGATTCCTAGCTTTGGAGTGGCAGAAGCTATACTCAAGTTGAGTACCGGGGAGTATAAGGATACTTTCCACATAATCAACTCCCATCACATCAAACAGAGTCTAGTCCTGACAAGAGAAACATCTTTTTTCGACAACAATCAAAAGCTTTAACAAAGACAACGAGTAAGACTCCATGAATCTTCTCAAATCCATGTGGAGAAGAAATCGCCAACCATCGCAGAAAAAGATAAAGCAAAGGTAAAAACTAGAGTATATCAACCTCGCAAGACAACTTTACTTTCAATGAGCCTTGTTATAGGGGTTATCTAAAAGCATTGCAATTACATTCTTCACCCACAACATCCATGAAACATGAAGATAACCTCCATAACAATGTTCAAAACACTTTCAGACTCATTCAGAATGTAAACAGAATTACAGGTAACACACAGGAAACATTCAGGGCATTAACCAACATCCTCCTTAATCTTCATCATCATTCTCGTATTACAGAACAACATTATACCCCAACAAGGCGTCCAAAAATGACGGTAGTTACAAGCCAAAAGTTGAATCCCTTAAAACATGCCTTTTAAAGTTTCAGACATCAATCAGAACTCTGATTAGTCCATCAGTTCCCTGAATGCATCATGATCACTACCTGACAGTTTACTGATTGCCCATTACATAAATATCCTTCTTTACTAACTTAACTAGGTAACTTGTGGTCAAGGTCCCCCCTTTTACACCTGGCACACCCAGTGGCATCAAAAAGTTACTTTTTGAGGACCTGAACCCACAGTTCCCTTGACTCTTTGCACTGCATCTTCATCCACTTTTCTTAGCAATGTTAGCTAAGAACTCCTGGGTAGTCATCTCAGATTCCTTCACTATAATCTAAAACTTATTGTCAGCACACTCTGTAGCAGCACTTTCATTTACTCCCTCTTCAGATACCCGATCCTCAAAGTTAAGTTTTGTTGGTTGAAAATCCTGCTTGACTGGACTGTCAGGATCAGTCTCCTCTTTAGGGCTCTGAACACTTTCCTCAGCAACATCTTCAGCAATCTTCAGCTCCTCTGCACAGGTCTGCTCAATCCCTGCAAACAAAACATTTAAATTTTTATTGTCAGGGGTTGTCTCCATCTCCTCAAAGGGCTCCTCCTTATCCTCTTGCACTTTGAAATCTTCAGTGCTCTTATCAGCTTCCAACTGTTTCTTCAACAACAGATTATATTTTTCTTGAAAATCAGTATACTGAGTCTGCAGTAGCATATACTCCTCTTTGTTTTCCTCTTCAGCAAACTCTTTATAGGTCTTAGAAGACACCTCCAAAAGTTTTTCCTTCATTTCAGCCCATATAGGTTCCAAATGCTTCTGCAGCTCCATCTTCATGGTGTCAACATCTGTCCCTGACATAAAACAACCTTCAATTTCCAGCTCATCCTCTGCACACTCCTTAATCTTCTTTTCCACCTCTTTGCGTGCTGAAACTTTGTGAAGTAAAACTTTATTTTCTGCTTCCAATGTCACATTCACAGTGGACAACACTTCAAGTTGTTGATGGAATATACTGTCCCATTCCATCATCCATTCTTTATATATCCTTGCACTGCTCTCCCTTCTATGAACCTGTTCACTGTAGAAGTTCACTTGCTTGAGAGCACACTCCAAGTCAGACTTTGTGGATCTCAACTTTTCCTTGATTGCATCCACCTCCTGATCAGACACTGTTTTATTTTTCATCTCAAACTTCAAATATGCAACTTCTTGCTTCAAATTTTGATTATCACTAATCAAAAGATTAGAGTTAATTTTTTGCTGTCCAACATAATCTCCAATCAGATTCACAAATTCCAAGAATCTTGCATAAGGAATGTCCTCAAAATTACTCTCAGTAGTCTGAAACCCCTCTGACTGTGGTCCAACTGGTTCCTGATCTCCTTCTGAAGCCATTTCTGCAACTTTTCTCTTTTTGATCCTAAGCACCTTTTTCACTGATTTCGAGCCTGATGGTGGAAAATCTGTTGGGTAAGGCTTCTTTAAATTTAGTGTATCCTTGCAAAATTCATGTGAATAACCTGCAGCCAGTAAGTCATCATAAATTTGCTTGACCTTGTCTTGTGCATCATCCTCCTTAATGTCCTCCCTTTTCTTCTTTCTTGTTTCAAAACTTCCTGTTGGGTGTCTGATAGTAGCCTGAACACTGGCAGTAGCCCCCTGAAGATGATTTGACTGTACATCCCCCTCTGACAAACTCCTTAGCATTGCATTATTTCTGACATAACTGAAAATAGCTGTGATTAATGGACCAATCTTCGTGGACCTCTGAGTCTTCCTCTTATCTTTGCAAAAAACCTCCGAATGTAACCTGCCATACAACATATTTGCCCAACCAAAATTTTTGCCCTGCTCTGCCACAGATATAATCGCATAGTTCTCTCTAAATACATATTCCAACTTGACCAGCAGCAAAAATCTCTCCAGAAACCATTTGATTTGCAAAGCTCTATCCAGGCTAGCCACATTTTTAATCAAGTAGTATCCTCTTGTGCCCTCACACTTGCCAAATTCTCTATCCATAACCTGCTCCGATGCCCTGTCAACGTGATTTTCTTCCCCTTGCTGCAAACCAAACACTTTGGACACTAACTCCGCAGATAAATACACTCCATAGCCAACCAATCCATTGTTCTCTACAAGATTGCTTACATGCATTCCAACTTCTGTCGTGTGCCTCCACCTACTCCAAGGCAACCTTGCATACTCCAGCAAATTGATTGATTGCAGCCATTGTGCATGAAAGCCCTTCGAATGCGGAATGTCCACCTTAAAATCAATGAACTGATGCTCGATGGTAACGCGTTCTCCCTGCTGTCTACTAATCGGTGACTGCATAGGAACCTCCACATCCTCATCAACGTGAACATCCGCACCAGTGGAACTTGTAGACTTACGAGATCGGTTACTGGTACAAGTCTACATTGTGGTAGCGTTAAAGAAAGATTGACTTTGAATGAAAGACTACGTTTTGGTCGCCTGTGGTGAATATGCTGCAGTTCTTTCCTTCACCTCTCCTCGCAAAGCACAAGTTAATGATGTTGCGTGTAAAGTTTTCTCACACGTCGAAGTAATCAAATCACCCCCATTTGTATTAATCATGATAGAAGGTCGGCAATCTATTGAAAAAATCCCAATTTGACTCAATTGACCATCACTTGGTGGATTACCTTGAAATGGTTTGAGCTTGAATCCATTAAAAGGTTTGGCGATTAGAGCTCCGTTTGCATCCTACAAAATATAAGTCGACCACCCAATCACATGTGCAATCTGATAGGGCCCAACATATCTCAATTTAAGTTTGGTTGGTCGAAGACCCAATTTGCTGTTATACACCATCACCCAATCCATTTCTCTGAAAGTTTTGTATTTAACACTAGAATGGTAACCTAGCAGGACATAAAAGTGTCCTTTCATGGTTTTGGGAAAAAAATCCAAAACCATAGTAGATCCACTCATTTTGAAAAGTCCTCTCATGAGCTTATAGTTCAATAACTACTACGTATATACATATGGAAAAAATGAGAAACTTGTATTTTTTCTCATCCCTTGGTCACTACAAGCCTCCAAAGTTGATGGACCAATGCATTTTTCCCAAAACAACAATTTCTTACGGTTGATTGCATATAAATAAGACTAGGGATTTTTGTAGGACATGAGATAAAATGCCCCGTTAACTTCAATGGGTTGGTGACCAAAACATATGGTTGCTTTTACGTCACTAATTTTGTTTTGGTAAAAAGAATTGGATACAAAAAAGTTGCATTTTTGCTATTCTGCGGACCTATCATCAAAGTTTCTATAGTCACACTCAATACAGATACTATATACATGTTTTCTTAGTTTCCTTTGGGCCTTTGGATTCAAAAGGAGCCATGGAGCATGTCAAAAGGATAATGGATCTCTTACAATTGGAACCTTGGGGGCAATGATAAAGTGCTAAATACAGCAAACATGCATGAAAAAACTGGGTTTAGCATTATGACCTCTAGAAACCCATAAAAACTACTCAATATCTAGCCAAGTTTGTAGTCTATGATTAGATATGGTTACTACCTACAAAATACACACAATTGGTCTAAGAAACTAGCAATATTGAGAAAGTTATACTTGCTACTCTAAAATGTATCGTATTCTTCAGCAATCAAAAAACTCAACCATCATCATATACTATGCTATATAGCATATTAGGTCCCCGAAAACTCAAGGAAGATTAGCTTTATGTTATACATTACACTTACACAATCAAAATTGAATTTGGATATCAAGAAAGCGACCAAAAATATCATAAAAGTGCTAATTTTGGCCAAAAAACAGGATTATGCAATTCTTATAAATTGGTCATAACTTTCAATTTTAACACTTATCTCTCCCTACAAGCATCAAAACATGTTGAGAACTATGAAGGCCTAACCTCTAGCCATCTAAACCTCACAAACATGAAGTCTAGAGTTGTATAGTTGCCAAAAATTGAAGAAAGGCCAAAAACAGGACCCGTTTTTTCACACAGTTTTCAAAAAAAAATGCTAAGTTTTTTTCAGCTCATAAGGCAAATTTGTGGATATATAGCACCTAGAAATTCATTTTCATACTCTTCAAATAATTCAAGCAAAATGGTCACTTAACAGGACACAAAAGTGTCCAAGGACATAAAAGTGTCCTGTTACCATTCTAGTGTTAATGTTCCTCTTCATCCACGCTTGACGAAGTCTTTGCACAGCCTTCGCCATGTAAGCACTCAAAAGTCTATATTCATCCAAATTCAAAAGTTCCTCCAATCTGTTTGGCAAAGACTCTTCATCTGACAACTTATGGTCAATAGCTATTCTCAAACTTTGCACAACAAACTCCATCAGGACAATAGCCTCCAATCCGTACACCAACCTGAAAGGTGTCTGACCTGTTGTCACTTTCAAAGCAGTACAATAGGCCCATAATGCAGAATCCAATTTAGTATCCCAATCCGTCCTGTTCTCCTCAACAATCTTCTTCAAAATCTTGATCAGGGTTTTGTTGGTACTCTTCGCTTGTCCGTTTGCTTGAGGATAGTAGACAATAGACTTATTATGGATAATGAGGTGCAATTCAATCAACTGTTTGATTGCTTTGTTGATAAAATGATTTCCCTGATCAGAAACCAATTCAATCGAGCATCCAAACCTGGTCATAATATTCTTGTACAAAAACTTTTCCACACTCGCCGTTGTATTATCCTTCAGAGCAACAACTTCCACCCACTTTGTCGCATAATCTGTAGCAACCAAAATATATTTGTTTTGTGTGAACTTAGCAAGAGGATTAATGGGTCCCATAAAATCTAAACCCCATTTTTGAAATGGTTCCAAAGCCAACACTGTTTGCAATGGCATCTGATCAGTCCCCAAAGGTCTTCCATCTCTTTGGCACACCAAACATTGCCTGCAATAATGATAACAATCCCTGAAGACAGTCGGCCACCACAATCAATCTTGCAAAAATTTTCTAGCAGTCAATTCTGAAGAAAAATGTCCTCCAACATTCCCCAAATGAGCTTCTGTAATAACTGCAGCTGTTTCATGATTTTGTACACATATCCGAAGTATCTGATCAATGCCTTGTTTATACAACACTCTTGCAATAACTATGAATGGTCTGCTTCTTAACACAAGTTTCTGCCTTCTTTCAGAACTCATCTCTTTTGGAAATAACCCTTCAGTTAAAAACTACAGCATATTATCATACCAGTCCACTGTCAGGAAGCCAACAGTCACCCGAAACAGTCCTGCATCTGGAAACTCATCAATTTCAGTCATCAACTCTCCATTTTCAATTCTGCTCAAATAATCAGCAATGGCATGTTCTTTTCTCGATGTATGCACCACACTGTAATCAAATTCTTGAAGTAAAAGAATCCATCTCGCAAGTCTACCCGACAACTGCGGTTTCTTCACCAAGTAAATCAAAGCTTGATGATCCACATGAAACATAACTTTGTTTGCAAGAAAATAATGGAGAAACTTCTTGAAAGCATACACCATGCCCAAGCCTTCTCTTTCTGTAACTGCATAATTCAGTTCGCATCTGACAGCACCTTGCTGGCATAATACACGGGTCTAAAACAACCTTTTTTGGATTCTTGCATCAATACTGCTCCAATAGCAATATGACTTGCATCCACAAAAATATGAAAAGGCTTCTCCCAATCAGGAGATATCAAAATTGGAGCAAGCACTAACATCTTCTTCAACAATTCAAAAGTTCTCTGTTGATCAGGACCCCAACCGAATACTACATCCTTCCTTGTTAATTGTGTAAGAGGAACACACACATAAGCCAAATACATGAGAAATTGGTTGTGCCACTTGACTTGCCCCAAGAATCTCATTAACTGCTTCAAATTTTTAGGAACTGGTGCCTTCAGGATAACTTCCACCTTCCTGGGATCAATTGCTATACCTTCTTTTGAAACAATGTGTCCCAAAAGAATTCCAAAACCAATAGCAAATGCACATTTCTCAGGGTTAAGAGAAAGATGAGCTTCTCTACATTTCTCCAAACAAAGCCTCAAATGCTCCTCTTTTTTGCCAAAAACACTGAAATCATCCAGAAATACCTTCATAAAAGTTGTCAGGAAGGGTGCAAATACAGCCTGGACCCACTTCTGAAAGCTAGGTGGAGCATTCTTCAAACCAAACCCCATCACATTATAAGAAAAAACTCCCCATTCAGTAATAAATGCTGTCTTGTCCTTGTCTTCAGGTGCCATACGGATCTGATTGTAGCCACTAAAGCCATCCAAAAAACTATACATCTCATGTCCAGCCACTGAATCCAACATTGTATCGCAGTAAGGTAACGGAAAAGGATCTGTAATTGTTGCAGCATTCAATTTTCTCCAATCTACACAAACTCTGATCTTGCCATTCTTTTTCGAGACAACCACAATAGGAGATAACCATGTCACTTTGTCAACTAGATATATGAATCCCACAGCAAGCAGCTTATCTATCTCCTCCTTCACTTGTTTCGCATAAGTCGGATTCAAACGATACCGCTGTTGAATAATTGGTACTACATCAGCCTTGAGATTGATTTTATGCTCACAAAATGCTAGATCAACTCCCTTCAGATCACTGTAATGCCATGCAAAAACATCCTTGTATTCCGCCAATAAAACTTGCAGTTGAATGCAAAACTCCTGATCCAAATTCACACTCACTCTAACTATTTTTGGATCCATTTTTGTACCAAGATTCATGTATTCCAAATCATCTTGCTTTACCCTTGAACTTTGGGACAAAGAATGCTCAAAATCCTTTTCAGCTTTCATTTCTGCATGTTTTTTCTCCTCTTCCAGCTTCAGGACAGTATCCACCTTCTGACTGCTATCTGATTTCTTTCTGATTTTAACCTGTGGATCCCTGACATACTGCTCTGCAATATGCTGCACATCCACCTCAAAGATTGGAATAACTGATGCATTAATCCTCAAAAACTCCTGCTCTTCATCTTCCTCCACTTCAGTTGCCATATTAATACTCTCTGCATGTAATGGTCTGCAATTAGGTGGTAAAACTTCACTAGCAACCATCTTCATTCGAACTTTCTTCTTTCCTTGCTTTAACACAATACTATCATCTCCCCAATGTTGCTTCACTTTGGCCGCCCTTATCCAAGGTCGTCCTAGAATCATAGGATAGCTTTGAGTCGATGCCTCCAACCTGAGCACCACAAAATTAACAGGGAATTGAAGACCTCCTATCTCAATTCGTTTATTTCGAACAATTCCTAATGGTTGAACTCTCCGTTGATCCGCCATATTGACTTGAAAAGGAGCCGGGTCCCATTTCACAATTCCAAGTTTCTTGCAAGTAGCTTCAGGTAGCACATTTACTCCTGATCCTCCATCAACAAGTACTCCAGACATAAAACATTGCTCCATAGTCACACTAATCACTGGCACTTTATAATCCACATCAGCAGGTTCATTAGAGATAACTTTAGCCTCTTGACTCAAAATTTCTTCTCCCCAATCTTTCTTCTGCTCCACAGAGAATCCATACTCTAGAGCTAGACTTTGCATAAATTGATGGGCAAAATTGGGAACCAAGCTTAATATTTGCCTCAAACTCAGTTGATTTGGAGCATCCATTAAAGTTTCAAAGAATTCATCTTTCAAAGTAATCGTTGTCTTTGCAGGTACAGATTGGCTTTGTTCAAGAGCTTGACAGGAACCTGAATGTTGTCCAATAACATCTGTTTTCTGAATCGTGTCCGCTTGCTTCTGGACCTTGGGACCGCCTTGTTTTTGCTGTACCCTGTTAATTTCTTTCATCACTCCTTTTCTTACTTGATCCCATTATCCCCAATTAATAGGGAATTTTTCCTTTCCTTTCTCACTCTGCTTTATTGTCTCTCCTTTTACTCCCGATCTTGTCACCACCATTGACTCGGGTGCTTTATCCTTTTGGTCTGTATTATTTGCATTCAGACACTTTGTATAGTCACATTGAAAATGATGAACATCATATACATGACCTTCCCGTGGAATTTCTGCTTGCAGATTGCTATCAAAACTTTGTTCAGGTATTGCTTCATTCATCCATTTCTTTGATGTCCCCAGATCCATTTCCTCCAAAATCACTGTATTCAGCTGCCCAGGAGGTTGTTGTGAAGGCTCCGCTTTATTGGGGTATCGAATAATTGGAATACATCTTTCGGTACGATGTTTGCACCACAAAGAGCAATCAGGACCCTGTCTGTGCCCTGAAACTCCACAATAAGTACATGGGGAATTTGCATCAGTTTCCTGAAAATTCTGATTTCCCTGATTCATCCAACCGCCTTGGTTTCTAAATCTTTGGTTTTGTCCTCTATTATTCTAGTTCGTGAAATTAATCGGCCTTGGTTGATTGCCACCTGTGCCCACTTCATTCACTGCCGGTGCTTGCATATTTTACTTCAGATGCTCGGGTATTCGTCCTCTAAAATTAGGGTTATACCAACACCTATCATCCGAATGTCCAAATATCTGACAAATTGTACAATAAGGCCTTTCTGGAATCCCCAACTCTGTCAAACCCATAGTTTTCAATTGGGCAGAAATCCATCGATCAATTTCATCTTGTTCAGCATCAACTTTGTCCTTTTCTTTTCTTTTCTTTGCTTTATCTTTCTCCTTCTTGGAGTCCTTCTTCTTCTTTTTCTTACTCTTCTTCTTTTTCTTGTTTGGTTCTGACCAATCATTGTCCTCATCATCAGAATCCTGTTCTGATTCTGACTCATCATCATCAGAGGAGTCATCAGTCTCATCCTCTTTCTGATCGTTGTCTGAATCTGAATCATCCTTCTTAGATGTTTTCTTTTTCTTATCTAGACTTTCGTATCTCCGCTCTGCTTGAGTAGCTGCTTCTACCAACTCATTAAAGTCAGATGCCATTGCAATTACTCCTCGTCCTGCCATCGAACTCCTTAGTTCAGAATTCAGTCCACGACAGAAATAATCACCCATCCGTTCCCAAGATGGTCTCTGAGCAGGAAGAAGTCGATTGTTTAGATTTTTCCGAATTTCTAAGCATAGTCTTCCACTAATAATTTTTTCTGCTTCATCTTTCTGATCTTAATCAGGACATCTTCAGGTGTCTTCTCGAATCTGAATCGTGTCAGGAACCTGTTCTGCAGATTTACATAATCCGCAAATGCATTGATTCCATACTGCATAAACCACGTCATGGCCTTCCCTTCAAGGGTAGTAGCAAAATGCTCTTTTTTGGTATCATCATTGTGAAGTACCTCATACCCACTTGCTCTCCATCTCTGCTCAAACTGTCCACCATGGCTGTCAGCATCCTGCTTGGATTTTCCGCTGAATTTAGCCGCCCCAATTCTTGGGTGTTGTGGTGGTTGAGCCATTGAGATCTGTGTTGGTACTTGTAGTTGATTAATTCGTCGCAACGGATCAAATGGTAACAAAGTTCCTCCTTCGGGGAATAATTGCCTTCTCGGTCGTAGTACTTCACTGAAAGCCAATGCCCCAACAAATGGATGTAAAGTTTCTAAATCAGAGACCTCCTCTGGAATTTCATCAAGGTCCTCGGTGCCTCCTGAAGGTGTATTAACCAGGCTGTCAGGGGTGGGTATTTCCTCTTCCTCCTGATCTTCACCCGTGTCTTCTTCTTCAGCGGCTTCCGTGGCCTGAGTATTTTGTCTTCGCAAACGTGTCCAATACGAATATTCTGGGGTCGTTGGACTGCTTTCTTTACTAGTCATCCATCAATTGCTTCTTAACACTTTTTCAGTCGCCTAATAACAATCTTCTCCCGAATCTCATGATATTCTCTCACCAACTGTGGGTCTAAATATCTCCAATGTTATGGCATTCTGCAGCCTCCAAAAGGTACCAGAAACTCAAGATAACGCTGAACTTTCAAACGAATAGCCTGCTACAATTCTGACGGCAGTTTCCTGTAATATTCCTGCAGGAAGACATTGTTGTACTCCTCCTGTTCCTCCTCTGATGTCCACCAGTGTCGAAACTGATGCAGCAATTTTCCCTGTTCGCTCTCTGACATGCCTCAGCGTCCCATTTGCGCACCACGTACAAGGTTTAACTGGCGCTTCTTGCAAAAACATTGTTTGGGTACAATGCTTCAATGAAAGGTTTTGTAGGATCGCCAAGTGTTATAGGGGTTATCTAAAAGCATTGCAATTACATTCTTCACCCACAACATCCATGAAACATGAAGATAACCTCCATAACAATGTTCAAAACGCTTTCAGACTCATTCAGAATGTAATCAGAATTACAGGTAACACACAGGAAACATTCAAGGCATTAACCAACATTCTCCTTAATCTTCATCATCATTCCCACGTTACAGAACAACATTTTGCTCCAACAAGGTGTCCAAAAATGAGGGTAGTTACAAGCCAAAAGTTGCATCCCTTAAAACATGCCTTTTAAAGTTTCAGACATCAATTAGAACTTTGATTAGTCCATCAGTTCCCTAAATGCATCCTGATCACTACCTGACAGTTTACTGATTGCCCATTACATAAATATCCTTCGTTACTAACTTAACTAGGTAACTTGTGGTCAAGGTCCCCCCTTTTACAAGCCTACATGAAACTTCCAATGAAGCCTCTACATCAAGAGCCAAACCATCGACAATGAAATGTAAACCAAAGCAAAAAGTCTATCAACCAAAGTTCCCATCACAAAAAGGAATCAAGAAGAAGCCAAAAGGAATCAACCAAGTGTCAGTATACAAAGAACACATCCAAGTTACAGACCCAATTTGCATACATGTAGCACAAGTTCAGCCTCAACAACAAAAGGTGACTGGGTGGGTAGCATCAAACGAGTCAATCACTGCTCAAGGCTACTTTGAAAGAAACATTAATGTTTGGGCCAAAAATCCTAAAGTAACAGCCTAGATGTACTCACCTCAAGAAAGACGTTCTACAATGAGCGAGCCAAGCTATCAAAATAATACAAAGAACTCAAGCTAGCAAAAAAAAAACAACAAAAGGCAACGAAAAAACCTTCCAAGTGGGCAACACAAAAATTATGGGTGTCGAAGTCAGACCTTAGCCAAGCTACCCAATACAAACAGGTACATCATGATCATCGGATGATTCTAGTCAAGCTACTCAAATCACAAGGATTTTATGAAGGTAACAATCAAATATGGTTACCAAACATTGTAGCTCAGTCTGGAACAACCAAGAAAAATCATGCAGCACAAGCTTCTACTCCAAAGCAAGCAAAGGCAACCAACATCCAACAGAATCCAATTGCAACCAAGGCTGCTGCAATCTCTAGATGGATACCTCGTCATCAACTCCAAAATCAAGGCTTCTACAACGGAAACAATCAGTTATGGCTATCGAAGCCTAGTGTCTATCAAATTATAGAAGAAGATAAATTTACAAAAACGATCACACAAGGACCAAAAACAAGATGGGTTCAAAAATTGCTAGTGGAAACTCAATCACAGAGAACCCACACATCTTGACAATTGCTTCTCATGGAAATTAATGCAAAGGCTACATCAACCCCTACCAAAGCTGAAGAACTAGTTTCACAAAGTAGTGACAACATACGCCAAGCAAGTCAAGAGGATCCAAAATATGCCAACCTACTCGGAAAAATGGTGGCCTCCAATGATCAACACAATGGAAAAGGCCTAAATTTCTAGAACTTATGGAATTGGGTTTCTGGCCTCAAACAGGTAAGTCCAAGTTTCCATAAAAAATACATGGCATAAAAGTCAGAGTCGGGAAGCTAAGCCACTAAATGAGCAAGGAATTAGTCCCAAACCTTAATGTAATATTCTATGTGGTCTAAGCGTCTTAGTTATTCTAGGTAATGCTCAAGTTGGAAGAGTTGAGCATATTTATGTTTTGTCGCTCACGCTGGTATAGGTGATCATAAGAGTCGAAGTCATTGTAGTGTAGTGGTAAGTGGAGGAGGAAGTTCAAAAGACACTCACGCACTCAACACAGTGAGGTATGAGTGGAAAAGATTTTACATCGAAATACCTTCATGGAAATGTGGAAACTATTGAGACGTCCTTTGATGTCACATGTGCTACATTTGTTCGTTGAAGCACCCATCATCTCCATCTCTTACACTACATGCTTTTGTTTGAGAAATTTCTCATACGCATATAAAGTGTCCCATAATTGGCACTTGCATTAGGCACTCTTCCTTTGTTTCTCCCGAGCACTCACCTTTCATGAGAGGTACTTCAAGTCCAAATGCTCAACTCCAATAAGAGCGTATACCAAAGGCACTGTTCTCCCACCGGGGTTTTTCCTTTTGGTCATCCAAGTTCTAAGACCCTAATCTAGAAACCCTCATCAACAACTTCTTGTATATATTCCTTCTACATCAACAATAAAGAAATGGCTACCCAAATCAATCAATAAGGACTTGGATAAAAAACTGCAGGTCTCTATATGCTTATCTAGATCATCTTTTACCTTCATGGGCGACAACAAAGCTCCATCAAAAAATGGCAAGTTAAATAATGGCCTACAACAACAAGCAATGACAAATTCCGCGAGAGAGTCATCAAGAAAATCAATAGTAGCTCACACAGTGCTTCAACATTGGCTACCTATTGTGAAAAGCTCAAATTGTAGTGGACCTTTGAAGAAAACCCATCATAAATTCAACGCCCCAAAGAGGATCAATTCTACAAACTCAGAAACATCAACATCCACCTAAACGGCGGCTAAGATTGGCAACAAAGAGGTGAATGTACAACAAGAAGAAACGTTGCCTCAACAATCACGCTCAAATCAGGTATCAACAACACGATAGTTATGAATCACTCTAGGAAGGGAGGAGCATCATCAACGACAAAGCACTTCCCAACCTCAAGTCCAATCTTGAATAAAAAGCTGAAGACAACCCTATGACAAGACTGCACAAGGTCGTGTCAAGGGACGACACAAATTAGGAAGGGGGGAATGTTTGAGGACAGATCAAACGGTCGCCCACCTGACCGGCCACCATATTTGTAGTCTATTAATTGTCCAAGCTAGTGTAGTGATACTCTATGTAAATCCTAATTCTAGAGTAGCAGGTCAATTCCCTGAGTTTTAATGATGTCATGATAATTGTAAAGGTCCATGTGAACCAGCCACTGGCCATTTAGAATGCCCTAGGTATAAAGGTCAATAACTTCAATGTGAAAGGGGGCTTATTTTTAGAAGAAGAAAGGAGCTCCGAAAACGTACGCTCAAGCTACGAGCTGCTCCAAACTTGTAATCATCACAGCTAATGATTTGGTAATCCGTTTTCGATTCAGAAATGCATTGTGTTCCTCTCTTTTGCTCTTTAATTCAAGTGTAAGCATTGTCAGTTTTGCTGTGGCTCATAACTACGTGTCTGTGAGTTGTAAATGCATATTTGAGTGCTTAAATCACTATTTTTAGTTGTTTTGACCATAGGAGAGTGTTCTTAGACTATAGGGCGACCTTTCTGAAATGATATGTTGCACTTTTTAGGACCTTTTTCATGATGGATCGTGATTTTGGTACCTTGTCGGATTGCGACTAGACTTGCTAGGATAGTGCCCCTAGGTGTCCTAGACCTCCTCCTAAAGTTTCCTTGCATTTCGAGTCCGTTCGAGTGCGGAAATGGCGTGATGACCTAGAGTTGTGAGAAAGGACATAGGCAAATTCCCCTGATCATTGAGTGTTGGTTTGATTGTAGAGTTGTTGTGTTTGCTTGTTAAGGTTCACTTCTTGCGATTGACAATCTCAAAGAGTCTCCGTGCCCCATCCGAGTCACTTTCCCTAAGTATTGGCATTATGTTAGTGTCAGAAAGCTATGCTGCAGACGTCCGTCGCGGAAACCCACTAACACATTTGAATAGCTTCTTGGTAACAAGATGGATCTCCGCACTTAGTCACCAACAAATAGTATAATCCTGATTGAAAACAATTAGGGGCACAAGATACACATGAACATCTCTTCACTACCTGATTTTTGGACTCTGCTCTCTCACGATAATCACTAGCTCTCCATTAGGAAGGGAATGGAGTGTAGGAGGTCCTCTTTATTTGCCATGGGACTAAAAAGAAGATTAATGAACATGATCAAATGGGGGATTTCTATGTGGACTAAAATGGTTGGTGTGGCAGGTTCTAAAAGTGACTGGTCAAACTTATAGGCCTAGAGGTGGAGGGGTTTTTTTTTTTAATTAATAAAAGGAGAAAATTGAAAAAAATAAACCTTTTTCCAAAAAGTTGGGGTAAAACTCTACTCTTTTTCTCTCGAGAGGCTACCTCCCCCCTCCCTCCCAAAAGGGGTCTTTCAAAAAATGTGTTGACATTCTCTCTCTCCTCTTTACTTCTACAAGTATGCTATCTCTATTCTCTCTCCCCTAAAACTATGAGATGTGCATCTCCTGCTTCAAGCCTCTCTCTCTTCTTTACTCTTTGCAAGGTGGCTATCTCTATCATATCTCTCTCCTCTTTAATCTCTCCAAGGTTGCTACCTCTCTCCTCTCTCCTCTCTCCTCTCTAGCTATAAAACCTACATCTCCTTTTTTAGTTCCACTTTTCCCTCCAAATACCTGTTGCAGCAGAGGTTTGAAACCTCCCTTCTCCATAGATGACCCAACTTCCCTTCCCCATAGATGATCCAACCTCACCTTCACACCTTTGCGGAAGATCTAAAGCACTAGATGCTTCTAGAGTATCTTCCTAAACACCTTCCTTGGTCCTTCGTGATCATCTACAACTGAAATAGTCTACCCTCATATATCAACATTTTTTTGAATATTAGGCACATGAACTTTGTTTGGTAAGATCAATAGGATGATCTCACCATATATATTGGTAAGAACAATGAGCTTTCTAGCTATTTCTATTGTTCTCATAGCTTTGTGCACTATATCGGTTTTTGTTTCCGTCTTCCAAGTAGAGATTTGTAGCAGTTTCATTGTCTACATCTTAGCATTGTTCTTTATGATGCACTAAGAATAATCATGTATATAAATGAATTTTGAATTTTTTTGCAGGGTCTTTCATGGCTTCTTTAGGTGCTTGTCAAACCAAGAGCGTTATTGAGTCATTAAGATGCAACAATGTGCAAGATGATAGTGGGGATTTTTATCGACTGCAAATGATTGATGCAGGCCTTCACAATACAACCAAACTCAAGAGGTATACTGAAGGGGTCAAGGAGTCATATGGCTTTCAAGTACACAATTGGAAGGGGAGAATCATGGATATCAATAAGAAAATTCAAGATGGAAAGTTGCTATCAAAACAAAGGTAAAACCTATGTATATAGCTTCTCAATTGAAGCTTGACACATCTTTCTCTCAACCTAAGTTTCTGCAAACTATACAGTGACCTACTTTTGCTCACATATTTTGCATTGTCCCATTTATGATTTAACCTCTTAGGCTATTTCAAACGTGTACATGATTTGGTGTGTATGTATGTATATATATATATATTTCCATCTAGCTTTGTCGAGTGGAAGTCAGTGGAATCTTTATAGGAAACTTTTAAGCTATACATGTGGACCTTGGCAAGTTTCTATTGCAAAGTGTTTACCTTGCGAGCTTGTCTAATAGAATAAATTCTTGTATAGCCATCCTTATGTTACATCAAGGAAAAATGGATGCGGTAATATGTCTCCCATTAACTGAATAATCTTAGATAGTTTGAAATGGAGGAGAGAAAACAATGCATTGGGACCAGCAACCAAAAGGAGAATGGAGGTGGATCCACATGCTACAATGAAGTGTACCTATGGGTCACACAAAGCTACCCTATTTCTCTACACATGGTTTTTTATATTCCTTTTATGTAAATAGCATAGTTGTATCATTTGGAGAAGAGAAGGTTTTTACTTGTAAGGGCATCTCATTCCCATGATGTATCATAATACTAGCTCAACCACAAAGCCCTATCTTAATAAAAAAATTATTTTACATCCCATCTTTGTGCATAACTGTTGATTGTACAGTTTAATTTAAGTTTTAGTTTTTTATTCAATTTAGGTGGTGCTTTTGGTACTTCATTTGTTGTGAATGTGTCAACTTTGAAAGTCATCTATGACGTTTTAAATTTCATTTCTCCTTGTCATAAAACTCTAGCTCTCCTGCTTTCTATGCCACTTTATCAATCATTTAAGCAGCCAATTAAATGGACTTTGCGGATCCCAATACAACATCTATGGCTCTTTGATTAGCAAATTTAATGGGTCTAGGATTGGTGTGGTGCATCGATCTTGAGGGCTGAACATAATTGTTGTGTTTTAATGAAGTGAATGTTGTGGGGGGTAAAAGAAAGAAAGATAAAAGTGGGGTTTTCATGCATGAGGTGGATGTTTGTCTGTGTGTAGTTGCGAGTGCACAAAGAAAGATGCTTGTAGGAAGTGGTGCATGGTGGATTTGTGCACAAAACTTCATAACATTAGCTGCAAATTGCATAAAGTACTTCATATAACAGGATGGAAAGAGCCTTAGAGAAGGTAGATGATTATGAAGATGACTTGGAGAATGTTTATAAATGGCTAAACTATTATAAAGGGGATATGTGAAAATCATGTTATAATAGAAAGAAGGTTTTCAAGTTGTAAAAGCATGTGAGAAGTTGAGGGATGCATATGAGAATGAGCTCAAAGAGGATTCGAGTGATCATGATGATGATGGATGGAGCATGGAGCCTGTAATCCACCAAGTAGGGATACCAAAGATGGAGAGAAAGAGGTGCAAAAGGAGGTTGTACGAAAGAGCTTAGAAGAGCCCCTAGATACCCCTAACTAGGGATTTCATATTCACGTGATCACGTGAAATTTCTTGTGATCACAATGTTTATTATCAAATTAACATAATCACAATTAACATGATCACAAAAAAGCCAATAAGTGGTGACGTGGAAATCCACCAAAACTTGATTGGGGTATGTGTTTTTCTTGACAGGCATACTGGGGAACTATGTGAACCCTAAATCGGGCCCACCAAGAAATGAAAAAATCCAAGAAGGCTTACCAAATTGGACGATTTCTATAAATTAAGGGGAATTCACATGTATATTTAAAGTGATCACATGTTTTGAAATGTGATCACTCAATGTTATTAACGAGTTCACGTATTTGTGATCACATCAATGAAATCCCTACCCCTAACCTACCACTAGAGTATAACCATGGAGTGGAAGAAGAAGATATTTCTTAAACTTATGTTGTTTTTATATGGGAATTGTTGTTACCCTAGCATTCCATACATGGCCATGATGTTTTCATGTTATTGAAAGCCCATTTGAATATGTGAATAGTGAGATGAATACAAAGGAGGAATCGAATTGCTGGAAATCAAATTTGCCGAGGAGGAATTTTTGGAAAACATATTGGAGCAAGAGGAGTCTCCACTAAAAAGATCCGTCTAGGTGAAAATACAGTGAAAAAGTTCTGAAGGAACATTAAAGGAGTTTACAGATGTTGATTTTGATGATTAGAAAATTCAAAAGAGAGATTAGACCATCATGCCTGATGTTGCGGATGATAATGAGAATCAAAATTTTGGTTTTGAATTTTGATGTCACAGGTCGATATCAAGCAAGGATATGTTTGAGTTGCAGAGAATTGGAAGAACCATATTGACTGTTGTTCCAATCTAAACAGGGATGAATCAAAAAAAGGGCTCATAGATCAAATTGAGCATAAGGAATGTCAAGAGCAAGTCTTTGAGGAGTATAAAATAGGTTCAACCAGATTTTGTGGAGCATGCAATGATGTTTGAAATGTATAATGATGAAATTTCAATGGATGTGCATTTTGAAATTGATGTGGAAAAGTTATTCTCAATCCAAACATACTTTTGTTGGAAGATGTGTGTTTTAGACCTGATGAGACAATAAAAGTGGATTCTTATAGGATGGACTATCAGATGTGGATGGCGGATTATCAAAATTAAAAATTTTTATGTGCGTTGCAAATTGGGCAAAGAAGAATGTATTATAGGAATTTCAAGTGGACTTAGCAATTGGATTAGGTGGAATGTGCCTTTTACAAGAGGATGATATGGTTTTGAAAAATATGGAGGATGATTTGATTTTGAAAATTAGGAATTGGAAAAATATCAATGGAATGAAAAAAAGTTCACAGTGCAAAAAGGCAGCAATACATCAGATCCATCAGCAATGGAAAGTCAATCAGTTACAACAGCGGGTATGTCAAAAATCTATAGAGGAACATTTTGTGAATGGAAAGTCAGATACTCAGAATTTTAAAGAGGATGTTTTGTTGGAGTTTGTGTGGAATTTTTCTCTATACTTTATTTTTTTCACTAAGTTGGATTTTTTTCCAATACTTTATCTTTGGAGGAGAGGATTTCTCATTGAATTTTGCTTCCATAAGTTTATTTTGGTATGATTTGATTTTGATGTATTTGTATCTGAGAGGTTCCCTGCCTTGGCATGCTGCGCAAAAGTGGAACACAATGATATGAGATTGCACATGTAAGGTGGCAAAACATTGAAATTTTGAAACTATATCAAAACAAGGACATGTTGTTCCAAAGGAAAGTTGGATAAATCTCAAGATGTTCAGCTGTGGAAGAGTGCATTAGTATGCAACAAATACAGCTAGAGACTCATATGTAGTATGTAGCAAATTTTGGTATATCTACAATTTTTCTACTGAAATAAACTCAGTTAATGGATAGTCTAAAATCAAAGATAGAATCTATGGAAGAGAAGAATAAATAGGAGCTGCAAAAAATTCTACACTGCATGAGAGTGAAGTGGAAAAAGCTAAAATGTCACTTAAAACCATATTAGTGAATTTGGAAATTTCTCGATCCCCACTTTAAAAATGAGCTTAAGATTTGACCACATGGCCAAATATTAGCCAAATTTTTGAGAGAATGGTTTGAAAGAGCTTTTCAAGTACTACCTCGTGGAAGGAGCAGGCCTTACAAAATAGTTTGAGATTTGTCCATATTGCTAAATCTGTAAGACATTGGTGATTCCCAAATAGGCTCTAAAGTATCAAACTCTCTAATATGGTGTTACTTGGCATGTTTAAGGAGTGGATAAAAACTTTTAAGGTCAAAGTACAACTTGAGTGGGAGCAGGTAGATAGTAAGAACAAAGAGTTGCAGGTCCAAAATCAAAAGCTTGATCAATGGCTTCAACCATTGCTAAAGCTGGAGAAATAGGAATTAGGTCATGAAGATGTAGATGTAAATGGTGTGCTAATGTTTGAGGAAGATATTTCAATTGTAAAGCAAAAAATGGTAGAGAGCATGCAAGAAGTTTGGATGGCCATTAAGATCCATGAGTATAGAGCCAAAGAATTGGGAAAACAACTTTTAGATTAGGAAAAATCTAGCTTTGATTTGATGCAACAGATTCTAGTATCTGTAGAAAATTAAGAGATAGTGGTTGAAGGACAAAAATTAGATGATGCTAGGGCTCTAGATATTGTTGGGTTTGAAATATCACTGGCTAATCCAGACAGTGTTGCAAAGATTCAAATAGAGTTTATGAATATTTTTTGATCAAGGGATACGTGGATTTGAGTCGGATTTCTATGAAATCCACCACCAAGACATGCCATGTGTTGATTGGATATTAAATGCCGAGTTAAATTTTTGTTGAGTCAAATTTTTGTTTACTACCGAGCGAGATACTGCTAAGTCAGATGTTGCGTCTGATATTTGTTGAGTCATAATATTTACTAAGTCAAAATATTGCTGGGTCAGAATATTTTTGGGTCAATTTTGTTTTAGTCCTTTATGCCAAGAAAATCTGGTTAGACAGTTATAACTATCATCTTGCAATTGTATTTTGCACGAGTTCTATGAATGGGAAGCTAAGGTATGCTATACTCCACTTTGTCTGATGTTTCTCTTGTGCACTCTTTGTTGTCTCTAAAGTTGTTTCTCTGATATTCTGCTGAGTCTAATCATGGAGTGAGTCTCTATTCTTTGTTTGAGGGCATGTGTGTGAGAGAGATTCATGTGTTGTTTGAACCCCAATAGTGGTCCTAAGTTTTAGGGAGTCTTTTGCATCAGCATGTAAATTCGTGGAAGGGAGTGCGAGGACGACCATGTGTAGAGGGACTAGGAAAGCAAGGAAGATCTCGACTATGTGTAGGGGCACTAAGCAAGAGGAGAGGCCATCATCAACTTGCACAAAATCAATTAAGGATGGGTTTGTCAGCTATGCGCGGGCCTATGGATGAAAGTCCATTTTTGAAATGCTGCCCTAGAACCTCACCATGGCAGGGTATATCTCTCTCTTCCTTTCTTCTATGTGCAACTACCATCGCTATAAAGGGGATGAACATGAGTTCATACTCAAGGGCCATAACACTTTTAAATTTTTGGCTCTTTTGGGGTGTCCAAGGTCCCATTCCCCCACAAGGACTCAAGCACATCACTTAAACGGCAAAAGCCATTCTGTAAGGTCATCAACAAGACATTTTGGAATAAAAAAAACATTCAAACAATACAGACAAAAATTACAGATATTGAATCTTTGATTAGAGGTTCTCTTTAGTGCTCCCAAGCAATGAGGGTACAATTTTCTCTTTGGCAAGTTTAATTTTCTTGCTTTGGAGAGTTTTTCAAAGGACACTCATACATGGATACTGCAAGCCATCTAGAAGCTAGTATAGCTTCTAGTAGAGAGAGGGTCGACATTGGCATCAAATTTGTTTTTGTCAAGGCTACTAGCCAATATGGTAGAACAACAAATTATGCTACGACATACAAAACTTCCATTTTAAGGAGCAAGGCTCCACATCTCATTACTAGAAGACAACGTTCCCTCCAATTTGGCTACATGGGCTCCAAGATTGGGATGATTGAGAGGATCAAAGTGAGTTTCTTTGACGGTTTTTGAAATGTATCTGTTAGAAAATAAGACGTAGCTAAGTAGATATTAGAGTAGTTTACTTGATAGAGAGATAATTTTCACACATGAGAGATTATAGAGTAGAGATAGATGGATAGATAGATAGATAGATAGAGAGAGAGAGAGAGAGAGAGAGAGAGAATGCGATATACGTGGTTTACCCAATGTGGGCTATGTCCACAAGAAATCAACCACTCAATGGCTTTAGTACTTCAAACTAGAGGTAGGCCACAAAGGGATTATACCCTTAATGGAGCTCTTGCCTTGCCTCACTCTCATCACCTCACATACACCTTGTTTCATCATTTTCACAATGTCTTTAGTGTGTAGAAGAGGCCAAAAGGGTTGCCCTCTCTCATGAGAGGTAGCCGTGTGTAGCCACCCTTGTATCTGAGTTAAATTCTCCCATGCACCCACGTGTGGCCACCATTGAGAAGACAAGTTCGTCTAGAAATCGATCACCGGCCAAGACTTCCGCCTATCGGCCACTTGCCAACCGACCAACTGATCGGACATTTTTCAAACATTTTCGGTCACCGTTCGGCCATAATATTTGGACAAAAGGGGAATAATCTGGCGAACAACTAGCATGAATTCTTGGTCTTCCAATGAGTGATTTTTCTCATGCACAATGGCTTCTCCTCATATCAAGAGCCTTATATGTGCATTTTTTAGACTAAAAGTCAAAAGGGGTGAATCAAGCTTCATACTTAACGATCTCCCACTTGGAGACTAATCTCCACACCAAACCTATGATTGCTTTCCATCTTGACTTCTTATCCTTGAATGCTGATTGAAGATGAGAAAAAACTCAACTTGTCCTTGTTGACCACCTTTGTAAACATGTCTGCAAGATTCTCGCTTGTGTGCACCTCTTCTAGCTTTAGCTGTCCCTCTTCCAAAAGAGTATGTCGAAGAGATATCTCACCGCGATGTGCTTTTCCCTTGAGTGAAAGGCTGAATTCTTTGCAAGATGAATGGTGTTTTGACTACCATTGTACAAAACACAATTGTCTTGCCTATATCGAAGCTCCTCCAAGAATTTTTGAAGCCACTTAATATCTTTGCTTTCCTTTGTCATTGATACATACTCTACTTCTGTGGTAGAAAGTGAGACCACTTTCTGCAGCTTTGAAGCCCAACCTATTGTTGTGCCTCCAACTGTGAAGACATAGCTAGTAGTGCTCCTTTGAGTATCTTTGTCACCTTCCATATCTACATCAACATAGCCTTGTAAGAAAATATCAGTGCCTCCAAAATAAAAATCATCTGTTGTTGCTCCCTTTAGATAAATGAGTATCCACTTCACAACTTGCTGATGCTCTTTATCTAGATTATTCATTAACCTACTCACAACTCACTACATGTGAAATTGTCCAGACCATAGCGTACATTAGAGAACCTACTACTTTGGCATATGGAGATTTAGAAATATAAAATATCTCTTCTTGTGTCTTTGGACACATATCCTTGGTTAGTTCAAAGTGACTATTCAAAGGTGTAGAAACCAACTTTGCATCTTGCACTACAATCCTTTCTAGTACCTTTTTGATGCAGTCCTCTTGAGATAGCTTTAATTTCTTCTTCTCCTTGTCTCTTGATATATTCATACCAAGTATCTACTTTGCAGCACCTAAATCTTTAATTGAAAAATATTTAGACATATTCTCTTTTAAGTCTTTGATATCCTGCATGTTAGCACTTGCAATCAGCATGTCATCAATATCCTCTCGGTGGCTGTTCTTCAAATAGATGAATTCACGTCCTTGAAAATTTGTATACACTAGGGCTCCATCGGAATTTTTTCCCTTTAGGAATATTGCCATGTATTTTGGTATATTTAAGGGTTTTTGGGAGGTGCTACCCCCCATAGTCCCTTGCTGTTAGAAACCACCAAGTTGTTGGTTAACCATCCACTGATATGATTCATCAAAAGAGGTGTCAGTATCACTGCCCTCTTGTATGATTGGTGCTAGAAAATCTATCCTTGCTTGATTTACACTCCCTTTTGTCTAAACTAAGCTAACATGATCTCCTCCCACTCTACAATCTCTCTGAAGACACCTACCAAATCTCAAATTCATCAAATCTTTCACACAAACAACTATCAAACCAAACCTCCTATCTTAGAAGTCTGCTTGGAGCTTCTCTTTGCTATGCTTTGCTTTCAAACCCGCTTTCCCATATTATAAAGTAATTTGCACTCCAAAATAATCACTAACTTGCAAAAACCTTGGTTATGGCTATTTGTACAAAAATTTTGACTATGCAATTCTTTGTCCAAATAGTGATTCTCACTTAATTACTCTATTGTGTTGATCATTGTAATTGAGGGCTAATCCCAATTGAGTAGCTGTATAAAAGGACTAGGTTCTTTATGTGAGCTCTAAGACCTAATCTAAGGAGATAGATGGGATCCTAGGGTCACAAGGAAGGCTCTTGGACATTCAAAATCACTTCCTGAACGCTAAACTGAATCGCCACACTTCATATGTGTATGGTATATAAGTGCTCATAATCAGTCCAAACTTGAAATTTAGACTCTCCTAGATTGCTCTATTCACTCCAAGTTTTGCTTTATGATTTAGACACCCCTTAGCAGGTCTATCACCCCTAACTTTGTCCTAGTTGCGATCAGCTTCCTTAGAAGGTATTCTAAGTCAGAGATGATCCAATTTCAATGAAACTTGGTCTCTAAGCTTGTTTTGTGGTGCTAAACATCTTGGTCAGCTTTGATGTCCTTCAGATATCATATGTGTATGATGTCCAGCTGGTCAAAATGAGGCGTGACTCACTCTAGAGGTCTCCCACCTCACAAGCAACTCACAATAGCTTTCAAAATTCAATTTCAATACTTTTGTGCTGGATATGATCAATTCAAGCATTCAATTTTCCTTGATTTCTCTCTTGGCCTTTACAAGCCCAAAAATGCTCCAAATTCAATGATCGTTTCCTATTTTTTTCTTAGCTGCTATAGATCACAAGGGTGCACTCATATGTGTCTTTTGACCCCGAATCTTGCCTCTAAGACATCATACGCATATAATGTCTATCTAGTGAGAATGAAATTTTGTTTCTACCCCAGGTGCTAGCTCCTTGATGTGTACAACATACACATGTGCTCACAACAAACTTTGGAAGTCAAACTTGCACAAAATCACCACTGTTTGACAAGGAATTTAGAGAGAGTAAAATCCTCTCAATACTCAATCTTATATGTCCAAATGAAATGAAACTTGGTGTATGTGCTCAACATAACATGCAAAAGATGGGTGCAAAGTCAAAAAGTCAAGTTGGATGCCACAATAAAATCCTCTCTATACTCAATCTTATATGTCCAAATGAAATGAAACTTGGTGTATGTGGTCAACAAAACATGTAGAATATGGGTGTAAAGTCAAAAAGTCAATCTGGATGCCAAATTCACCCTTCAAACAACATACTGGTATGATGTCTGCTAATGGATTTTTGTCTAGAGCTTATCCACAGGCATCCAAAAGTCTGTAGCACTAGTTTTCAAGAACTTTTATCAATTTTCATGCAAAGATATGCTCAAAATCACAAGTTCCTATGTTTTCCATTTTTGACGCTCCATCTTTTGTCTTTTGGGTAATATGTGCTGGTCAAAACTTTAGTCTCAAGGTGTACTTAGGGAAAAATTATTATGGAATTGATATTTTACTATTTATTGCAGCTGACAGGTGGAAAAGGCTTGACCGAGCTAGGCTATTGCAAAAGGATATCATATTTTATATACATTTTATTATTCAAGTTCTCTTTATGAGCATTGGCCATTAATGACCGGCTGATCAGTTTGTAACCAATTTGACCATTCAAGAAATCTATAAATCAAATACGTGCAAGAGGGAAATGGTCACTCTTGCATGGGGGGAGATTGGACCCAGTGTTTGTGTCTTCTTCTCTCTTCTCCTCTCTTCTCTATCTCCGTGCTTGTGTAGCACTCCGCTCTAGGAGGTGCACTTGCATGTGTTTTCCTACTCTCTGTTGCCCCGTGTCTCTCTTCTCTTGCGTATAGATCAATTTATGTGCAAGTACGATAAGCAGGTAAGAAAGTTTTGTCGTTCATGATCTATGTTGTTCTATTTTTTATATTTTGCAGGGATCTCCATGCCTTCCTCTTCAATAGTGGTATCAGAGCACACATGCAGCCACAAGCATGTGTGTGTCCCTTGTCTATAGCTGAAGGCACCCATGCAATTGTAGCCCTCCTTGAGGCTTGCATGTGCTTGCTTTAGCAACATCAAGCTCTACTTCAACTCTGGTTATAGGCAAGATGATTCCAACCACTACTCCTCCTTCCACAAGCTGCCCTTTACGGCCCACAATTGCCCAGGAGAACTGGATTACTTATCCACAGGCTCTTGGCATCGCCATGCAACGGTCGGAAAAACCCTCAGTGGCTCGCCCACAAATTTTAATGTTTTATTTGATTTTTTCTACTTTCTCCAGCATGCAACTATCATTGTAGTGCCTTTTTCATCTTAGTTGGCACACCATAGAGACCACAGAATCTCCTGGCTCACCTACTCTTGACCACCAGTAACAGCAGTAGGCTCGCAACTCCACAACACGGGTTGCTCGTAATTGCACGACTCACCAAGAATCCTAATTGGTGCCGCTCATGCTCATAGTGGCTACAGGTCAACCAATGTTCTCCCTTGCTGCATCCCATGTTCTAAAAGGCTCCCATGCACTTGCTGGTCGTTATCACTCTCCTCCTGCAGATGCCGCCCCTGCTCACAAACCCCCTGTAGATGCATTCCTCATAGCTAGCGGCCCTGCTTAGTCCACCAAGCCCCTTCAAGATGCCAAAGACCACACCCCACCCAGCCCCCCTTGATGGCCTTCCTCATCCCATAATTTGGGCTTGCCTTCCACATCTTCCAGCACCATCAACCTCTTCACATATAAGCCACTTGCCACTATGCTACGCCATGTAGATCTTTTTATGTACCTCTCCCTAGTGGTGCATGATGCATGCGTAGAGCTCTTGAAACACACAAACCAACGTGGGCATACAAAGTGGTGGTGGCACATGAGTAAGTAACATCATTTTCCATAAGCAACATTTCATTCCATGAGGGAACATATTCAGACTCAGAACAAAACTAGACCCCTATCCCTCTCTATCTATCTCTTACTCCTCCTTTTATCTTTGGATGCCTATTCCCACTTCCCTTGAGTCCCACTTTCCATGGGGCAGTATTAACTTCGAGTGAGAAAAGTAAAAAAATCTTTACTCTCTTTGATAGCCTCTGTAGCATTTCTGACAGTCTCTTATTGATCCTTTTCCCTTCTCATTTTCATTATGATTTTTATCCCATGCTTGTCATGATGACGTTTTTTCACTGAGCATGCAGTTGTGTGTGACTTCCTGGCACACATGATACATTTTGTACAATTTAGTAGTAAAGTGTACTTTTACTTGACTTTAGACACGTAAAGTTTTTATTTTTAAACTTCTCATGTACATTTTGTCTTTGAGAACTTGTTTCCTATCTTAATCCCAAACATAAGAGATACCATGAGGATGTGTTGCCATAGACAAAAGTTACTTTTTTGTTTGCTCGAACCCTACTCTAAGACAACTATAAGACTATGTACCGCTCTAGTCAAATTAATTAGAATCAATTTCTAAGTCGTTTTTCAACTAACATACTTAGCTTACATTTATGTTATACCTCTTCAATGTCCCTACCTTTGAAATCATACTCTAAATGACCTTGGCATTGTTGTTCCGCAGGTATTTGCATTTTATTTTCATGAACTCATATTCATCATTTTTGGCATTTTAAATAATAAATAAGGTACATAAGGGTGATGATCTGTATTAGTTGCTAGCAACCTATTGTCATGTAACCTCTAGAATCTATGTACGACTCCTTCATAAATTAATGCTCGTTGATCAATTGATGTTATTAACTGTTATACACACATATACATAGTTAAAAAATGCATAAAGTATAAATTTTTGGGGAATTTTTATTCAAGTTGTCCTCTTTAACGGGGTCATTGTTATATTCTCCACTTACTACTCGCACTGTATGAAATTTTCATTGACACGATGATTTATTAAGTTATACAACTACTCATGTGAGCTAAGGTGCTCTATGATAGTCAACATCTGTTTGTAAGTACCCTCCTACTCAAACATGTTCCAAATTGGTCTCAAACATGTGAGAAATGTTTTTTTTTTTTTCCCTATGCCTAGCCTAGTTCATTGGTCACGGACACACTGATTCGCCGATTTAGGCAGTGTGTATATACTCATCTTGGTGTAGATCCACCGATTTAGGCATCACATTGAGAAATTGCAGATTCATGATTTTTAAACAATATCAAATGAAGATTCACCAATTTAGGTAGTATTATTGCAGATTCATCGATTTGGGCAGCACGTCTTATTGGTGTAGATTTCAACCATCTAGGCAACACCAATCACAAAATCATGCTACAGTGACTAGCCACCACTATAACTGGTATGATTTTTGTTACCCGGGTATGGATTTGGACTGATATTGTGGAATTGGAATTGGATTTGGAATTGGTATATGATGATTTCATGTTGTTACAGTATTTATGAAAGTGCACGTGAGATTGACAAGAATTGACTTATTGAATGATGAGTGTGACCAATGATATCCTGATTCATCAGGACATGACATATACTGCTTATTCTAGTGGTATGGGACACTAGAAACGATAGTATGTGGATGACGGCACGCATAAGCAATGTTATCTCATTTCATAATTTTTTCATTTCTCAACAAGCTATTTCTGATACAGAATACTAATCACTATTTTTGACAAGTATGGTTTGCAGATTTTTTAATCTTCGCAACAATTGAGGACAATTGCTTTCCAACAGAGAGGTATGTTATGGAATTGATATTTTACTATTTACTGCAGCTGATAGGTGAAATAGGATTGACCGCGCTAGGCTATTGCAAAAGGTTATCATATTTTATGTACATTTTCTTATTCAAGTGCTTTTTATGAGCTTTGGCCATTTATGAGTGGCCGTCCAGTTTGTAACCAATTTCACCATTCAAGAAATCTATGAATCAAATACGTGCAAGAGGGAAATGGTCACTCTTACACGGGGGGGGATTGCACCTAGTGTTTGTGTCTTCTTCTCTCTTCTCCTTCTCTATCTCCATGCTTGTGTAGCACTCTACTCTAGGAGGTACACTTGCACGTGTTTTCCTACTCTCTATTGCCCCGTGTCTGTCTCCTCTTGCGTATAGCTTGATTTATGTGCAAGTACGGTTTGCAAGTAAGCAAGTTTTGTCGTTCATGATCTATGTTGTTCTATTTTTTATATTTTGCAGGGATCTCCACTCCTCCGTCTGTAGAAAAAATACCCCTTTCAAACAATCTGGTGCACTTTGTTTTATCAAATTTGGCCTTTTGCGAGCCATTAGGACTCAAAAAAGCTCTATACCTAGTAGACAACTGTGTTATCTACAAGGAAGGTGACTATAAAGACTTAGATGATGATGATTCATCTAAGTCATAGTGGATCTAAGTCCACAAAATCAGCATAAAAGAGCAAGGCAATCGTAAGTTAGGAGAAACGTATTGAAGAAGTGCTTAAAAGGATAAGCTCATTTGCTAATCCATAGAATAATCAACCCAAGTAGTGTGTCATCGAGCAAAAAAGGACTAATCATGTGACTAAAGAGTGTTACTATAGCAAGCGATATGTGAGGGAGTGGCAGTATGCCCCACCACCCCAGGTAGCATCTCCTCAAGTACCACCAATGCCGATGTGTACAAAAGGTTATTTGCCAGGACTAGTAGGGTGGAGCGGTGACAACTACTTTTGGGGCAACAAACACCTCTTCCAGGGGCAAGACCAATAGGCATTAGGTATGCACCCACTGTAGAAGAACCGAAGTAGCAATCCTTAGTGCATGTGCTTGCATATTACGAAGAGCTGAGTGGATACATGGCTGGTTCAACATACTATCCACCCAAAGAGCTGAAAGCGTCAAAACCTTAAAGCATTATTGGGAAAGTTGGACCACCAACAGTAGCTCATGATGCATGAGAAGGCAGATGTAGATTAGATGAGAGAACATTATTGTTCATAGAAAATGGTGGTTTAGCCAAATTAAGGCTTTCCTATCAACAGAGAGTGGCTCTAGGGGTGCCTTGACAACCTTTAGGTCCCTGCTACAAGTGTGGCGGTGATTACCTTATGAAATATTGTCCTCATACAAAGATCATTAAAGTGAATGTATATTGTCTAGATTGTGGTATCACTCATTTGATTAGTGAATGCCCAAAAAACTCAAATAAAATGGTGAAAACAACGTTGAACATGCTAGAGGAAATCCCATCAAGTCGTGGTTTTGAAAATGAAATGGTGATACCTATACAGGTTGTCATAAGAGTGCAAGCTCAAAAAGCAATGGAAGGCCCAATAATTGAAGAACCTAGGATAGATGCACCTAGTCTTTAGCAAAAAATCCGACGCAACACTTGGAAGGCTAGGAAAGCACGCATAAAAGCTATGCATTTATGTTAAAGTTCTATCAGTTTTCTTTTATGCTAGTTTGTTGGTAAGTGAGTCTTACAAAGATAGGTCACTTAAGTTATTTAGTTGGCTAGAGGCTATTGAGATACTGATAATGACAAAGTCTTTATTATGTGTCCTTGTCATTTAGGTATTGAGTTCAAGATTTTATTGAATTGATATGTCTCTTTGGTCGGGAGCAAAGTATAGGAGAGAGTGAGAGGTCTTGATTTTGAGACTCTATCGAAGGTCCCTGAGGAGTGTCCTTTTGCCATTAAAAAATTCTCCTTTGGCAACAATCTTAGCAATCAAGAGAGAAAAAGAGAGGAAAGTGTTGTTAAGCCGTGCTAGAAAAAACCGAGGTATAGTTTATGTTAACCGGTTGAAATTGTAAAATTTTGATTAGATTTTGAGTTTACTTTAAGAAAATGGGAAGTTTCCACACATTTTAGTGTAATTATCGATACAAGCTTCAAATTTTGACTTAAAGGACGGGAGAAGGAGAGAAATGGTGCACCTTCAAAGGAATAGAGAGAGAAGGGTCTTAAGTTCAACCCTCCTTGTCGGAGTATAGACCTAAGCTTTGCTAGATCTTTGAGGTCTCAAGGGAGTGTCCCTACAAAATTAAAAATTCACTTGTGTGTGTGTGTGTGGGAATGGATCTTGTTCGAAGTAATCAAAGAAAAAAGTTTGACTCTCTAGCGCTATTAGTTTTAGATAGTGAGAGAGAAAATGATAGTGCTATATAGGGAACGTTGAGAGAGTGTGTGTGTGTGTGTTATGTGTAAAAATAGAGAGAGAATGATACTATTAGGGAAGAGTGACAAAATAAGAGAATGAGAAGAGAGAGAAAGATAGGGTGTTTGTATCTGCGTAGGCAAGAATAGGAGAGATGAAGTAGGTTAGAGAGAGAGAGAGATAAACTTATTGTGTTTAGTTGAGAGAAAGTAGGAGAAAGAAGTGTAGTAAAACGAAATAACAGGGAGAGAAGTGTGAGCAAAGGGATAGTGAGAGCATGTAAGTGAAAAAGAGGTAGCATGAACAAGCATATTGAAGCCAAACTATGGAGCAATGAGGTTGGTTCGACGGTCCAAAGCAAAATTTGAAGCGTAGATATCCGTTAGAGAATAGATAGGTATTAGGGAATTATTGAATTGGATGAGAACGAAAAAAAATATTTTGGACCAGAAATACCATGCACTTTTTTGTGAAGTTAGGAAGAAAATGTTTTGGTTAGTCTAGATGAGCTAGGAAAGATATGATTAATCATCCTTAAGACAACTTGTCTCAAGACCACCTCTGATTCCTTGAAATATTTTCATTTTGGGTGATGCGAAATGAAGGCTTTGTAGTCAATGACAAGTCGGCTATTCCCATGGATGACTTGAGTCTTTACTCCATGCATCTATATGTCTTTACATATCTTAGGATATCGTTTCTTATCGTAGGGGAGTCACCTGATTGTAAGGGAAACGTGTTAGGCATATGGGTGCGTGGACTTGTAGGTGATGTCTTTTTTCACCCCGGATTATAAGTCGGCTATCCCCATGAATAAAGAGTCTTTTAATTACTCCATGCATGTATATGTCTTTACATATGTTAATATATAGTTTCTTATCTTAGAGAAGCCACCCAATTGTATGGGCAATTTGCTAGGTGTATGTGTCCATAGACTTTTGGGTGACGTCCTTTTTAACCCCAGATTATGAATAAAGGGAGTGTACCAGTAGTTTTACCATCACTCACATAGAGGGAAAAAGGTGTTGAAAGAGGATTCCTTAGCCCATTTGTAGAGATTATAGGGCCAAAAATGTTTTAGGTCTTTTATATTTTTTCCCGATTTTGCTTGCAAGATAGGACTGTCTCTTTCTAGATCTATTGTCTCAAGACATTGCCAATGGTAAGGATCTGCACCCTAGGTTTTTCTTACTTAGAGACTCTAACTTTTATTAGGCCTAGAGACATGTCAAGGGCCCCATTACTCACAACTTTATAGTTTGTGGGTTGGGGACCTCTCACCTCTTTCCCTTGGCTTGGATCCGCCCGGCCTTGAAGGTGCTTTCCACTTTATGCAAGCTGATGACCTTTCACTTGCCCTCCTTTGTGAAAGTCTTTCTTGTTGTGGATCTTCTTCCGTTCTGAACTCTTCTTATAGGCTTTGAATGTTTGTGGAAAATATTTCTTGATGACATGGACATCTTATTTTTGAATGGTATGAAAACTCACACTATTGGTATCAAATATGAGCACCCTAACTTAGGGAGGCATTTTCCTTTCAATGGCATCATCATCCAACTCTAGTATATTGTGGAATTAGCTCAAAACCCGCTTGGTGCAATCTTCCCTCGCCACCTCTGTTGCATATCATGAGCTTTTAAGATCCCTTTTTCACACTTTTTACAATGGGTGCTAGGTATAATGTACTTCACCCTCTATTGGGTGATCTTTGTGTCTCCAAAGCCCAAAATAAAAAATTAAGTCCCATCCTTAGAATGCTTAAAAATATTCATATTTCTCAAATCTTAATGCTTGAAGGCGCCAATTTGAGTTGCTGCAAGGCCCATTGATCAAAGTTTGCATCAGCCAAATTTCAAAGCCAAGTTCCAAAATATCCAAGGGCCTACCCAAATTGTGTGGTTAACATCCAAAAACTAGAATAATGCCCAAAACCATGCATTCTAAAAGAACTTATCCCAATTGTATAGATAGATCCCTTTAAGTCAATCCTCAAGTGGACACTATTGCATTGCTTTTTGGCTATGTTTACACTATTTCTTGCAAAGTCCAAATAGAAATTTCCCTTTTAAATCCCTCTCACCCCATTGTCTTGAAGTTATCACCAATTTAGTGCTAAGTTGAGACACTTTCCTCAAATGTTGACCAAAAAATATTTATAGGATTCTCATTTTGTCTTTTCTCTCCTTGTAGCTGTGCGCCGTAATTGTAAGAAATGCGGAATACAATAAGGATCTAGTAGCAAGGAGAGTAGAGAGAGATACGATGCAAAGTAGATTAGTGGAAAATCAAAAACTTTAGATTAGCACACTATTACGAAGTGATGGTGTCATCCACCCATGCGCTCTCAAGATAGAGCTCAAATGACAATTTAGACAACAGTTAGAGCAAGTAGGAATACAAGGGACTAACAATCCTTCAATAAAGATGTGTACACACCATTCTATCAAATTACTCATGAGAAGGCCTCCTTATATAGATGTAAGGGAGCCTCTAAACGCCCATGTGCAGCCGCCTAGATAGTCAAGTCCAAGTAGGACTTTCCCATGCGCCCATGTGTAGCCGCTTTTGGGTAGACAAGTCCACCTACAACTCGGCCATTGACCAAGGAAATCCGGCCACCGGACAGCCATTTTCTGTTTGTCTTCCGGTCGTCGTTTGGCCAAGATATTCCGACAAAAGGAATATTTTGGCAAATAAAAAGTTTCGGGGGCTTCCGTCCCCGAAGCTCCCAAAGTTGGCCCTGACTTTGCTTTGTACCATCCACGATCACAAATAGAGATCTCATCAGTGTGCAAAGCTGAAATCACCAAATATATGTGCACCATTGGCCTCTCGTCATATGGGGTCCTTATAAATTGTGTAGCATATATTGTGGTGGAAAAACTGAGAGAGGTGGGAATTGCAAGTATATCAACAGTAATATGACACTGCTTGCCTTCGTTTTGCAAGATCCCCACTAACTACTAGCAAAGTTTTCTTGTAGCATTACCTATCTATCTCTAGAGAGACCAGATAGTTGGATGCAAAAATCTATATGAACATGCTACAATTATAGCACCTGCTATATCAGAAGGTATAGATGAGGGCATACAAAAAAAGGAATATTCTATTAGAGTTGTAAAAAGTGGTTTGTGTGGAAGTATTTCCATGTGGAAAAGAAAATCTTGAGAAGCATAAGAGTGTTTGGGCACAGTTTGGTGTCAATGTAATTTGGCTTGTTAGTTCAGGTCAAGGGGTCTCAAAAGAAAGCTAGATAACTAGTAGAAGTCAAACGATCCATTGCCGACAGTATTATTATTGAGGCATCTAATAAGAAGAGAGGGGGAGAAGGGCAAGACATTTGCCTTATATTACCATTTTCCTATTCAAGTCCGTTTACATCTCAAGGAGTCACCCATAATTATGTTAATATAACACAAGAGTTTGACATATGGGGTTGTTGACCCATGGGTCAACAGTACGACATAGATCAATTTTTGTACCATGGTTAAAAGCATCATTTGTAATGAGTAGCTATTCTAGTTGCAAAGCCGAGGTGCAATGGTATTTCTAAATTGTAAATAATACAAAGCCATTTTACCCATTGAACTTGTTGGGATTAGGGTTGAAGGAAAACACACACAGCTTGGAGAAGACAAAGGAAGCTCAAGCCACACAACAGAGAGTGTTTTACTTAGTGTGCAATGTAAAGATAGATAGCCCTAGAGTGATGGGAATATATACAATGCATGGGGGGAAAATCCTTCAAATGCCCTCGCAGTCCTAAGTGTGTTCACACACATCAGTACCACATGTATATGGTAACAAATCCCCCTTGGAGTGATGTGATGAATGAGAACTAACACATAGAGTAAAGAAAATTGCAATGCCCTAAGGACATGATGAGTCCACAAAGGGAAGTAAGCCCAAATCTTTGCAGAAAGCTTTGAACTTCTCACGAGATAATGCCTTTGTGAAAAAATCTGCAAGGTTATCTTGCATTGGCACATAAGCCAAGCTGATCTCTCTTGCTAAGAGCCTCTCCCTGACATAGTGGTAATGCACCTCAATGTGCTTTGTGCGAGAATGAAAAACTCGGTTCCTCACAACTGCTAATGCGCTCTCATTGTCAGTGTAGAAAGTGTTGGGCAACACCCAAATCAGCCACATAAGGCGTATGAGCTATACACACTCAATTGTAGCTGTGAAGATTGCCCTATACTCATCCTCACAATTGGAAGTGGCCATAGTAGGTTTCTTCTTCCTCAATCATGATATGCATGAGATTACAAGCATGAAACAAAACCCACTTGTGAACGCTCGTGTGTCAAAACATCCAGTCCAATCTGAGTCCAAAAAATCATGCAAATCTGGTGGCAATAATCCTCCCTTGGGATAAAATAAGCCAAGATGTAAAGTGCCAATCAAGTAGTGAAAAATCCTCTTGATAGCCTACTAATGCTTAGACCCTGGGTTATGCATAAATTTGTTGAATTGTGTGACTGCAAACTGGATATCTGGCCTCGTGTTGCATACATAAATAAGGTATCCAACAATAGTTTGATAAAGAGTGACATCTGCACGATCACCAGCATCATGAAGACTCAATTTCAAACCTCATTCCATGGGAGTGGCAATAGGTTCGCAATTCTCAAGTCCAAACTTACATAGCAATGTCTCTATGTAACTTTTCTAACACAAGGCAATACCACCATCACACTACTTAAATTCTATACCCAAGTAATGATGCAATATAAGTGCATCATGTTCTGATTGCATGGCAGCCATCCAATTTTTTGAATTTTGTGCTTCATCAAAATACAGAGGTTCCTCAACATCATGTAAGCTAGACACAGCCAAAGCATAACAATATGATTCATAAGATGCATGGAGAGAGCTTGAACAAGTGAGACTAGAGAAAGGTGCATCCAATTTACTCTCATGCAATGTATACACCGGCCATTATGGCATACCTCTAGCCTGCTCATTTTCAGCTCTTTCCTCATCAGTACATCATGTACATATGCATCAGTAATAGGCTGATCTGTAACATTTTTAGAAACCCCCATAGGCTGTACATTTGTCTCATTGAAATTTACATTCAAACTTCCATCATTGAAAAGAGGCAACAAAGTGTTATAAATGTCCTATGAGCTTACATTACTGTCTCTAGTACATGACAGTAAGGGCTGAACAAAATCTTCCAGAAACACAACATCTTATGAAACCAAAATACGCTTTGTTTGTGGATGATACAACTTGTAACCTTTTATTTCAGTACTATATCCAATAAAAATACATTTGATAGCCTTATCATCCAACTTTTTGCATTGTGTTTGTGGCACCAAAGCATATGCCAAACAGTCAAAAACATGCATGTTCTCAATAGAAGTCTTTCTATCATTCCATGCTTCATATAGAGTCATAGACTTCAAAGGTTTTGTAGGACACTTTTTAAGTACATATGTGGCACACATGTGGCCTCAAGACAAAACGAATGCGAAAAAGCTTGACTTTTGACCACACATCGTGCCATTTTTGTAAGTGACCTGTTTTTCCTCTCAGCAACAGTGCCATTCTTTTGAGGCGTATAAGGAACTTCTCATTGTTTTTTTATCCCATGACTAGACAAAAATGCATTACTCTCCACCCCTTGGTCGGAACGAAGCCCATAGTACATTTTGAGACATTTTCAACCATATCAAGAATGGAGATCACTCAAGTAAATTTCTATTGTCTTGACTGTGGTGCCATTCACTTGATCCCCGACTGTCCAAAAAACCCAAAGCAAATTAGAAAGATCACAACGAACGTCTCAGGTATTGCTTAGCTACCCCATAGCTCAAAAAACAAAAACGGCGTACTAGTTCAAGTAGTTACGAGAGCACAAGCTCAAAACGAAGCTGATGAGAACCTAGAGATAGAGAAAACAAAAAATGACATGAGACTAGAGACGGATGATGAATCAAAGACCGATGCACCTAGTCAAAAAACCAAGAGCAAGCGAGAGAGGGGGGGGGAGAGAGAGAGAAGAAGAAGAAGAAGAAGAGAGTTTTAACGTCGTAGGAAACTATCCCAAGAGACCTTAAAGATCTAGTCGACGAGGAGTTGAACTCAAGACCTTTTATTCAAGAGTGAAATGGCATAACCAATCTACCACACTTGGGTGCTAGAAAGGTTATACCATTTTTCTCTTTTTATTGGTGCACACACACACACACACCCGAGAAGAAGAGAGTTTTAACGTCGTACAAAACTATCCCAAGAGACCTTAAAGATCTAGCCGAAGAGGAGTTGAACTCAAGACCTGTTATTCAAGAGGTTAATGGCATAACCAATCTACCCCACTTGGGTGATAGAAAGGTTATACCATTTTCCTCTTTTTATTGGCACACACACAGACACCCGAGAAGAAGAAATTTTTAACGTTGTAGGAAACTATCCCAAGAGACCTTGAAGATCTAGCCGACGAGGAGTTGAACTCAAGACCTGTTATTCAAAAGGAAAATGGCATAACCAATCTACCACACTTGGGTGATAGAAAGGTTATACCATTTTTCTCTTTTTATCATTTAAGATTAGGTTAGATTTAGATTTACATTAGAGTAGATTTAGGCTTATTTAGACTAGATTATATTACATTTCGGTTTATTTTGAGTTAGATTTATGTTAGATTAGTTTAGGTCTATTTACGTGTGTTAGATTTAGATTTACGTTTGATTAGATTAAATTTAGGTTTATTTTCAGTTCAAGATTAAATTAGATCTAGATTTATGTTCGATGGACCATGTAGACCAGCAATTCCATGACAGTCTAGCGGTGGTGGTTGTTGTGGCGAGGAGCACGTCGTTTTTGGAGCTCATGTATTGCAGAGTCCCTAGGACACACCGAGGAGTGTCCCTGCTTGTGAGATTGCTCAGACTACACCAAAGGATTATACTGCCTACACGTTTGAGAGTGGTGTCCTGGCCACTGCGTCGGAGATGTTGAGGAGTGACCCGAACACTGCATCGAGGTCGCCTAGAAGCCTGGACGATGAGCATTCACCGGAGAGGGTTGTTATAGTTCACGGGAGGGACATGCCAAAGGGATATGCCTACCTCATCAATCGTATGTCTGATGAGATCATTATGACCCCTGAACAGAGGCAGGTGATGGGCCGCATATGACAGTTGTGTAGACACGTTTTCTGACATGTTGTAGTTTGTCATGGTCTCTTGGAGGGATTAGGATAAAGCCTCCAAGGATTATCTTATTGCTACACTGCATCAGGAGTTTCTAGTTCCCTCTCTGGAGAATACATTTGATGATTCTTGGATGAGGAGACACATGCGTGACTATAGAAGCATCGGAGGTCAGATGCACTGATGCACCTCTAGACCGAGGTGTGTGGGGATTGGACATGACTAGAGAATGTGAGGTAGTTTACAGTGTGAACAAAGAGAGAGAGAGAGAGAGAGAGAGAGAGAGAGAGAGATGAAAGACGAAGAATGCCAATAGAAGATTAAATTTTTTGTCCAGGTTATAAGGTTCTTACCCTCATTATGAGTAGTGATGAGGACATGGGACCGTCCAACCGAAACACCTATCTCTCAATGAGGATCTTATGTCCTTGTAATCAATGCAAGCATGCTGTGCGACGGACAAGACGCGTTTCTTTGCAGCACGTTCGCGAATTTGGAGAGTTCGATCCATCTATTATAGATCGAGTGGTTGCCAATTATAACTCGTCAGACTCTGACGCTGGCCAACACGCAGGAATCTTGCAACCCAATAGACGTGTTCGCAGGTGCTTTGATCAAGCACCATATGTGAGGCCACAAGATGTAGCCTCTGAAGGCTCAGGGGATGATCATGCAGACCACATTCCCAACGAGGCAATGTTTGAGCCTGAGATTGATGAAATGATCGAGACGAACATGGATTCAAAAAGGCTTATCTATAATGATATGAAAAGTGAAGCCGATACGCCATTGTATGATGGAGCACGTGTGTCTAGATTGAAGGCGCTCCTAGTTCTTCTCAACATGCAAACAAAGTTTGGATGGAGTGACACTAGCGTCACAACGCTTTTCAGGTGATATATTACAATGTGTTTACTTTAATAAAAAACTCTAGATGTATAATGATATGATAGATTTTTACACAATTGTACCGTATTTTTTTCGTTGTGTAAATTGCTCAAAGAGCACATACTACCAATTGATAATGTGATGCCAGATTCCAGAGAGGAATCAAGAAAGATTTTTCAAAACTTGGGGATGGATTACAAATCGATCCACGCTTGTCTTAACGACTGCATTATTTTTAGAGGGGAATACATAGACATGGAGAAGTGTCTGAAATGTGATTCCGAGAGATGTCGAGTAGATCTCCACGGAACAAAAATTTCACAAAAGGTTTTGCAACATTTTCCTCTTCTTCCTCGCATCAAGAATTTCTTTGAATGTAAGTCCATGTCCGCCCTAGCATCATGGCATGAGGAGAATAAATCTTCGGATGGTGTGCTAAGGATTCCTGCATATTGCACATCCTGGAAACATATAGATGAAACATGGTCGGATTTTGCTAGGGAAGCTTGAAATTTGCATCTAGGCCTAGCTATGGATGGCGTAAATCCATTTGGTCAAAGATCAACATCTTACAGTGTATGACCGACCCGTTGTCATCGTCAACTACAACATTCCCCCGTGGTTGACCACAAAGAAGGGGCACCTATGGCTAAGCTTGATTGTGTCGGGGCAATATAAAGTGAAGAATATGGATGTGTATCTTCGCTACAAGAGATTTTGAGGATCGATTATAGAGGATTTTTTTGTCGACTTGTTCGACGTGCAATGGTTCAAGATAATCATGGAGCTGGGTCGCAACGCTACTGTGCGTAGAGGAGAGTCTGGTTTCCTTGAGGTGGATTCAGCTAAGAAATGGATTGACCTAAGAGACACTTTCGTACTACCCGAGCATTGTGAACTAGTAAGAATGTAAATAGTAAACATCCAATTTTAGAAGTTATGTGCTTGGAAGCTCTCATGTAAGTTATGTGGCTCTGGCAGGTGATATTTCATCATACAAAGTCTACATCAAACTGGTGGTACATTATAGAGGTAACCCCTCGTAGTTCACAGATGTATGAAGGCTACCATGTGCCAATCACAAGCGGCATCAATGGAGGAGATCGGAGAAGATGCTCAATCAGAAGCCGTTGAGGTGGTGCCAGACGAGCATCGAGCTGCTACTCTCTATGGGGTGCATGCACAGGATCTACAAAATTAAACGGAGGACATGTGTTTAAATGAAGAGCTCTATATAGATATAAGAAGTTATGCTGAGCTTTGCGAGGATGAGAGACCTCTTAAAGACATAAATATTGTATTTGAACAATTTTGCTATGTTTTATAATATATGTTGTATTCACGTGGCTTTTTGTCCATTTCTGTATATATGCATCATTGCACCATTGTATTTAATGGTCTTTGCGTCCATTCCAGGTACGTATGCTCTAGGTATGTTCTCACAAGCAGGGACGACGAGCACTGCGCTCTGATGTGCGATGGAGACTGAAGCTGCAATCGCGAAGGTCTGCTCAATATAGATGCTGCTCGTCCCACTGCTAGATCTAGCTGATCGGGTGAAAGAGACACTAAGAAGCACTACTACTGCTTCTCAGTGTCTCTTTCACCTGATCAATTAGATTTAGTGGTGGGGCAAGAAACTTCTATGAGTAGACCTTCGCGATGCAGTTTTAGTCTCCATCACACTCGGAGCGCAGTGCTTTTACAAATTCAACGAAATCTCTCTACACAGGAATCCCTCGCCCTTTATGAGTTCCCTCTCTCTCTATCTCTCTACATAGGAATCCCTCACCCTTTATGATTTCCCTCTCTCTCTCTCTCTCTCTCTCTCTCTCTCTCTCTCTCTCTCTCTCTCTCTCTCTCTCTCTCTCTCTTTCTCTCTTTCTCTACTTGTGCATGTTTTGTTCTCCATTCATTCAATATTAAGTTTAAATGTTCGTGTGTTTAATGCAGGTATGGATGATGAGGAGTTTCTTTCGTCTTTGTCACCCCAGCAGAGACAGTGGTACGTGGAGTGTCGACATCACTCTGGCGCACCATCCCGCATTCCTACTTAAGCTGCATCTCCCTCTGTTTCGGAGCATTCAGTGCGCTACGAAGCTTCTGTGTCGACAAGGCGATCTTCACACTCTAGTGGTGGCGGCGGCGGTTGTTGTGGGGATGCCGCCGCCAATGCCTCAACACCGCCTCGTGTTCGAGAAGTCTCTTTACCCTCCCCTTCTTTGCTCAACACCATCTACACCAGGTTTTGCCTGGTTGACGATCGTTCCTAGCGGCTACACACCACTAGCTACTCCTCCAGGAGTCACTCCAGTCGGCACTCCTCGCTTCGAGGCCCAGAGTCCAGTGGAGACACTTGACGTCCGTACCCCCGTCGACACGCCGTTAGAGACCCCTGCCAAGACACCCACATTCACGCGTCACCAGCGAGAGGGCTTGCCTTACTCTGTCGACTTCACTAGTCGCATCATCTTGGATGATGAAGGCAAGAATGTGATCTCGCGCATGCGTGGTCTTTGCTCTCAGGTGTTTAGACACTACATCCTAAACACCTGGAGTGAAGTACCAAGTGATTTAAAAGACAGAGTCATCAGCATGCTTCATGACGAGTTTCCCATTCCAACACAGGATGACCGCTTCAATGAAGACATGATGAAGGTTCGAATGCACAAATACTGCAAGGACAAGCGTTGCGAAGTGCCAAAAGCAATTAAGCATGGGTTTAACATACGATATTGGCTGGCCAAAGAAGATTCGAAGAATGTGAAGAAAGAGCCGTGCAAGAATCCTGACAAGTGGAAGCAACAAAAGGAGGCAGCGAGAGCGCGAGTAGAGGCAGGGAGCTCGCACCACTTGGGGAGTGACGGGTGGGCATCATTTGAGGCCGATTTTGTAAGTGTTTTTGCATTGCTCTTTAGGTTTGATAGTTTAGGGTTTAAGGGTTTTTAAATTCTAACATAATGGATTCTTCGTATGTTTTGATACTGGTTGATGACAGGACGTGACCCCACACCGTACCAGAGCGAGTACGCAGGTAGGAAGGGCTTAATCGCCTTGATGGACATATAGAGTTCTTGCGGCGGTGGTACAGCAAGTTTTGGTCGACACAGGGAGAAGCTAGCAGGCAGGTGCCCAGTAGTAAGCAGGATGATGGTATCAGACTTGGGCAGGTATCAGATGCATTTTTGAGCAGGTCTCACAGTGATGTGTGTGCCAAATGTTTCTTTTAGCAGACCGACGGGTTTTTTCAGGCTCACTCTCTCGGGCCTTTAAAGTGGTCAGATATTCTTGCACGGGAGGGCACCATGCAATGTATGTTGAGTGCTTGCCCCACTTGGACAAGGTCCGAATTTTGATGATTCCCGGAGATGGATGGATAACTATTTATGATCGCGAGACCGGCGGCACAAAAAGTGAGCCTCGGGCTTGCTTCTGATCATTGGCAATGCAACGGGAAGCTGACCCCATTGGTTTGGCCCTTGGCTTGACATTACTCCCCCCTTGGAGAAGCGTTTTCGTCCTCGAAAACAAAAGTGGGGAATTTCTTCTTAAGAACACTAATGTTTTCCCAAGTGGAACCTTCCTCAGGTCGACGATCTTTCCACTTGACTAAAGCTTGACTACGTACATGTTGACGAGTACGTAGTTCATGAAAATCTAAAATGCGGTCAGGTTCATGCAGTTGAATGGGAGGTTCAGTGAAATCAACCAATATCTGTTGGCCGATAACATTGTCGTCCCCATGCAAGCGTTTACGTAAACGACTTACATGAAATACCGGATGGACACGAGAGTGCGCAGGTAACTGAAGTTTGTAGGCCCTATCACCAACTCGCTTGAGTATCTTGAATGGCCCACAATAACGTGGAGATAATTTGGGTGTAGGCCCAGTCTTCAGACTTTCTGAATGCTCTAGCACACGCAAAAATACCTCTTCCCCTTCCGTGAAGGTAACTTGCCGACGTTTCTCATCAACATACTTCTTATACCGATCGAACATTTTGTCGAGCAAGTCTCAACATTTCCATATGATCTTGGAGAAACTCCGTGACCTGTTGGCGCTTCTCAGTTGCCAACCCCACCGTCACTGGTGATCGAGGTTGAAAACCATACATAAGCATGAATGGACTAAAACCACTTGTAACATGCTTAGCACTATTATATGCTTAGCACTATTATATGCAAACTCAAGAATAGGAAGATAATCTTCCCAATCTGATTGCTTCTTGCTAACGTATGCTCGTAGCATATCCTCTAGCACTTGGTTGACTCGTTCAGTCTAACCATCTGTTTCAGGGTGATCAGCCGTACTTAAATTAAGTTGTGTACCCAATCATTTAAAAACAGCCCTCCAAAAATGACTGTTAAACTTGGGATCACGATCACTCACAATGTTACTTGGAAATCCATACAACCTATAAAGATTGTCCACAAATAACTTAGCTAATTGTGGAGTCTTAATGGTTGACTTGGTTGGAGTAAACCGACAAAGTTTAGTCAACCGGTCTACGACCACCCATACCGAGTCATGTCCTCGAATAGTGGTTGGTAAACCCACAATAAAATCCATGAAGATACTTTCCCATTTACCATGGGGAATCTCTAAAGGATGTAAGAGTCCTTCTGCTTTCAGGCGCTCTGCTTTATTAACTTGACATTTTTAGCAATGCAAGACATAGTCTTGAACATACCCATGCAAACCTGGCCAGTAAAACTGTCATCTTACGAGTGCATAAGTTTTCTTAATTCCCGAGTGCCCTGCACTTGGACTATCATGACATTCATAAAGATTTTGGCGCCGAATGTCCGCGTCCGTCGGTACACACACTCACCCCTTGTGGAGTAGGTACCCATCATCTATGAAAAAATTCTTCCATCTCTGCAGTTCATCACTCGAAAGAGGAGAACTGAGTGTGGAGGAAAAAAAACCACTACCAACATTGGAGTGATAAGGATCCCTCTTTCTAACATAGCTCCACACCTTGGAGTATGCAGTATCATGCTCGCACTTACCTTTGAGAGATTCCAAAAATTCACTCCGCAATTTCGTGAAAAGGAGAGAGTTGATCTCTGGCATTCGGCTGAGAGCATCAGCCACTACATTGTACCGCCCTTTGCGATATCGTAGCTTGGCATCATACTTCTGAAGAATCTGAGCCCACCTGGTCTTGCGACCGTTCAAATTACTTTGTTGTGTAAACCACTTGATGCTTTCATGGTCAAACACAATCTCGAACTCTGCACCATACAAATAATGTCGCCATGTCTTTAAAGCAGACACTATTGCATAGATCTCTCGTTCGTAAGCAGAGTAATTCTGTTGTGCTGAATCCAGCTTCTTGCTTTCAAATGCAATTGGCCTTCCCTCCTACAGAAGGATTGCTCCAATCGCATGATTACTAGCATCCATTTCCAAAATGAATGGCTTTAAGGGATCCACAATAGCCAAAACAGGAGTTGTGGCTAATGTGTCCTTAAGTTTGTCAAAACTTTGCTATTGTTCTAATCCCCACTGAAAGGTCTTGCCCTTGGATTTCAGCTGATCTGTCATGGGAACAACAATATGGGCATAGTTTTGAACGAATCGACGATAAAAACCTGCAAAGCCTAAAAAAATATTGAGCTCTTCCACATTTTTGGGAGAGGGCCACCTCCGAATGGCATCCACCTTGGATTGGTCCATGTGTAACCCTGCAGCCAAAATAACATGCCCCAAGTAGTGAATTTCCTCCTTGAGGAAATCACATTTGGATTCCTTGGCATATAACTGATTTTTGCATAACAAATGAAACACTTGTTTCAAATGTGCTAAGTGCTCTGCCTCAGAGGCACTATATACAAGAATGTCATCGAGGAAAACGATAACAAACTTTTCCAAGTACGGTCTCAAGACACTATCCATGAGTGTCATGAACGTAGCTGGAGCATTGGTTAACCCAAAGGGCATCACCAAAAACTAATAATGTCCAAACCTTGTTCGGAACGCTGTTTTGGGTATATCCGCAAGCCTGATGCGTACTTGATGATACCCAGATCTTAAATCAATCTTTGAAAATATACGAGCGTGGGTGAGCTTATCAAACAGCTCATCCACTCATGGCAATGGGTACTTGTTCTTAACAGTAACCACATTTAATCCATGCACGGTAATCTACGCACATGCGCATACTACCATCCTTTTTCTTCACCAAGAGAATGGGAGAGACCCATGGTGAAGAACTTCGTTGAATAAACCCTCTACTGAGATAGTCAGCAAGCTGACGTTGATGGAGCAAAAGATGTCATGCGCACACTCACTGTTGGAGCTATATATGGCTCACTCTACTGAACTTGGTCTCACCTATATATTTGTATCTTGTCCTCAATATGAATCAGTCTTTGGGAGCGTATATGGTGTGTCTCTTGTCTCGTCTCTCTCTCTTTCTCTCTACATCTCAACATGGTATCAGAGCGGTAACGATCACGCGCCGATTCAATTCATGGTGACAACAGTATGTGTATGCGATTCGCATGTAAGATTCAAAATTGTTACAAATTTTATTTTTGAACGTTGATTCTTGTTAACTGTGGTTGTTTTGTGTTAAGAAGAATATGATTAGTGTTTTATGTGGCGTTTATTTATAATCAATCTAATCGTTGATTACGTTTTCTTGTTAATGACACCCTGAACTTCATCTCAATTTTTCTTGCTGTTCTGCTCAAAATTTGGAGAAACGGGAAAAGCGCAATGGCACTTTTCATCCAAAACTTGTTCGTCTCCTCGAGCTCTTCGATTTGAATTCTAGGTTTGCGTCAATCGGAGTTCGCAGCAGAAAGTTATGCTGTTTTTACTGCAATAGAGCTTGACGCAGCTTTCTTCGTCCTACTTCTTCGTGAAGCGTCCGCGATCGTTTTTCTTATTTTGGCGTTAACTTTTTCGAGAAGATTTAGCTTTTTGCTATTCGTATTGTGGCCGTCAATCTTGCGTCTCACGCCACTCTATTTTGAGGACTCGTTTATTATTAACGTCTCCTTTACCCTATCTTTTTTGGGTGACGTCTCTCACATCTTTGGACGTTCCTTGAGCATCCTTCTTACGTTTATCGTTGACAGAACGCAGTACTCATATCTCTCTCATTCTCAATTGCGGCCTTCACCATATATGGTGTGCAGATTCTGCGATCTTATCTTATACGTCTTCTCGCAACAAGATATGGCTATGAATATTCTCGTCAACGGCTTTCCTTCTGGCCAACGTTCTGTTCCTCCTTTCCAAGGTCAAGGATTTCCAGGCTGGAAAGCAAAGATGTTGTTAATTCTTGAAGGCGATGAACTCTCCGATGTTGTTCTTGGAAATCGTGTTTGTCCGCCTCAGCCTGTTGATATGGATAATGATAACGTGCTTATCACTGAAGGACCTATATTTGAAGATTGGAATGTTGCCTATACGGATTGGCAACGACGTGATAAAGCAGCTCGTCGGTATATTCTTTCTGCTCTTACTGATTCCCTTTTGCTTGATATGTATGAACTGCCTACTTCCCATGACGTATGGAAGTACCTTATTGCAAACTTTCAGAAGAAATCTGTTACAGAAATACTTTATTTGAGAGGGTTGCTTAACAAGTTATAATATGAAGTTGGTACTGCCATGACGGGACATATTGAGTCTTTCAAATCTATTATTAATCAACTTGCTGCTGTCGGTGATCCTGTTCCACAAAAGCAACTGATTACACTTCTCCTTGATACGGTGAAGGACTCTTCTTATGATAACATTGTTACTATTCTCTCTAATAAAGATGGTCTTGATTTCGACCAAGCTTGCATGTCTTTAATTGAATACTCTCAACGTCAAGAACGTCGGAATGCTGGTCATGATACAGCTATGATTTCACAAGAGGAGACTGAGTCACAACAGATGGAACGTGCTTTTTATGCTCGAAGGCGTCCATTTCAACGAGGAAACCGCAGAGGTGGCCGTCGCGGTAATATTTTCTCTCGTCTCAAATTTCCTAATAAGCAATGTTCTTACTACAACAGAAATGGCCATACTGAAGATGATTGTTAGGCACGTCAATATGATGAAGAACACAATATTACCACAAAACAACCTCGTTTATCTAGAGACTCTTCTTCTTCTTGTTGTGAATATTGCGGACGATCTGATCATCCCACTCATATGTGCTATAAGCGTCGATTCGACACAGATCGGAATAGAGCATATGCTACTGAACATCGAAACAACATTGTACCAGAAACAAGTTGCGTCCTATGTTCAGTTGCTCCAGACAGAATACTTCATGTACGTGATGGATCACTTTTTATTGTCGATTCTGGTGCTACAAGAAATATGACATATCAGTCTAAGTGGCTCCATAACTATCATCCACTGCCAGTTCAACGTGTTGTTTATCTTGCTGATGATACTACTTGTCAAGTAAAGGGTATTGGAGATTTATATCTTGGTACCTTATCTTCTTCCACTCGAATTTTGCGAGGAGTATTACATGTACCAGATCTTCAACGTAATCTTCTTTCAGTTACTAGACTTGTTGATCTTGGTCTGTTTGTTGGATTTGATTATACCAAATGCCGAATTGAGAAAGATGGACAGACTATAGCCACTGCTTCTCGAAACGGTAATTTATTTGAACTCTCTCTCAACGATGCTGTAGCAAATATTGTCACTGCTCCAGGTGATCATGATTGCAAAGTATGGCATCACCGTTTTGTTCATGCTGATTTCTCAAAACTCCTTGATCTTCAACGTCGTGATCTTGTTCATGGCATGGATCTTAAAGACCATCCCCATATGGGAATTTGTGAATTTTGTGCTCTTGGGAAACACAATCGTAAACCCTTTCCTCTTTCAAATACAACTCATTCTCATGACATCTTGGATCTTGTTCATACTGATATATGTGGACCTCTACCTTCTTCGAGATCACAATATCGCTACTTCATTACTTTAATTGATGATTTCTCAAGGTATACGACTGTATTTCTACTTAGACAAAAATCTGAAGCCTTATCTGTTTTCAAACAATTTCACAAGGCTGCGGAACTTCAAATTGGTCGTCGCCTTAAGAAGCTTCGTAGTGACAATGGAGGCGAATATGTTTCTTGAGAGTTTGTGAGTTACTGTGCTGACACCGGAATTCATCATGAACACACTATTCCATATTCGCCTCAACGGAATGGTGTTGCTGAACGAAAGAATCGCACTATTCTCAATGCTGTAAGATGTATGCTGATTCATTCTGGCTTATCTCGTGTTTTCTGGGCTGAAGCTACTTTGACAGCAACATTTATTCAGAATCATCTTCCTACTACTGCACCCTCTGGTAAGATACCCATCACAGCATGGACAGGTGACATTCCTTCTGTATCTCATTTTCGAACCTTTGGATGTATTGCTTATATTCATGTTCCCAAAGAAACACGAACAAAGCTTGATGCTCTTGGTCTTAAAGTTATTTTTATTGGATATTCTGACACTTCCAAAGGCTACAAATTCTATGACCCTTCCTCCAAGAAAGTAATTGTGAATCGTGATGCTACTTTTAACAAACAGCTTATGGGAGGCTCATGGTCCATGGATGATTCTGATGATACTAAATCATTGCTTCAGGCTTTTCCATTTCTTTCAGAAGATGAAACACTTCCTATAGAGCAACTTTCCTCCTCACAACCATCCATTCCAAATGTTGCCAATGATGATATTGATATTTTTGTTGATCTGCCTATTGATTTTGAACATGGCTCATGTCATGTTTATGATGACGATATTGCTGATAATGCTTTTTCTACTTCTGAAGATCCCGTTACTTATGATGAAGCTATCTCTTCACCACAAAAGGATCAATGGCAAGAGGCTATGGAAGCAGAGTACGATTCTCTTATCTCTAAAGGTACATGGATACTAACTGAATTACCTCCTGGTCGTACAGCTATTAAATGTAAGTGGGTGTATAAAACAAAAGTAAAAGCAGATGGATCTTTTGACAAGTTCAAGGCGCGTTTAGTTGCAAAAGGTTACTCCCAAGTAGCTGGTGTTGATTATCAAGAGACTTTTTCACCAGTTGTTCGCATTACAAGTGTTCGAGTTTTATTGGCATTTGCTGTGCAATTTGATTTAGAAGCTCATCAAATGGATGTGCGAACTGCTTTTCTTAATGGTGACTTGGAAGAGGAAATTTATATGGAACAACCAGAAGGGTAAAGAAGACCTTGTTGCTCAACTCCATAAGGCACTATATGGTCTCAAACAAGCTTCGCGAGCCTGGTATACAAAATTTGATCTTTTTCTCACCTCTAAAGGATTCATCTCTTGCTCGTCAGACCCCAACTTATACATAAAACGCCAAGGTAGCAGTTTTGTGATTCTTGCTCTTTATGTGGATAATACCATCCTTGTTTCCAATGATTTGGGATTTCTTCAGCAAGTGAAAAATTTATTGTCTTCTGCATTCGATATGGTGGATCTTGGAGAGATTCACTCTTGTCTTGGCATTCAAATCCAATGGAACCGTACAAAAGGTATTTTATTTCTTCGACAGTCAAAGTTTATTGCAGATACTATTCAAAAATTTGGTATGGAATCTGCACATTCAGCCAACACACCTTGTCTTGCGAGCTCTACGAAGAATACTTCTGACAATGGCGGTCAGCTTGTCACAAATCAACCTTATGCTAACTTGATTGGATGTCTTCAGTTTATTGGCATGAACACTCGTCCTGATATTTTGTTCGCTGCTAACTATCTTGGATAACATCTTGCATGTCCTTCTCTTAAGCATTGGTCTGCTGCAAAGCGTGTATTGAAATACTTGAAAGGCACTACAGATTTTGGTTTAGTCTATCGACGACAACTCACATCGGATTCTATGCAATCTCTTTCTCTTTTGGGTTACACAGATGCAGACAGAGCAAGCTCACATTTATCTATGCGATCAACTAGTGGAAATTGCTTCTTTATAAATGGTTGTCTTGTTTCTTGGACCAGCAAGAAACAACGTTGTGTTGCAGTTTCTACGACTGAGTCAGAATATGTTGCGGCATCACTTGCAGCTCGTGAGTTGATTTGTCTTCGACAAATGCTGGTTGATATTGGTCACTCTCCTCTTTCTAGCACACCCTTGCGGTGTGACAACCAAAGTGCTATTAGTCTTGCAAAAGACTATGTTCAACATAATAAGTCAAAGCACATTGCTGTCCATTATCATTATGTCAGGTATGAAGTACGCAAGGGAACCATTATGGTTGAACACTGTCCAAGTGACCAGATGATTGCAGACATTTTGACTAAAGGCCTCAATGAGTCACGTTTCATCCTCTTGCGCTCGGAGCTTGGAGTTGCTTCGGCCTCACTCTTTCTAGATTAGCTTCTTTTCTATTGTAATAGCTTTGTACATATGACATTGTAATCTTTTAGGTACCATGCACTATGCACACTCCACATTTGCACCTTGTGATATCTAAGTCACTTGAATATTTGTACATAGATGCACAATTCACTTTCACATCATCACCACTGGTTCATATTTCACATTGTATAGGGGCTTGGGTTTTTCCCTTGAACTCCCCAAGGGTTTTTTCATCCAAAGCTAGAGACCTTTGTTTGAGTGGGGGTGTTGGAGCTATATATGGCTCACTCTACTGAACTTGGTCTCACCTATATATTTGTATCTTGTCCTCAATATGAATCACTCTTTGGGAGCGTATATGGTGTGTCTCTTGTCTCGTTGCTCTCTTTCTCTCTACATCTCAACACTCACACACCCAGAAATCTCAACACAATACAAGGAATTTACTTAAATTCCTCACCTCATTCACCACCACTTAAAATCTCCCTAAAAAATTATACCCACAAGCTCAATTCAAACTCCAAACGCCTCGACCTACAAGCCCTTGCCTACCCGTAGACACTACAAGGTGAGTCGAGGTGATCAACATTGGAAATCACGCTTGATGGTGACCAAAATATACAAGAAAAACCATCAAAAACCCAAAAAATCCAGCCACAAAAGGTCACTCTAAAACCATTGCAAAGCCTTCACCAAACCCCACTCTGTTGGACTCTTTGGAGTAGCGCCAACCCTAATGGCACCGATACAGGGTCACATAGTCTTACAGAAAGCCGCACCTTCTTCCCTCAATTCCTTGCACACACACATCCATGGAAACCTCATAACTTCCATATACTCTCCCAAGTGCAAAATTGAAGAGAGAAAGCTCTCATTCACTCCTCCATACACTCGAAAACAGGACGGGAATGCAACGGGACTGCACTAGACCACCTGTAGGAACCCTGCTTCCTTCCCCACACAGAGAGGTGAAAGTGTCAAAACTTGGATTCCAAAATGCTCCTTCAGCCCAAGCACTCATGGCAGCGTCACTGATGTGGAAATTTGAAGCCATTTCACACCTTTTTTGACCATTTTTTGACCTTAAGTTTTGGCCCAATTTTGGCCAGTTTTGACCCCTGGCGGGCATTTTTCGTAGGAAAAACCCCAAACGGACTCCAAAATTCACCAAATTTTTCACGCTTGATCCTCGATACCCAAATCACATTTTCACATCCCCACATTCCATTTTTGACCACTTCTAGGACGATGCACGTATCACTGTAGATCAGGCGACGCAAATAGACAATTACCGCATGTGTCAAACTTCTCGAGCGGGATGAGAGTACCCACACTTGTCACTTGCATTATTTACATTCTAGAAAGCTCAAACAAATTATATCGATCCAAAATAATCTACCTAGAACCATATCCAAGGCCCTGATACCCTATCCAAGAATGTACGTATGCTCGACTGCCGACACGCAAGCACGCATATTTACAATGTGCAATTGCACCTTTTTCCGAACTTGAAACCACTTTGCAAAGCTCCCAAATGCATGTATTTACATATTTTTATACATATGACCATACATATAAACGCTACTTTGTACACGCCAAAAGCGGTCTATCATCATTGCCCACCCTCTAGGTAGAGCATTTATGCTCAACCAAGAGACTATTTGCATCTGGAACCACGTCCCTTGCAAAATATTTCTTCAGTCTATAACCATTTATTCTATAGCGCAAACGTTCACCAGACAATTTTTCCAACTCATAGGTGCCATTAGAAAATACATTCTTCACTCTGTATGGACCCAACCATCTGTCCCTCAATTTCTTCTAAAAAATAAAATCCAAGCGAGAATCATACTTCATCACCAAATCTCCTTCTTTGATCTCTTTCTCTGGCAGCCTCTTATTCATTTTCTCCATCCTTGTTTTTGCTTGTTGAAGATAATAATCAATGGCTTTTTCTCTATTCATTCGCAACAACTCTAGAGAAAGAATTCTTTCTTGCAGCTTGTCACTATGCTCACCTTGCATTCTGCACAACAACTTCAAGGCATCCAACTACACTTGTATGGGCATAAGAGCTTCCTTTCCATAAACAAGTTCATATGGTGTAAACTGTGTTGACACTCTATAGGCAGTTCTATAAGCCCACAAACACTTTTCCAAGTCCAAGTCCCACTCTTTAGGATGCTCTCTAGCATACTTTGATAGCATCTTCACAATTTGACCATTGCAGTTCTCAACCAACCCATTGCATTGTGGGTAGTAAGGAGAAGAATGCCTATGCTAAATTTTCAATTTCTCCATGAGATCAGCAACAAGTTTTCCCCTAAACCCTGGTCCACGATTAGAAATGATAACCATAGGAGCTCCAAACGTGCAACACACCTGTTCATATAAAAAAGAGGCCACTCTTCCTGTTGTTACATCTTTTACTGCTCTTGCCTCAACCCATTTTGTCAAATAGTCCACAGCCACAAGGATATACCTTTTGCCATTGTTGGTCCTCGGCATTGAACCTACTACATCTACTCCCCATTTTGCAAATGCATCAAAAGACATTATAGCTTTCTGAGGCTCAGCCAAAAGCTTCCGATTTGCAAACACTTGGCATTCATGGCATGACTTGCACCAAAAATAAGCATCTCTCATCATAGAAGGCCAATAGTAACCTGCTCTTAAAACACGAAAGACAACCTGATCCTTGCCTTGATGGCCTGTTTCTTCATGGCAGTGCTCCAAAATCAAGCCTATCTCTTCTTTGTACGGCACTTTTCTCAAAATGCTATCCTTGCCATAAAGCATGAGATCCTCACCTAACAATATGTAGTTTCTTGCTTTTGCAACTATTCTCTGACGCCGAACTTTTGACATGCCCTCTGGACATTTCCCTTTACCAAGAAATACTTCTACATCTTGCAATGATTCCCTTCCTGCATACAAGGCTTCCTTGACCTTTAAAGGAGCTACCAAGGCATCCAACTTGTCCCTAGCCAACTCATCAGCTTCTTTATTCTGCTCACGAGGAACATTTTTAAATTGTATCTTCTCAAACTCATGCAAAAGCTTCTTGATGCCATAGAACCACTTCTTCAAATTGTCTTTCTTAACATTCCACAAACCAAGCAACTGATTCATGACTAGCAATACATCCCCTTTTGCAATGACCCTCTTCAGTCCAAACTCAACACACTGCTTCAACCCAAGGAAAAGCATGAGGTACTTGGCCTCATTGTTACTTTCAGCTTCATCAAGATCGTAAGCTCTAGAAAAGATTACATCGCCTTTTGGGTTCTTAATGACTACCCCATCACTTGCCTTTTGAAGAACTTTCCTATATGCACCATCAAACATCATTGTATACGCATTTGTAATATCTACTTCCTCTTCATGATCATCCTTGTCAACCCTTGGGTAAGATGGAAGCTCCCCCCCCTTATGTACCACTATGTCTGCCAAGTGAGCTTTAACAGAATGATCCACTTTAAACTCAAACTCATACTCTTGAAGCTCCAAAGTCCACTTCAAGATGCGCTTGCTAGACTTCAAATGTTGTACTACATCATGCAAAAGATTCGATGTGGTGAGCACATAGAACTTTTGGGCAACAAATAGGTTTTGAACCTTCGACAAGCAAGAACCAAGGAAAATACCCACTGTTCCATTTCTGTGTAAGAGAACTCGCTTACATTCTTCATCTTGCTCTCAAAATAAATTGGCTTGAAGTTCATTCCTTGCTTTTGTAAGAGAACCGACCCAAAAGCTACTGACCCCACACTAATAGATACATAGAAAATCGACTGCAAGTCAGGAGGACTCATTGTTGGTAAAGCACACAATACCTCCTTGATGCCATCAAAAGCCTGTTGCATGTCTTCATTCCATTCAAACCCTTGAACTCTTTGACTCAATTTCTGGAGAGGATACACATACTGACATAGCATCCAGAAAAAACGTGACAAGTACCTGAGCTTATGCACAAATGATGCTAAATCCTTTGTGTTGTTGGGCGGATCCCTAAGCAACAAAGCCTTAACTTTCTCTGGGTCAGCTTCTATTCCATTTTGGGAAACCACATGTCATAGAAAATGGACTCTGGCATGAGCAAATTTACACTTCTTTGGGTTGAGTTGCCCACCCTCTTGTTGAAGCCTTCCAAAACTCAACCTCAGTTTCCCCAAATGTGTGACCCTTGAGCTATAACACCCAATGTCATCCATGAAAACACGAATGAGCTTACCCAAGTAGGGACCAAACACTCTATTCATCCATCCTTGGAAGGTAGCAAATGCATTAACCAGCCCAAAAGGCATTCTTTTGTAGGCAAAACAACCCCAAGGAGTAATGAAGGTCGTTTTCAATTGATCTTCGATCGCTATCAAGATCTAAAAGTAGCCAGAAAATCCATCCATGATTGAGTAACGTTCATGACCTGATTGAGGATTTCATCTAGAAAGGGTAGTGGATAATGATTCCTTTTTGTGGCAGCATTCAAAGGTTTGAAATCAACACATATCCTAAATCGAAAGATGAAATCTGCTTCCAAAAGCTTCGTCACCTCTTCATGAAGTGCCTTCTCATGAATGCCCCCAACCTCCTAAGCTTTTGAACCTTTGGATTGGCACCTTCTTTTAGATTGATTCTATGCTTGACTCCTTTAGCTCCTTGCAACTCTGTATATTCAGTAGCGAATAGCTTTGGAAATTCCTTGAACATGTCTTCATACTCCTTTTTTTCTTTTTCTGTCAAGTCCTCTCCTAGCATGCTCCTTACATTCACTTTGGTAGGCTCTACAATTGCTTTTGGACTATCCTTCTTCTCCTTGACATTCACATCATGCATCGATGCTTCCTTTTCAACACTTATCCCAAAAAGATCAAGGCATAATTGCATCAATCCTTCCTCTACACTTTCTTCTGATGTCGTAGACGACGCATCACTATCGTATGACGTAGTTTCTGTCAAATTTGTATCTTGCATCTCCAATAGGGGCTGTGTACGGCTCTCGTGTGTCTTCATGTTGTATACAATGGTCCTTCCTTTCTCTTTGTCGGGGATGGTGATCAAGCCCGTGCCCCAATCCTGCTTAGCACCAAGAGTTATAAGACATGGCCTCCATAAAATGATCGGATAAGCATTCTCACCCGCTTGCATCACGTAGCAATCAACCAAGCACTCAATCCCCAAGACTTTTATCTTCACATATTCAGCTATTTCAAGACACCTTGCCTTTTTGTGGTTGTCCATCCTCATACGGATCGAAGCATTCATTGACATCTTAACGCCTGCTTCCTTCATGATAGCCTAGGTCATGACACACACCTGGGCACCACCATCCACATATGCTTGCACTTCCGTCTTCTTTCCCAACATAGCTTCAACTATTGGCACCATATCCACTGGGGGACCAACCCTCAAAGATGACACCATGCTTTGACGCTTTGCCTTCTTGGAAGGAAGCCGCATACTCACACATTTGGTCCACTGCCTCCTCAATTTAGCATTCAAAGCCACCAACTAACCAAAAGATATATTTGCCTTTTGATTTCGTATGTATTCGACAATATCGAAGTCTTCAACACCTTGGCCAAGGAGGTAGTCCTTTGGACCAATTTTCCTTCTTTGCTGCCTTTTACTACTTTCTGGTTTTTCTTCTACCTTAGACTTTCCTTTTCTTGCTCTTGTTTCCCTCTCTTCTTCTGTCTCTTTCTGCCTATCATGCCTAGCTCTCTTATTGGCCAAAACATCCACATCTTGATGCTCAAGGGTAATGATGTTGATAGCCCTACCTTCTCCATTTCCAGGCAATAGTTGTGGTGGTTGTTGTGGCGGCGGTGCTTCTAGTGCCTGTTCTTGATGATTCACTACAAGAGGTTGTGTGCTCTTGTGACGCTGTTAGCGACGGAAATACACTGGGTTTTTATAACCCCCGGCGTCGCTAAAACCATCGCTATATGTGTCGCTATATGCGTCGCTATATAGAGACGCTCGTAGCGACGCTCATAGAGACAGTTTTAGCGACGTTTACACAGAAGACTATAGCGACGCTACAGAGCCATAAATAGCGACGGTTATAGCGACGCCCGAGAGAATGTTTTGTTGGTGGCAGGGCATTCAACCCATCAACCATATTGCACTTGATTCAGTTTTTTAAAAAAGTGCAAGGGTAGATAATAGACCCAAAATAGTCACCCACAAGACGCATTGTTTGCAAAATTGACAATTGTACACATCATAGGCAAAATGAATTGATTGGCAAATGTAATAATGACAATTGTACAACATCATAGGCATAAAGAATTGATTGGCAAAAGAAACTGCGGTGACAAATGTAATAATATACATGGTTCAAAAAGACGTATAAAATCCGTCTCATGATACATAAGCTATGAGAAACCCTAAACTAATGCTATCTAGCTACGGCTAAACTGACGTCGTCTAGTCAGACGTCTCATCCCTTTAGACCGTACTTGCTCTTGTTACTAACTTTGAAGTTGCTGTTGAATTACTAGAGGTTGTCTAGATGGTCATTGTGTCGGGGATGTAGTGACTCTTGCCGCCCTGAAGATCCACCTTCTTCCCTATCTTCTGAAGACATTTCACCAGTACTTTTGGATTGACGGAGCCCACCATGAGTGAAGGCAGCAATACCCTATATTCCATTGAGGGCTTTCTTCACCCGCTTCATGCAGGCATCGCAGTCTATGGAGACCTAAATCTAATCTAATATAACGTAAATCAAAATCTAGCGTAAATAAACGTAAATCTAGTTAAAAATAAACCTAAATCTAATCTAATTTAACTTAAATAAACCTAAATCTAATTTAACGTAAGTCTACATCTAACCTAATCTTTAACGTCTTTTAGGATAGTTTCCTACGACGTTATAACTCTCTTCTTCTTGTGTGTGTGCGCGTGTGTGGATGTGTGTGCCAATAAAAAGAGATAAATGGTATAACCTTTCTATCACCCATGCCAAGTATGATAGATTGATTATGCCATTTCCCTCTTGAATAATAGGTCTTGAGTTCAACTCCTCGTCGGCTAGATCTTTAGGTCTTTAATTTTAATTAGTTTCCTACGAAGTTAAATTAGTTTCTCTCTCTTTCTCTCTCAATGTGTGTGCGTTTTTTTGGATCGTATGCATGTTTTCTCTCTCTTTTCCTCTCTCAATGTGTGCTTTTTTTGTTAATGCATGTTCTCTCTCTCTTTTCCTCTCTCAATGCGTGCGTTTTTTGTTTATGCATGCTCTCTCTCTCTTTTCCTCTCTCAATGTGTGTGTGCATTCTTTGTTTATGTATGTGTGTGTGCGTTTTTGTTTATGTTTGTACTCTCTCTCTCTCTCTCTCTCTCTCTCTCTCTCTCTCTCTCTCTCTCTCTCTCTCTCTCTCAAAAAAACTATGTGTGTGTGTATGTGTGTGTGTGAGAGAGAGAGAGAGGGAGAGAGAAAGAGGGGAAGGGAACATGAGAATGAGGAGAGGGAAGGAGCATACCTGGCTCTCCTTCCTCTCCTCGTGTGTGTGTGTGTGTGTGTGTGTGTGTGTGTGTGTGTGTGTGTGTGTGTGTGTGTGTGTGGAGAAGAAAGAGAGAGAGAGAGAGAGAGAGAGAGAGAGAGGGAGAGCGTTACCTGCTCCTTGCTTGAGGGCGCCGAAAAACTCAGATCTGAGGTCTGAGTTTTCGGGCGCGCTCGGTTATTTTTTTAGCCCAGCTGGCGTCGCTATGAGCATCGCAAATTTGTAAATTTGCGACGCTCATAGCGACGCCGGGAATTTTTTTTTTGAGCGTCGCTGTGTGAGCGTCGCTAATATGAATAGCCTCTTGTAGTGATTTTCTTCTATTCTTCCTCGACCACGTCCATATAAGGGGTATATCCCTCCTCTCTCTCTTGGTGGTTCAGGACAATGAGGGGCGTAGTGACACTCTTCATCACAATTGTAGCATCTTCCTTGTAGCCTTCGTTCCCTACCTCTCCCAGCTGGCCGCTCTTCTCTTTGGTTTCTATTCATTATTTAATTCTTAATTCTTGCAACTGACCTGCAAGATCATGTAGAACCCGGGCCGTAACAGGATCTGGACCTTGAACCACTCGCTCCACTCTATCATCCGTTGTCACAGGGACCATTGGTTGCACCACAACTGGCTCAGTATGTGTCAGGCCTTGCTCCCACCTTCTCTTGATCTTCTTGCTCTTGGCCTCAGCAATTTCCACAGCTCTTTCAAATGTAGCAGGCTCATCTTGATCGACCTTCTCCCTTACACTTGGATGGAGATAATCCATAAACTGACGTACTTTAAAGAAATCCTCTGGAGGTACTTGGGATGCTGCCTCTAATTGAACCCAAAGCCCTTTGAAGTGTTGCAAAAACTCTTTAAAGTTAACATGAAAATCTTGCTGCAAGCCTCTCAATTTTGTGGTCTCTTCTGTTGTGGTTAGCTTCTTTCCAAACCTGTCAAAAATTGCCAGCTTCACCTACTCCCATGTTCGCTTTTTTTCTTCCTCTAAACCTTCAAACCACTCTCCAGCTTCTCCTTTGAGCGCAAGAGGAAATACATGAAGCTTGGCTTCGTCATTCACAATGTGCATACCAAGTGTATGCCACTCGAAATCCGCAATACAGTCCTTCACATCCTCCTTCCCTGTGAACACTGGCCGACTATAAGCCATCTCTTCGGAGTCGCTTCTCCCTTGCGTGAGTAACTCCACAAAAGTTTAAGTCTTGCACCTCAACCAAACCACCACTTTTCTTCAATGAAGCTCGAACTTCACAGCAAAACCGCTTCACCTGGGTGCACAACTGGCAAATTTTTGCTCCCAAGTAGGATCACCAAAGGATGATGGAGCAAAAGATGTCATGCGCACACTCACACACCCAAAAAACTCGACACAATACAAGGAATTTACTTAAATTCCTCACCTCATTCACCACCACTCAAAAGCTCCCTAGAAAATTCTACCCACAAGCTCAGTTCAAACTCCAAATGCCTCAACCTACAAGCCCTTGCCTGCCCGTAGACACTACAAGGTGAGTCGAGGTGATCAACATTGGAAATCACGCTTGATGGTGACCAAAATATACAAGAAAAACCATCAAAAACACAAAAACTCCAGCCACAAAATGCCACTCTCAAACCATTGCAAAGCCTTCACCAAACCCAACTCTGTTGGACTCTTTGGAGTAGCGCCAACCCTAATGGCACCGATATAGGGTCACATAGTCTTGCAGAAAGCCGCACCTTCTTCCCTCAATTCCTTGCACACACACATCCATGGAAACCTTAGAACTTCCATATAATCTCCCAAGTGCAAAATTGAAGAGAGAAATCTCTCATTCACTCCTCCATACACTCGAAAAAAACTTGGATTTCAACATGCTCCTTCAGCCCAAGCACTCACGGAAGCGTCACTGATGTGGCAATTTGAAGCCATTTCACACCTTTTTTGACCATTTTTTGACCTTAAGTTTTGGCCCAATTTTGGCTAGTTTTGACCCCTGGCGGGCATTTTTCGCAGGAAAAACCCCAAACGGACTCCAAAATTCACCAAATTTTTCACGCTTGATCCTCAATACCCAAAGAACATTTTTACATCCCCACATTCCATTTTTGACCACTTCTAGGGCGATGCACGTATCACCGTAGATCAAGCAACGCAAATAGACAATTACCGCATGTGTCAAACTTCTCGAGCGGGTTGAGAGTACCCACACTTGTCACTTGCATTATTTACATTCTAGTAATCTTAAAAACATTATATCGAGCCAAAATAAGCCACCTAGAACCATGTCCAAGGCCCCGATACCCTATCCAGGCATGTACGTATGCTCGACTGCGGACACGCAAGCACGCATATTTACAATGTGCACACGTTGCACCTTTTTCCGAACTTGAAACCACTTTGCAAATCTCCCAAATGCATGTATTTACATATTTTTGTATATATGACCACGCATATAAACGCTACTTTGTACACGCCAAAAGAGGTCTATCAACATTCCTCCTCAGCAGCCTCAAAATGACTCATTCTGTAAGGCGGTTTACTCACTGGCTTACTGCCTGCAACCACGTCTATGCCATGTTTCACATAACGTGTCGGCGGTAGTCGTGGTGCTAAATCATCTGGGAAAACATCCTTGAATTCCCTTAAAAGTTCCTTTAATTCATTAGCAACATTTGCTTGTTTTGAATTAGTAGGCATAGCTAGAAGAGGAGAAAGAGAAGAATGCGGCGTTGAGAAAGTTTTATTCCAAACATTATTAACATTAGAAACATTATCCACATTGGAAATAAAATGGCACAGTGAGTAACACAGTGAGTAGCACAGTGAGTTCTTCTATTGCATCATCAGAAGAGAGCTTCATAAGCTCAGCTGTACAAATAAGTGGTGAGGAAGGTACATCCTTCTCCCCCAACAGTAGCACGTGCACACCATTGGATTCAAACATTAGACTATTGTGCTCATAGCTACGTCTAAGTGATGATCCTAAAGTATGCAACCATTCACGACTAAGAACCACATCTGCCCTCTCCATATTCATGACTTGGAAATCCAAAGAGGTACGGTATCCTTGAATTTCCAGAGGTACATCTTTAACCTGAGTTTCCCATATCTCAGCATCATGTCCGTTAATCATTGCTACCTTGTAGCGATGGGAACTCGGGGTTTGGGGCAATTTGAGTCGTTTCACCAATTTATAATTGATGAAATTGTGCGACACACCATCGTCTACCAAGATCCGCACCCTGTGCCCTTGGATAGAGCCATCCATACGCACCAACTCATGTGGTCCGAAAGTCTGCTGCCACATGGAGGCCGTGATACAGCACTCATGCACCGCCTCGGTGTGTGTTACTTCCACATTAGCAAACTGGGAAGAGGATTCAAGAGGTAAAAGCTGCACCATGTGCACTGCTTTTTCCTTCCCCTTGTCTTGAGCAGCAGATTTCCCCTTGGGACAATCCTTTTTGCTATGTCCAGTTCCCAAACATGTAAAGCACAACTTTTCTTTTTCGGCTTTCTCAAACTCTTCGGTTCAGAGAGGACCTCTAGACCCCTTGGGCTTTTTGGAGGTCTCTGATGCAGCAGATGCAAATTTTCTTTTATGATGCACATGATGTGGAGGTATTGAAACAGGTGTAGTGTCATGCACATGCGAACTATGCAATGCCCGATCATCGGGATCATCATGGATGTGAGCTTGCACTATTGCTTCCTCAAGTGTTTATGGATCCTGGGTTTTAACGTGCTTCTTAAGCTCGGGATTTAACCCACGGATGAACCCACGTACCTGTTGAAAGGTGTCCATCCCTTCCAGCTTGAGGATCACATCCCGATAATGGAAAATATATTCCAATAATGTTTTATGCTGACGCATAGAACATTTGTCCCAGGCGGTCCAATTCTATCCTTCTCATTAGTAGGTAGAAATTCCTTCCTGAAGACAGTCTCAAAAGCTACCCAAGTCTGTGGTAGGATGCCCTTCTCCTTGAGAAACATCCACCATTTGTAGGCCTTGCCCTCCAAAGTCAGACTTGTCTGCCGCACCTTGGCTACATCCGGGGTACGTCTAAGGTCATGAATACCATCACACTTACTGAGAAAATTATTCATGGTGTCCTTGTTTCGCTCATGCTCTTCTCCCCGAAAAATTGGTGGCTTTGTATTTTTCAACAAATTGTCCACCTCTTTTTGGGTCAAAGAGTGCAGCGGTCCCGGAGGAGGGCCTTGCCCGGCACCTGGCCCTTGGCCTGGTGTGAAGCCGTGCTCCTGATTTTGCTGACCAGTAGGGCCCGTGGCCTGCTGTCGCATATGCAACTTAATCAAATCGGATAATGCTGTGACATTCTGATTTAATTGTACAAAAGTCGTTTCAAGCACAGTCATGCGTGTTTTCAATGCACGGAAATCTTGCATGTCCAGCAACTCATACGCATCGTTTGTCACCGTTGTGGCACGATTACCCTCCATGAGAGGAACCGTCCGCGTGGCATCGGCAGACGAAACGTGTGCGGACTGCTCGAAATCGAATGCATGATGCATATCTATGTTTGAATCCATGTTGTGGACGTACTGTGCGAGAAAAGAAAGGAGAATACCTGAATTCCAACGAGCTCGTAGTTGTATGCGATAAGGAACCGTATAATTACGCCTTTGAGAAGAAAGAACGCCGACTTTGAAAGCAAAGTTCAATCCAAGACCACTACCAGCTTGACAACAATGAGCAAAACTGCAGTGGATGATTCACTCGAAAGCACGGAGCAAATTCGAGTTGCGAATAGTCTGGTTTGCGTCGTATGCAATACACCAGATAAATTTGAAAGTTGCCGACAGTTTGTGCAGCCGATGAAGAAGTTGAAAACAGAAATCAATGTATAGTCACTGCCGAGGTGGTTGGCATCGTATGCAACCACCAAATCGGTTGAAGCTTGGTGACCAATTTATAGTTTGTCGAAGCTTCACAAGCCGAGTTTCAGCAAATTCGGACTGTTGAACGTATACCAATCAACACAAATTGGTCTTGATTGCGCCCATCGAATCGGCGATGAGAGCAGGAGAAGAGATGTTGGCTTGCCGATTAAGGGAAGGTGGGTCGAACCCCTTGGAATGGCCACTAGGGTTGGCCAAGTGTGGATGGCAAACCCTTAGGGGTTCTAAAGAAAATAAATAATGGATTCTGTCTGCAGCAGAGGGCGAGCACTGCGCCATGCAAGATGAAGGTCTAGCTCGCGATGGCGAAGGAGTTTGGGGCCCGTCCAAGCACGGAATGTTTCTGTCTTTCCCCAGCGCTCCCAAAGAGCTCAACTCCGGCCAGTTTGGTGCTGCTCGAGATTTGCTCCTTTCCCAACTTGGAGCTCTTGCATGCCACGGCCTCAGCTTCGTCTTCCTCTTCCCTTTTAGGTTGCATGCAACATGCAACAAAAGTAAAAATGTGCCTCAGTTCTAAAGATAGCCTGAAGCTCTGATACCAATCTCAAACCAATGGACTGCCAGACCCGATCAATCCGCCCAACCTCCCTTTTATAGGCTTCCAGCCTGCTTAAACCTGTTCCCACTGGCAGTCGGCCCCTGGCCGAGTCCGTGACCCCATTGGTTTGGCCCTTGACCTAACATTCGAAGGTCGGCATTTTCTGGCGTGTGAACGAGGACCAAGACAAAAAAAAAAAAAAAACTTCAAAGCTATTAATATAAAAAAAGAACGTGTTACAGTGGGTCTGCAATAAACAAGCAACGCGACGGGAAAGGAGGCCAGGTGGTAGATTGCATGAGGAGGAGGGCCTGGCCCCTTGCATGCGAGGAACCAGAGGCCATCGAAGAGGGCTGAGAGAAGAAACAAATGCAGTTGGGAGGAGCCGAGGGCGGCAACACAAGAAGTTTTGGACAACTTCTCACAATATTTCCCACATTGTGACTTACCTCAACATCACGAGCTTCTGTGAGGGAGGCACCGCATACCTAGCTAGGTACACAGTGCCTCTCGAGCATAAGCTCATTATGTTATGAATTGTATGAAAAACACTGAGAAAGACTCCATTTTCCTACATGAGAAAATTTCTAAATCTTCTTGTGCAAGAAGTGGCCTTGAGGTGGCGGGGCTGGACAGTGAAGGGCCGCCACTTGCAGGCTGAAGGCAGCCGCCAGTTGCAGTAAGAGGAGGGCTGCCAGAGGAAAGGAGGCGAATATATGGAGGTTTGATGAGGAGGTGAAGGGCCAGTGAGGCGGCGAGAGCCTGTATACGGGCTGGACAAGAAGGTGGCGGGCCTGAGTACAGGACTGTAAGGCAGCGACTACAGAGAGTCAGTGGGCTGAGGCCGATCGGATGCAGGTCGATGGGGCCTGAAGAGGCCGCCAGTTGATCAGGCTACAGACAGGAGCGTGCTGCATCAAGGTGGCCGCCAGGGCATGAAGAAGACGAGGAGACTCGCCAGGGAGTCGGTTGCAGTAGAGGAGAAGGAGGGAGTAGTTAGAGCCGCCAAGGGGAAGGCCAGTGCATGAAGAGGACAAGGGGAGTGCTGCAGAAGAAGACATCCCGTCGATCATCATTGGGTGATTTGAGTATGGCAATGAAGGGCCGCCAGCTATGAGACTGGTCATATGCAGTTGAAGGACGGTAGTTTTATGCACTTTTGTATGCCATCTTGCAGTTGCTAATCAAATAGCATTGATATAGGGTAAGGGAGCCAGATTAGAGGCGTTTTGTGAAAACGTGATGTTTTTGGAGGGGATTTTGCAAATCTTATCATTTTCAATATTTACGCACTACACGAGATTCCTCATGAAAAGATGAATCTAATGATACCAAAATCAATATTTTTTAGATTTTATTTGAATGCTCCATTTGAGACAATTCATCTTTTGAGGCATTTTGAAGCATTAGAGACACTCAAGACCCAGTAATGGTACACTTTTCAGCAAATCACAACATGACACATAAGCAAGATTCTTGGAATATTTCAAATTTCTTGCCTCTAAATTGGGGGTGGATATGTATCTAACCTGGGGGTCAAAAAATTTCGTCTCTAAACTGGCTCCCTTACCCTAGTCCTACACTTTACATTTTGGAGATGGTTGAAAGTATATTTCTTTCTCCTCGCTCTCGTGTCCAATGCATCATGTCATATGTGTGCTTTCAAAGGGTGTTTAGTGTGTGAGAGCTACCTCTATGGTTTTGGAATATGCAAGCTTGAGGACAAACAAGTGTATGTCAAAGGTTGGGTAGGGGCTTTTAGTGTCGATTGTTACCGGATTGCCTACATGTCACATGGTGCTCTACAGTGTTATAGATGGACGCTCTCTGAACCTACTTTGCAATCGGATCTATCTAATCAGGGTTGGTCGGGTACGGGCTTGGACATTAGTTGTTTGCAAATTGTGTACCTGGATGTGTGTTTGCTAGGGGATAGGGGTGTTGTAAGATCACTGAGCTATATAGAAGCATCGAGTTTATGTGCTGGGGGTTTTCCCATTTCCCCCTTTCCAGCGGCATGGTTAGTATTAAGGTTTACTCTTTTCTATTTGTTGTATTGTTTTATAAATTTTATGTTAATACTTACAGAAAGTTGTCTTATTGATTTTTTTTGCAGAATCCGACAGATATGCCGCTAGGACGCGATGAGACGTTGTCAGGACTTTTTTGGAGCAAGGGATTGCGTATATGTACATGTACATGCATGGTGCATCAAATAAAGAATTGCCCATTTTTCAGAGCCAGGTGGTTACGTGGGGCCCACATGTGTACAGGTAGGACAGGGTGTACATAGTATCGATTTTCACTATTACCAGTACCAGTGTGTTTTTTCTACAATAAGGAGGAGTTGGTAGCGCGTAAAACTTCTCGAGGAAGCTATCCGCGGGCCGACGACATGAGGTAAGCAGGTGCGTCAGATGGCATCGAGTGGCATCAGGAGGTCGAACGGGGTCAATACTTCCACGTGGAGAAGTATGGACACGACGTGGGTGTTTTCTTGTGATACTTATGCAGAAAGGTCATCATGAGGACCACTTTTTGGGGCCACTTCACGTGGTTGCGGGATGCATTATTTGGAAAAACTGTGTGCCAGGTGTGCTGATGATGCAAAAAGGTGACAACTATGCACTGCGAGGTTAGTTTTTGGCCTGTTCGGGGTCCGTTTGAGGTCATCTAAAAAGCCACGGGTGCTCAACTAAAAAAGCTAAGTGTGGGAATTGAAAAAACGGAGAGAAGACCAAAAAAAAATGTGGAGAAGAGAGGAGGAACAGCCGCAAGTGTGTTTTTGGAGCATTTTTTGGCCCTAAACTGCTCATCCGAGGTCAGATTTGAGCACTGTGACATTGCAGGGTCGGGTTTTTGGGCGTTCCAGACGCAATGGCGCTGTCTATTTTGCCAAATTCCTCACAGATTTTTTGGTTTTTTTCTGTGTAATCTTCTCCGGTGAGTGAAGACTCTGTTTGACTTTGTGGTTGTGTCTGGTGTATTTCCTCAATACTGTGTAAACTATTTGCCCCATTGGTATTGGGTTGAGCTTCATTGAGTCTAAAAAACATCAATTTGCCTCCTTTGAGATAAATTGAGAGTGTGTGTGTGAGTGTGTATGTGTGAGTGTTGAGTGGGCAAGTGGGAAATCTCTCTCTTCTCACTCCGTCTGTGTGTTTCCTGTCTCGGCCAGGTTGGTTGTGTAAGCCGAGTGATGCCCCATAATGTGTGTGTGTATCATCCCAAGAGTGTGTGTCGGGTCATTATAGAGGCGTTGTGTGTGTTTCCATCCTGCTCACATTCTTTTAGCACCCCCACGGAGGATCTTCTTCGAGTACCTTCTGCTTCGAGCTTCAAGCTTCGAGATTCGGGGCTACACGTTACAAGTTACAGGTTACAGGTTACAGGGACAGGTACAGGTACAGGTGATTCACACAGATACAGGTAGCTGGAGTACAGTGATATACTAGCGGTGATGTCACTTGCAGTTGTTGTGGGTATGCATCACTTGGCACCTATTTGAGCGCATTTTCTGTTGGATTGTACGCTACTTGTGGAAACTGTCATTGTATGCATTTGTGGATCCATACTTGGTTGTATTTGCCAGTCCCAGCCATTTCTGAGACTTGGTCTGGAAGATAGTCATTTCTGAGACTTGACTATACGCGATTTGCATTAGCCTTCGTGTGAGGGTCGATAGCGTGAGGTTTTTATTGAGCTAGGGGATTCTCAAATGTGGAGATCCTTTTCGTGATACAGGTAGCTGGAGCACCCTTTTTGTGACCTCGCCATAGGCTATGTACTAGTGAGTCCTATTTGATGCTCGGGTTCTATTGTTGACAGTTTATGCATACATATACAGTCTATATTTTGGGTTCACACTGCTCTACTTCTGGGGAAACTCTGTCAAAAATTTTCGAAGTTATGATGGCTGGTTTTTTGGTCTTGTGAGCCATTTATGCTGTTATGCTGCTGAAATTTTGGCAAAATCAGAGGATAAGACAGGTGTGCTTTCTTGGGAGCTGCATGGTTGGCTTTAATGGATGATCAAAATGGCCCTCAATTCACTCCATTACATTTAACTCAAAGAATCCAGATAAATGTTCATGTGTCCAAGAAGATTTTTTTCCAGTAGCGCATAGTCTTTATGTTCGGGCCAAGAAGATTACGAGAGATCTTGGAATGTCCTTTGCCTGTTGTAATTCCGATGATCAACTATGAAAACTCATTTGATGTGCATGTGTTTGTCCTTATCTAATGTTGAGCTCCATTGAAGTTTCTGGGGATTGGGTAGTCAAAAGTTTTGGGTTCTTGCACGTGTGTTCAAAGGGGTTCTCAAAGCATTGTAACTTGGGTAGACATGGATTTCTCTTATCCGGAGTTTCATGGAAGAAGTGATGAAGATGTGGAAGATTTTTTGGAAAAGATGGAGGTTGCCTGCATTAGCAACCAGATTCATGACCCTGTTACGTCTTCTCCAAATTTGTTTGAAGAGTGATGCACAAGTCTGGTCCAAAACATTTGAAGAGGAGTTGCGTGCAGCGGATCCACCTGTAAGATTGAGTTGAGACAATCTAAGGCATGGGTTGGAAGTGGAGTTTGTGAAGATAGAAGATCCTGACAAAGTGTGGCAAGAAGTACAAGGTTTGGTACAAAAGGAAGGTGAGACAGTAGATGCGTACATACGTAAGTTCTCATTGGCATGGGAGCGGATGTGCAAGGCCTTAGCAGCACAGGTACCCCCGCCTGACATGATGAAGAAGGACAGGTTCTTGGCTGGTCTTTGGAAGAATATACGTTGGAGAGCAGAGCTAAAGAATCCTAGGACATATGAAGATGCACTAGAGGTAGCAAGGAACAAAGAGTGGAAGTTATGGAAAATGAGACAGTTAGGGGTGGATTCTTTGCCCATGATGTCTGAATTTCAGCATATAGAGTCTTTACAAGGTCGCATGTCAGGGGTTCATCATGAACCAGTGGTTCCTGTTACTCCTCAGGTTATGCCAACAGTGGTCACTACATCGGTGCAAGATGATGGGCTAAGGCAAGACATGAGGCAAGTGGTAGATTTGATGAAGAATCTTAGCCTAAACGTGCTAGGTCAAGTGGGAAATAATCGAGGTCGAGGGAGGTTTGCAAATCAACCAGGAGGTGAAGAAAGGCCTAGGAATGGTGTTGGACAAAGCAATGGTAGGTTTTGGAGGCAGACGCCCACATGTTATAATTGTGAAGAGTTGGGTCACATCAGCCCGCAATGTGATAAGCCACCAAGGATTGGGGGAGACATGTATCCATTTCCAAGACAGGTGCTAACTAGGTCAAATGATTATGGCATTGAAATTAAGGGAGACGAAGGAACCAGTGGACTGACCCGGGAGGAAAAGGGAAAGACAAAAGTGCTAAGTGTAGTCACCTTGGAGAAGGCATCAAAGCTAGAGGATACATTAGCAATGCCTATTGGGAAGAGGACCACAGAGGATAAGGAAGGAAGAAGTGTCCCAGGTGCTGGTAAGAAGAAAGGAAAGAGCCATGAAGGCGAGGATGTCAAGGCCAAGAGAAAAAGGAGAGCTTGTCGAAAGTTTCACGTTTCAGATTTTCCACTAGGGGATGGGCAATTAAGCTATGACTTAAAGGAGGATCTGACGAGCAGGAAGGCATATGTTACTTTTGGGCAGCTTATAGAGATGGTGCCTAAGCTAAAGCAACAGTGGAAAAGGATGGTTAACCCAATGGAGAAAGAGCCAGAGAGAGGTTCAGTAAAGGTGTTGGCAATGGATGAGCTAGCAGACATTTGTCCAATAGTAGATGTGTGGCATAAAAGGAAAAATTTGGGACAAGGTTATGTGGATGGCGGAGCCCAAATATGCGTCATAACACACTCATGCGTTGAGAAGATGGGTCTGACAGTGGCTGGGGTGTCAGGTTTTTCGATCAGATTGGCAAACCATCAAAAAGTAAAATGCTTGGGTGTTGTAAAGAGCTTAAAAGTGGAGGCATATGATGCAAAGGCACTGGTTGATTTTGATGTGATGCCAGTAGGGTTGGGAGCATATCCTATTATACTGGGCAGACCATGGTTATGTGCTGTGGGAGCTGTTCAAGATTGGCGACATGGTACGATTAGCCTCTATGGAAAGACAGGTACCAAGAAGCTTTATAATATGGACACAAGGAAACGATTAGAGGAGCTTTATGAAGATGAGGATGAGTTTAGTGATGAATACTCTTCCACGGTGACAGATGAGGACAGTGATAGCACTACAAGTAGTGATGAGGATGCTGATGTTGCTTTTCTTTTGATGGACAAAGAAATCCAGGAGTTTGGTTTAGTTGCATTTGCGAATGAGGTTGAAGATGAAAGTGAAGGGCCTTATGAAGTGATTGAAGGGCTGATGCAAACCAAGGTTGAGTTGTCAAAGAAACAAGAATTGATGACACAAATGATCAGTGGAGACCTCTCAGCTACGGAGAAGGATATATATTTGCACATGCTGGCTAGTTTTCCATATTTGTTCATTACTTCATATGAAGAGATCAGAGGGTTCAAGGGCAAAGAGATGCATATAGAGCTGAAAGAAGGTGCTAAGCCAGTGTGGCAAAGGCTAAGAAGGATGGGTCAAGAGCAAATGGGAGCCTTGCGAGAAGAGGTGGACAAGTTGTTGAAGGCAGGGTTCATAGTCCCTGTGGAGACCACAGAATGGGTGAGTCCAGTTGTAGTCAGTCCAAAGAAGGATGGGAAGTGGAGAATTTGTGTAGATTTTAAACCCTTAAATGCACTCACTAAGAAGAACCCATATCCTCTTCCATTCATCGATCAGATCTTGGATTCAGTGGCAGGTTATGAGAGGTACAGTGTGTGTGATGGTTTTTCAAGCTATTTTCAATTGAAGATTTCTCTTAAAGACCGCACAAAGACCACTTTTATTACGCCATGGGGCTTCTATTGCTACACAGTGTTGCCATTTGGGTTGTCAAATGGACCTTCCTTCTATCAAGAGAGAGAAAATTGGGTGTTGGAACCATTCATTGGTAGTTGTGTTAAAGCTTTTATGGATGACTTCTGTGTTTCTAGCAGTAGGGCTGAACACCATGAGAAGATGCAGATGGTATTGGCTCGATATGATGAATGTGGAGGACAAGTAAATCCAAAGAAATGTCATCTAGCACAGCCAAGGGTGAAGTTATTGGGCCATATGGTGTCAGAAAATGGCATTGAGGCTGATCCAGAAAAGGTTAAGTCTATTATTCTTCTTCCATCAAATACGAGTATGAAGCAATTGGCAACTTTTATACACAAAGTGAAGTACATGGCACGGTTTATTCCATTGTCTTTGCAGCTTCTTTATCCACTACAGCAAGTGGCAAATCATGATCCATTGCAATGGGATGACAAGTGTGAAGAAGTGTTTCAAGAGGTGAAAGAGGTGTTAGAGGGGTTGTCAGCCATGCAGGCTCCTGATTGGGAGAAAGTGTTTTATGTAAATCCATCAGTAGGGGATGATGCCGTTGGAGCCATGCTATTGCAAAAGGGGAAGGGCAGCCATTATATGAGGCCAGTGTATTGTGCAAGCCGAGTGAAGTTGGTAGCGGAGAGAAAGTTCTCGGAAGTAGAGCTAGTGATGGCCAGTGTAATATTTGCTTGTCGACGATTTTGTCATTACTTTCTACCACGGAATTTTGTTTTTTTGATGAGTTATGCCTTTTTGCCACAGTTCATTAATGGTACTAACATGTCAAATGTGGTGAAGAAATGGGTAATTTAGCTGCAAGAGTTTGAGTTCTCTTTTCTAGTGGAAGATAGTACAAGGGCTACCCTAGCTGATTTGTTGACCTACAAGGAGAATCCCCTTATTGTTAAATAAGAGGTGGTGAGAAAGGTAGTTGAAGAAGTGCCACAGATCAGCAATGCACATGTGTTGTTCTTTGATGGTTCATACAGAAAGAGCCATGATGCAGCTTCAGGGGGTATAGCACTTTATGATCCAGAGGGGAAGCTAGTATGCAAGAGAGGGTTCAAATTGGATGCTCATAGTAACAATGAGGCTGAATATGCTACTCTAGAAGCCGGATTACACATTTGTTTGAAGCATGGGGTTCGAAGTTTGAGCATAAAAGGTGATGCCTTGTTACTGGTGAAGCAAGTGCTGTGTGTGTGGAAGAGCAAGAACACCTCATTGAAGGAAATGTGCTTCAGAATTACAGGCCTGTTAAAAAAGTTCGAAGCATGGATCATCAGACACATTGAGCGTGCTCTAAATGGAGAGGCACATGAAGCAGCTCAAGGCATGATTGGGGAGCTATTTGTGTTGAGGACCACTTTACCTCTTTATCATGGCCGGGAAAGTTTGGCTCAAGAAGAGGAGTTTTTGCTAACCGGAATCATTCCAAAGGAGATTCAGAAGTCTAAGAAGTATGGCTTTGTGCGTAGAGCATACAGGTACAAATTGATTGGTGATGTCTTATACATGAAAGGGGCTGATCTCGTGTTGAGACTTGTACCTTGTCCGGAGGAGCTTTACAGAGTGTTGGAAGAGAATCATGAAGGCGCATGTGGTGGCCATTTTTCTCTAAAGATCACCTTGCATAAGATTTTGCAAGAGGGGTATGTATGGCCTAGTTTGCACAAGGATGTTCACCATTGGTGTAGGTCTTGCAATAGGTGTCAAGCATTTGGGAAGAGAGTGTTGAAGCCAGAGCTACGAAAAACCATTATGGCGTTTGATGTGTTTGAAAAGTGGGGGATTGATGCAATAGGCCCGTTACCTATCACAAGCAGGGGCAAAAGCTATATCTTGACGGCAGTAGACTATCTCTCTAGATGGGCAGAGGCTATAGCAGTAAAACAGATCACTGCAAAGGATGTGGAAAAATTTGTGTATGATGAAATATGTTGCAAGTTTGGGGTGCCATTAGAGCTACTTTGAGATAAGGGGCCAGGATTTAGAGCTAAATTGCTAGACTTCTTATGCACAAAGATGAAGATTAGGCACCAGCATACCACTCCTTATTACCCGCAGTGTAATGGCTTAAATGAAAGATTCAATGGTGAGTTGGTACAAATTCTTTCTAAAGTGACAGAGCACCAAGGAAATAATTGGGATTTGGAATTGCCTAGTGCATTATGGGCTTACCGTACTTTGGTGAAGACACGTACAGGGTTTACTCCATTTCATTTGGTGTATGGAAAGGAAGCACTATTGCCTGTGGAGGTAGAGTTGCCTGCGGTCAAGATGTTAGAGAAGTTGCTTGGGCCGCCTAGTGATGCATTCAAAGAGAGGCTCTTGCAGTTACAAGAGGTCCAGTTGGATAGGATGAGCGCATTGGAGCATTATGGGCAGATGCAGGATAAGGCTTTGGCAAAGATAAATGAAAAGGTCAAAAGTAAGGGTATCAAGAAACATGAGTTGGTTTTGTGCTACAACAGTAAGTTGGACAACACCTTCCAAAAGAAGTTTCAAATTAAGTGGGAAGGCCCTTTCAAGGTAGTAGAGTATTTTCCAAATGGCACATATCAGCTGGCTAACCTGGATGGTGTTCTGCATAAGTCAAGGGTAAATGGATTGCGTCTTAAATTGTATCATGCTAGGTTGATGATGGTCGAGCAAGATGAGTAGTCTGTGGATCAAGTAGTGTTGGTGAGGTATGAGGAGACCTGTGATGCGGCGAGTCTCATATCTCTCTTTGCTGCTGCTGATCATGAATGATCTAGCAGGCTAGGAGATGGGTAAATTATGTCAGGAGTTTTTTGGAGCAAGGGATTGCGTATATGTATATATACACGCATGGTGCATCAAATAAAGAAATGCCCATTTTTCAGAGCCAGGTGGTTACGTGGGGCCCACATGTGTACAGGTAGGACAGGGTGTACATAGTGCATCGATTTTCACTATTACTAGTACCACTGTGTTTTTTCTACAATAAGGAGGAGTAGGTAGCGCGTATAACTTCTCGAGGAAGCTATCCGCGGGCCAACAACATGAGGTAAGCAGGTGCGTTAGATGGCATCGAGTGGCGTCAGGAGGTTGAACGGGGTTAATCCTTGCACGCGGAGAAGTATGGACACGACGTGGGTGTTTTCTTGTGATACTTATGCAGAAAGGTCATCATGAGGACCAATTTTTGGGGCGTGGTTGCGGGATGTATTATTTGGAAAAACTGAGTGCCAGGTGTGCTGATGATGCAAAAAGGTGACAACTATGCACTGCGAGGTCAGTTTTTGGCCTGTTCGGGGTCCGTTTGAGGTCATCTAAAAGGCCACGGGTTCCCAACTAAAACCGCTAAGTGTGGGAACTGAAAAAACGAAGAGAAGACCAGAGAAAAACGTGGAGAAGAGAGGAGGAACAGCCGCAAGTGTGTTTTTGTTGTTTTTGGAGCATTTTTTGGCCCTAAACTGCTCATCCGAGGTCGGATTTGAGCACTGTGACATCGTAGGGTGGGGTTTTTGGGCGTTCCGGACGCAATGGCGCTGTCTATTTTTCCAAATTCGTCATAGATTTTTTTCTTTTTTTCTGTGTAATCTTCTCCGGTGAGTGAAGCCTCTGCTTAAGTTTGTGGTTGTGTCTGGTGTATTTCCTCAATACTGTGTAAACTATTTGCCCCATTGGTGTTGGGTTGAGCTTCATTGAGTCTAAAAAACAGCAATTTGCCTCCTTTGAGCTAAATTGAGAGTGTGTGTGTGAGTGTTGAGTGGGCAAGTGGGAAATCTCTCTCGTCTCACTCCGTCTGTGTGTTTCTTGTCTCGGCCAGGCTGGTTGTGTAAGCCAAGTGGTGCCCCATAATGTGTGTGTGTATCATCCCAAGAGTGTGTGTGTGTGAGTGTTGAGTGGGCAAGTGGGAAATCTCTCTCATCTCACTCCGTCTGTGTGTTTCCTGTCTCGGCCAGGCTGGTTGTGTAAGCCAAGTGGTGCCCCATAATGTGTGTGTGTATCATCCCAAGAGTGTGTGTCGGGTCATTATAGAGACATTGTGTGTGTTTCCATCCCACTCACAATGTCTGATTAGACGATGTCAGTCTAGCCATAGCTAGAAAGCATTAGTTTCCTTTTGTCATAGTATATGTATCATGAGATGACGTTTATACGTCTTTTTGAAAACCATGTATATTTTTTCAATAATGACAATGGTGTTGTAACTATTATATTTGCAAAGTTTAACAATCAAGTGATTTTGCCTATGATGTGTAAAATTGTCACTGATTTACTTTCATCAATTTACTTTAAAAGTTTTGTATCTTTATTCAGCAAACAATACTATGGATGATGGAGTTAATGGTTATATTGTCTTGTGGGTGACTACTTTGGGTCTATATCTAAGCTTGCACTTTCTTTCAAAGGTGAATCAATTATTGAAACATTCAATATGGTTGATGGGTGGTAGGGCATTCAATGCCCTGCCACTTGAATGTGCCGCCACCAAAAATAATTTCTCTCGGGCGTCACTATGACCGTCGCTATATAAGGCTCTGCAACGTCGCTATAGGTGGCATGTAAACGTCACTATGGTCGTCGCTGTACGCATCGTTATATAGCAACACCTATAGCGACGCTTATATAAATCGTTATAGCAATGCTCATAGCGATGTTTCCGTATCGACGCTCTTAGCGACACCGGGGAGTATAAAAACCCAATGTATTTCCGTTGCTAACAGCGTCACAAGTGCACACAACCTCTTGTAGTGTTAATAGGTATAGGGAGGACACACAAGGAATATTTATCCCTGCAAAGGTCCTCCGACACTTTCCTATCATTCCAAGAATAAAGAGCATGTTCAGGTGCAAGTCCGTAGCCGCTTTGATGACATGGCACTCAAATACTAGATCGATAGATGGTGTCATAACACAGATTTAGGAATTTTGGGAATTATTCAAGTCCCATTTTTTAAAATGAGACTCAAAACTTAAGTATTTTTTGTTGTGTTTGACCTCATGGTTGTTTGCGGGGGCCCTTTGTGCCATACAAAATGAGGCAATAGCACATAAAAACGGGGCTCAAACTTAAGTTCAAGCCTCACTTGTTGCGTTTGTGTGGGATATTAAGAAAAGAATTTAACTTAAGTTCAAGCCTCATATGCCTTGCCTAACTAACTGGCAAGTGGACATACTCAAACTTAGTTCAAGACATAGCACAAGAATGTGAGGTTCAAACATAAAGATCAAGCTTGCTTGTTGTTGCTCTATAGGGTACTAAGATAACAATTGAACTTAGGTTAAAGCTTCACATCCCTCACCTAAGCTAGCATGTGGGCATGAGGCTCAAACATAGCTCAAGGAAATTCTATTGTGACTAGAGGTTGGTAACATAAATTTAGCCTTAACAAATTTCCATAGCCTCAACACATAGCTATATTGTTTTGTGTATACACTACACAATGACCAAATTGGAGGATGACTTTAGAATTCTTGATATGTAAGAACAGGGATTTAATAAATATCACTTTGATTAAATATTGCACCACTCAAAACAATATATTGCAGGACATTTTAAAGAGAGGGAGAGACCACTGGATTCAAAAGCATCATTGAAGACTACAATATTAAGAAAATGAAATAAAAAATGAGAAACAAAAATGGACTTGTTTACAAGCCCTTTTAAAGCATTTTTTGTGTTGAGGGGATCTCAAATGAGGATGGTGTATAGAAACACCAAGATAACAAATGAAGAACAAAAGGATATTAATAAGCACCCTTAGTTATGTAGAAAATTCATAATCATGGGGCTAACCCAGTACATATGTAGTCTTGGTGACATGTTATTTATATTCTTTTGCTTTCTTGAATTGTCAATTTCAAATAATACATCTTGTATTCTAGCATCACCTTGCATTCCTAAACAAAAAAGTGATTCTAGCATGATTCACATATTGTGAAGTCTCGAACCAAGTGCTAGTGTTAGTGCTCCTTAAAAACAAATTGAGTCCCTTCAAAGAGAGATATCAAAACTTTGGAGGAGACATGAAGAATGTATCTTCAACTAGCATCAGGTATGAAACTTTTCAGCACGTAGAAAAATTTCTTAACTTCACCATATCGTCATATACCAAACTTGTCAACCCACAGACCAAGATGAAGCAAAAATCACAAAAATCACCAAGCTTGGAGCTAGACTAATAACGAGTCTCTAGTTGAAGAGCATCACATCAATTTTAGCACGGTGAGGTAAAGACTTTTGATAATGGTTTCTAGCTAGAAAGAGTCTTGTTAGAGCACTCATGAGGATTGAAATTGAGTCTCTAGGTCATGAGGCCCAAACTAATGAGCTATAGACTTATGAAGATTGCTATCAATTAGAAAGGGTTTTGCAAAGTTTTTTAACTCATGAGGCTTGAACTTAAGTTCAATCCTCAATGAAGTATACAAGAATTTGGCACGTGTTTTCAAGCTAGAAAGATTCTTACTAGAGTGCTCATGACTCTTGATTATCGAGTCTCTACCTCATGAGGCTTAAGAGTCCGGAGACTTATGTAGAGACTTTAAAAGATGAATTTCAATTAGAAATACTTTTCCAATACTTCTCTAGCTCATGAGGCTCTAACGCTGTCAGGAGTTTTTTGGAGCAAGGGATTGTGCATATGTACATACACATGCATGGTGCATCAAATAAGGAATTGCCCATTTCCCAGAGCAAGGTGGTTACATGGGGCCCACATGTGTACAGGTAGGACATCATGTACATAGTGCATCGATTTTCACTATCACCAGTATGAGTGTGTTTTTCCTATAATAATGAGGAGTTGGTAGCGCATAAAACTTCTCAAGGAAGCTATCCGCGGGCCGATGACATGAGGTAAGCAGGTGTGTCAAGTGGCATCTAGTGGCGTCAGGAGGTCGAATGGGGTCAATACTTGCACGTGGATAAGTACGGACACAACGTGGGTATTTTCTTGTGATAATTATGCAGAAAGGTCATCATGAGAACCATATTTTGGGGGCAACTTCATGTGGTGGCGGGATGAATTATTGGAAAAAGTTGAGTGCCAGGTGTGCGGATGGATGCAGCAGGGTGACAACTATGCACTGCGAGGTCAGTTTTTGGCATGTTTGCTGTTCGGGGTCCATTTGAGGTCAACTTAAAGGCCAAGGGTGCCCAAGTAATAAATCTAAGTGTGGAAACTGAAAAAATAGAGAGAAAACCATAAAAAGAGTGGAGAGAAGAGGAGGAACAGCCGTAACTATGTTTTTGCTGTTTTTGGAGCCTGTTTTGGCCGTAAACTGCTCAATCTGAGGTCGGATTAGAGCACTTTGACATTGTTGACTAGGGTTCTGGGCTGTTCCAGACGCGATGGCACTATCCTTTTTGTCAAATTACTCACTTTTTTTGTTCTTTTTTGGCTGTGTAAGTTTCTCCTATGAACGAAGCCTCTACTCCAATTTGTGATTGTATCTGGCATATTTTACCAATATTGTGTGGGTTGTTTGCCCCATTGGTGTTGGCCCAAGCTCAGTTGTATCTAAACATCATCAATTTTTCTCTTTTGAGCTGATTTTTCTGGGTGTGTATGTGTGTGTGTCTCTCTGTGTGAAGTGGGTAAATGGGTAGTCTCTCTCCTCTCACTCCATAGGTGTGTTCCCTGTCTCGAACAGGTGGGTTGTGTAAGCCGAGTGGTGCCCCATAGTGTGTGTGTATATATCATCCCAAGAGTGTGTGTCGGGTCCTTATAGAGGCGTTGTGTGTGTTTTCATCCCGCTCACATTCTTTTGGCGCCCCAACGGAGGATCTTCTTCGAGTACCTTCTGCCTCGAGCTTCCAGCTTCAAGATTCAGAATTATAGGTTGCAGATTACAGGTTACAGGTTAGAGGAACAGGTACAGATACATGTGATGCACACCGGTACAGGTAGTTGGAGTACAATGATATACTAGCAGTGGTGTCACTTGTAGTTGTTGTGGGTATGCATCATTTGCCTGTTTGAGTGCATTGTCTGCTGGATTGTACGTTACTTGTGGAAACTGCCATTGTACGCCTTTGCGGAGCCATACTTGGTTTTTTTTTGGCAGTTCCAACCATTTCTGAGACTTGGTCTGGAAGATAGTCATGTCTGAGACTTGACTATACGAGATTTGCATAAGCCTTCGTGTGAGGGTCGATAGCGTGAGGTTTTATTGAGCTGGGGGATTCTCAAATGTGGAGATCCTTTCGGTGATACAGATAGCTGGAGCACCCTTTTTGTGACCTCACCATAGGGTATGTACTAGTGATTCCTACTTGATGCTTGGGTTCTATTGTTGGCAGTTTATGCATACATACACAGTCTATATTTTGGGTTCCTACTGCTCTACTTCTGGGGAAACTCTGTCAAAATTTTCCCAAGTTATGATGGCTGTTTTTTGGTCTTTTGAGCCATTTATGCTGTTATACTGCTGAAATTCTGGCAAAATCAGAGGATAAGACAGGTGTACTTTCTTGGGAGCTTCATGGTTCGCTTTAATGGATGATCAAAATGGCCCTCAATTCACTCCTTTTCATTTAACTCAAAGAATCCAGATAAATGTTCATGTGTCCAGGAATATTTTTTTCCAGCAGCGCATAGTCTTTATGTTCGGGCCAAGAAGATTAAGAGAGATCCTGGAATGTCCTTTGCCTGTTGTAATTCTGATGATTAACTATGAAAACACATCTGATGTGCATGTGTTTGTTCTTATTTAAAGTCGAGCTCCATTGAAGTTTCTGGGAATTGAGTTAGTTAAAAGTTTTGGGTTCTTGCACGTGTGCTTGAAGGGGTTCTCAAAGCATTGTAACTTGGGTAGCCATGGCTTTCTCTTATCCGGAGTTTCATGGAAGAAGTGATGAAGATGTGGAAGACTTTTTGGAAAAAATGGAGGTTGCGTGTATTAGCAACTAGATTCATGACCCGGCGCAGATGCTACGTCTTCTCTAAATTTGTTTGAAGAGTGATGCATGAGTTTGGTCCAAAGCATTTGAAGAGGAGTTGCGTGTGGGTGATCCACCTGTAAGATTGAGTTGGGACAGTGTGCGGCATGGGTTGGAAGTGGAGTTTGTGAAGATAGAAGATCCTGACAAAGTGTGGCAAGAAGTACAAGGTTTGGTGCAGAAGGAAGGTGAGCCAGTCGATGCATACATACGAAAGTTTTCATTGGCATGGGAGAGGATGTGCAAGGCCTTAGAACCACAAGTACCCCCACCTGACATGATGAAGAAGGACAGGTTCTTGGCTGGTCTTTGGGAGAATATAGGTTGGAGAGTGGAGCTAAAGAAGCCTAGGACATATGAAGATGTACTAGAGGTAGCAAGGAACAAAGAGTGGAAGTTGAGAAAAATGAGCCAGTTATGGGTGGAGTCTTTTCCCATGAGGTCTGAATTTCAGACTATGGATTCATGGCTGATGATAATGAGCCATACTCTCCTAGTTTTAGTTTTCTTGTCACTCCGACTGGCATGTCACCTTAGAAGATGGGCTCGTTTTTGTCTCAGTTCACACCAGAGCAGATCGCGATGGCACAGCACCTTTGGACAGTAGGTCCCTCTAGACCTACTACGGCCGACCCACACCCAGGACTAGTGTGGTACCTACACGGAGCGGGTCACTACAACAGTGCAAAATGATGGGCTAATGCAAGACATGAGGCAAGTGGTAAATTTAATGAAGAATCTCAGCCTAAACATGTTAGGTCAAGTGGGAAATAATCGAGGTTGAGGGAGGTTTGCAAATCAGCCACAGGAGGTGACGAAAGACCTAGGAATGGTGTTGGACAAAGCAAATGTAGGTTTTGGAGGCAGACGCCCACATGCTATAATTGCGGAGAGTTGCGCCACATCAGCCCGCAATGTGATAAGCCACCAAGGATGGGGGGAGACATGTATCCATTGCCAAGACAGGTGCTAACTAGGTCAAATGATTATGGCATTGAAATTAAGGGAGAAGAAGGAACCAGTGGGTTAACTCAGGAGAAAAAGGGAAAGAAAAAAGTGATAAGTGTAGTCACCTTGGAGAAGGCATCAAAGCTAGAGGAAACATTAGTGATGCCTATTGGGAAGAGGACTACAGAGGACAAGGAAGGAAGAAGTTCCCCAGGTCCTAGTAAGAAGCAGGGAAAGAGTCATGAAGGCGAAGATGTCAAGGCCAAAAGGAAAAGGAGGGCTCATCGCAAGTTTCATGTTTCAGATTTTCCACTAGGGGATGAGCAATTAAGCTATGACTTGAAAGAGGATCTGACAAGCAGGAAGGCAGATGTTACTTTTGGGCAGCTTATAGAGATGGTGCCTAAGCTAAAGCGATAGTGGAAGAGAATGGTTAACCCAATGGAGAAAGAGCCAGAGAGAGGTTTAGTGAAGGTGTTGGCGATGGATGAGCTACCAGACATTTGTCCAATAGTAGATGTGTGGCACAAAAGAAAAAATATGGGACAAGGTTATGTTGATGGCATAGCCCAAATATGTGTCATAACACACTCATGCGTTGAGAAGATGGGTCTTACAGTGACTAGGGTGTCAAGCTTTCGGATCATATTGGCAAACCATCAGAAAGTAAAATGTTTGGGTGTTGTAAAGAGCTTAGAAGTGGAGGCGTATGATGCAAAGGTGGTGGTTGATTTTCATGTGATGCCAGCAGTGTTGGGAGCATATCCTATTATACTGGGCATACCATGGTTACGTGCAGTGGGAGCTGTTCAAGATTGGCGACATGGTACAATTAGCCTCTATGGAAAGACAGGTGCCAAGAAGCTATATAATATGGACACAAGGAAACCATTGGAGGAGATTTATGAAGATGAGGATGAGTCTAGTGACGAAGACTATTCCACAGTGACTGATGAGGACAGTGATAGCACTACCAGCAGTGATGAGGATGTTGATGTTGCATTCTTTTTTATGGTCAAAGGAGCAGGAATTGATGACACAAATGATCCGTGGAGACCTCTCAGCTATGGAAAAGGAGATATATTTGCAAATGTTGGTCTATGCCAAAGTAATTGATGGTTTTCTTGATGCAAGGTTGATATATGGCATCTCTACACGTTTTCCTTGGGAACCATGTGGAACCTTGATTAAGCTCTCGATTTAAGGAATGCCAAGTGTTTTTGTGTGGGATCCAGGTGGAATGAGCATCTACTAGTGTTGTTGCTGCTGAGCATGAATGCTCTAGTAGGCTAGGGGATGGGCAAATTATGTCAGGAGTTTTTTGGAGCAAGGGATTGCGCATATGTACATACACATGCATGGTGCATCAAATAAGGAATTGCCCATTTCCCAGAGCCAGGTGGTTATGTGGGGCCCACATGTGTACAGGTAGGACATCATGTACATAGTGCATCGATTTTCACTATCACTAGTATGAGTGTTTTTTTCCTATAATAATGAGGATTTGGTAGCGCGTAAAACTTCTCAAGGAAGCTATCCGCGGGCCGACGACATGAGGTAAGTAGGTGCGTCAACCGGTCATCTACTGGCGTCAAGAGGTCGAATGGGGTCAATACTTGCACGTGGATAAGTACGGACACAACGTGGGTGTTTTCTTGTGATAATTATGCAAAAAGTTCATCATGAGAACCATATTTTGGGGGCAACTTCATGTGGTGGCGGGATGCATTATTGGAAAAAGTTGAGTGCCAGGTGTGCGGATGGATGCAGTAGGGTGACAACTATGCACTGCGAGGTCAGTTTTTGGCCTGTTCGGGGTCCGTTTGAGGTCAACTAAAAGGCCAAGGGTGCCCAAGTAATAAAGCTAAGTGTGGGAATTGAAAAAACAGAGAGAAGACCAGAAAAAGAGTGGAGAGAAGAGGAGGAACAGCCGCAACTATGTTTTTGCAATTTTTGGAGCCTGTTTTGGCCGTAAACTGCTCATCCGAGGTCGGATTTGAGCACTTTGACATTGTAGACTCGGATTTTGGATTGTTCCGGACGCGATGGCACTGCCCATTTTGCCAAATTTCTCACTATTTTTCTACTGCTTTGGCTGTGTAAGTTTCTCCTATGAGCGAAGCTTCTGCACCAATTTGTGATTGTATCTGGCATATTTTACCCATATTGTGTGGGATGTTTGCCCCATTGGTGTTGGCCCAAGCTCATTTGTATCTAAACATGAGAAATTTTCCTCTTTTAAGCTGAGTTTTTTGGGGGTGTGTGTGTGCGTCTCTCTGTGTGGAGTGGGTAAATGGGTAGTCTCTCTCCTCTCACTCCATAGGTGTGTTCCTTGTCTCGGCCAAGTGGGTTGTGTAAGCCGAGTGGTGCCCCATAGTGTGTGTGTATATCATCCCAAGAGTGTGTGTCGGGTCCTTATAGAGGCGTTGTGTGTGTTTTCATCCCACTCACAACGCTTAGTGCTATAGATTTTCTTGTAGATAGTTTCTAAGTAGAGAGATTCCTCTCATGGGAATTAATTATTGAGTCTCTAGGTAATGAGGGTCAAAATACTCATGACATAGAGAATTTTGAAGATGGCTTTCAACTTGTTTTGAAAAAAACTCTAGATCATGAGGTTCTCGAGTAGATGATTCATAGCTAGAAAGAGTCTTACTAAGTGCTCATGAGGTTTGAAAAGTGAGTCTCCTAATCATGAGGTTCAGACTTAAGTTCAAGCCTCATGAGCTAGAGACTTAGATAGGATTGTAGATGGGTTCCACCTTGGAAGAGTCACATTAGAGTGTTTATGATGCTTAGAAATCGATTCTTTAGGCAATGAGACTCAAACATAACTTCGGGCCACATGAGGTAATGACTCAACTCAAGCCTTGTGAGATACATGCAAACTCTTTCAGACAGTTTGTAGGTAGAAAGAGCTCTACTAGAGTGCTCATGAGGATTGACTATTGAGTGTCTAATGTGGGAATAATAATCCACATCATCACCTAATCCACATCCTAGTGGCACAACGGCCTGCATTCCAATGAGCATTGTGTGGATTTGTAATTTCCCAACATTCCTGTATATAATTCCACCCCTTGTACTCAATTATCAACGGCTTCTTTTTAACCCATCAATTCTTGTAATCTCTCCTACGTACCCTTGTCTATGTCTTAACAACCTCTCTCTTTCTATCTCTCCATCTCTCAAATTCCTTCTCTCTCTAAGGCTCCTACCTCCTCTACATGGTATCATGGTCGCAAAGAAGAAAATCCTCGCTCCCCTTTGAGAAGCCCCATTGTGTAGCCTCTACACATACCCTTGGTAGCAACTACCCTTTGTGAAGAGCCCCATCATGCAGCCTCCTATGCTTCTTCTACTTTGGGCAACAAATCTTGTCACGAACCTTTGGGATTCCCTATAATGAGCTTCTATCGAGCATCACTTTGTGCTTTCAAGCCCCAACATTTCCCGGCTCCTCCAACCTTGCCTCAGTTTCCACACAAGGTGCATCCCCTTCTTGCAGTCTGATCATGTGACCTCAAGCATGGCTTGCAAGATTTCCTAGGGTTCCTAGCTACTTGCAGGCATTGGAGAGCACCTCTTTGTGGTTGCCTCCTTCCTATATCCCATGATGAAGTGGAGCTCCTCAAGCCTACCCAGCCCCTTTTCACTGATGTTGTTGGTTCCGCTACCATCATTGAGGCCAACCTCCTGTGGTTCAATGTACCCAATCATGGATTGTTGCAAGCGTTGTCCACGCTACCTTTGAAATTAACTATTTGGTTAAATTTGCACAAAACCGGCCCCTCCCAGGTGCCGCCAACCCAATAGTATCCGACCTGATTGTTTGCACCACCAAAGCCTTCATTGGCATAAACCAATTACAAGTTGCATGCCAAGATTGTGAACGTCCTGCTCTCAATGTAGTCAAGTCTGTTTATTCTGTTGTTGCTGATGTGGACGTCATGATGCCACATTTACCTACTTGTGCCACTACTGCACCAATGTACCAACTTGCCATGCCTCCATCCTTGGAGACCGGCATTCACTCCCTTCGAATGCCAATATTGCTCAAGATGCTGAGGGTGATGGTGATGCTACCATCATTGAAGACTTCCTTGAAAACCTATGTTCTACAAAACATATTGTTTCTCAACACAACGAGACACCATCAACTCCTGGCGCTCCCCACTCAACATGTGCCTTGGTTGTAGGCAACATTGCAGCCCCTTCATGCGCTAGCCATAAGGCTACAAGACATGTTCAAAAAACCCTTCATGATCAACTTTCCCTGGGTGCAACCATGCATGTATCTTCACATGGCCACATAGCTAGCAAGGCTACCATCCATTTGAGGCATTCAATGTCTCACACTCTCAGAGCATCAACCATGCTCTTGTACGAACAAATCTTGCACATTGAGGACAAAGTCTTAATCCCCTCTAGCACCTTCTTGTGTGAAGATGTTATAGTGGAGGCTACTGCTACAAGAAATGTTGCATTTGTTGCCTTTGGGAATGTACCACTACATGGCATTGCTCTGTACCACATTTAGTATAACAATTTGACAATGTCCACAATGGTTTTTGTCTTTAGATCTAGTCTTACCCCAATTAGACCCAACAACGTTGCAAAAGATGTGAGAAATCCATGGGTTGTAGGTAATCAAATCACCTCTTTCATTGTTGGTTGCACATGCCACTTTTGTTAAAAATCCCCACACACTAAAACCTGCCCAACACCAAAGAATCTCTTTGGCAGTGAGCTACCTCGCAAGCCTCCTGCATTAAGCAATATTATCCAGCCTTCGAAGAATTCCAGCAAATCCAAGCTATGGCCTCTCCTTGAATCTAGTGTGAATACCGCCTCAAATCTATTTTCCAAGATGGATTTACTTTATGCTTACATGATTGTAACCTTACCTTTTAAGCATCAATTCCACCCTTTACCTGGGGAAACCCTCTTTCACACTGATGCTCAAGTCAATGATACTGCATTGAATCCCTTTCCTCTGACACTTCTCAATGACTTATCTCTTACAGTGGTAGCTAGAGTGCTGCAAAGTGTCTTGCAAACACCAAATGTTTGCCTATCCTCATTATCTTCCATTGCTTTTGACCCTAATGGGCAAGCTGATCATCACTCAACCTCATTTTATGAGTAGCTCCCTCGAAGTTACCTCCTTACAATGACAAAACTGCTTACAATACTCCTTGACAACCTATAAAAACCTATTTTCCTCAGCCCTCCCTCAACACCCCCGTCTTGTCCATCTCACCATACCTATATCAGGTGGCAAACCTCTATAATCATCTTTCGGCCAATACACCTTATCCTCGACATCGATTCACCCAAACTTGGATTCATGCTTTCATCTCATTTGTGAGGGTGAATTTGTGGTTTACAAGCTCATGAATCACTCATACAATGGATTTGGCCAAGTCATTCAAAGCTTGTCCAAAGCAGCAATCAGAGCTGTTGAACTTATTCATTGTAAAGTAAAACAATGATCCAGGTTGAAGTTTTTTGAAGATGAACCAACTTCAAGTTTGCATGAATATGATTGTACAAACCAATTCAAAGATTAGATTTCATCTCTCACTATGCACCTACACATGCCTCTGTATGGATGATGTGTCTTATGAGGACAGGTGGAATAATAATCCACAGCATCACCTAATTAGCATACTAGTAGGTACAACAATCCACATTCCAATGAACATCATGTGGCCGTGTAATTGCCTAGCATTACTGTATGTAATTCCACTCCTTGTACTCAACTATCAATGGCTTCTTTCTTGCCTGTCATTTCTTGCCATCTCTCCTGCATACCTTTATCTTTGTCTTACCAACCTCTTTCTTTCTCTCTCACATTCTTTTTCTCTTGCAGGCTCTTGCCTCCTCTATATCCAAGTCATGGAGCTCGAACTTAAGTTTGAGCCCCGGAGCTACAGATTGATTTCTCAACTAGAAGGAGTCATACTAGAGTGCTCATGAGGCTTGAAAACTAAGCATCCAGGTCATGAGGATCGAAGTTAAGTTTGAGCCTCAAGAGCTATAGACTATATTCTCAACTAGAAAGAGTATTGCAAGTGTATTTGTTCAAGAAGCTTCAAACCTTAATCTTGAGCCACATGTGGTAAAGAATCAATTCAAGCCTTGTGAGATACAAACTCTTTCGGATAGTTTCTAGGTAGAAAGAGCTCTACTAAAGTGCTCATGCGGAATGAAAATTGAGTGTCCAAGTCATGAGTCTCAAACTTAAGTTCGAGACCCAAAGCTAGAGACTAAATGCGCAACTAGAACGAGTCATACTAGAGTACTCACGGGGATTGAAAACTACGCACCCAAGTCATGAGGCTCGAACTTAAGTTTGAGCCTCGGGTTCTATAGAGAGTATTGCAAGTGTATTTATTTCAAGAAGATCCTGAGCGTAATCTTAAGACACATGTGGTAAAGAATCAATTCAAGCCGTGTGAGATACAAACTCTTCCAAATAGTTTCTAGGTAGAAAGAGCTCTACTAGAGTGCTCATGAGGAATGAAAATTGAGTATCTAAGTCATGAGGCTCGAACTTAAGTTTGAGCCTCGAAGCTAGAGACTGAATGCTCAACTAGAATGAGTCATACTAGAGTGTTCATGAGGCTTCAAAACTATGCATCTAGGTCATGAGGCTGGAACTTACGTTCGAGCCTCAGGTGCTATAAACTGAATGCTCAACTAGAAAGAGTATTGCAAGTGTCTTTGTCTCAAGAAGCTCTTGGACCTAGTTTCAAACCGCCTCATGTGCTAAAAACTTTTGCAAATGGTTTCTAACTAGAAAGAATTTTGCTAAAATATCTAGCTTAGGAGGCTTGAAAATTGAGTCTCCAAGTCATGAGGCTCAAACTCAAGTTCGAGCCTCATGAGCTAGAGACACATGGAGAGAGAGAGAGAGAGAGAGAGAGAGAGAGAGAGAGAAGTGATATGAGGACTCCTTATTATGAAGGGATTCTATAACAAGATGTTTACATAAAACATAGCCACAACTTAGTTCATGATTTTCAACACCTTCATCTAACCATGACTTATGACCAAGAGAAATAGCATACCTTGGTCCTTCAGCTACATCCACCCACAACAAGAACTGAAGGCAATTTTGATGAAGCAAGAACCAACACAGATTGGTTGATAGTGCACGGTTGTAGTAGGTAGCAAAAGCCTTTAGTGCTCTTGGCTGACTTTTGTTAGGCTCTTTGAGCATGTGTAATAAGCACATCATGATGCAAAGGCAAGGTTCACAAAACAACTACAGCATATCAAGATACTTCGATGCATGCATCAACAATAGCCTGGGTTCTTGGCTGCACAGCTCATGAAAGAAAGATGATGCTCAGTCTACGCCGCAGCTCATGGACGGTGCATGAAAGAGGAAAAGAGGTGAAGATCATGACACAGGTAAAAGAACGCTCTTGACAGAGGTGAAATGGCTCCTCAAGGTAGCAACTTTAAGTTCATGCCGAAGTTGATGAAGGGCTCAAGGCATTGCACACTAGCCGGTTTGGTATCATGCCACCCTTCATGCAAAGCTCACGGGAACACAATAGTGGAAGGGCATGGAGGACATATCATCACAGGCTCATGGAAGATTTCATGGTGAAAGTTGATGCTCAGTCTATGCTCCAGCTCATGGAGGGCGCATGAAAGAGGAAAAGAGGCGAAGATCATGACACAGGTAAAAGAACGCTCTTGACAAAGGTGAAATGGCTCCTCAAGGTAGCGACTTTGAGCTCATGCCGAAGCTGATGGGGGGCTCAATGCATAGCACACTAGGTGGTTTGGTATCATGCCACAGTTCATGGTGAGCTCATGGAAACACAGTAGTGAGAGGACATGTCGTCACAGGTTCATGGCAGAGTTCATGGCGAGCTCAAGGTTTGGTATCTTGCCGTAGCTCGCGGTTTGGTTTCTTGCCGTAGTTCACGGTGAGATCACGACAGCATAGCAGCGAGAGGGCATGGAGAACAGAACGTGTCGCATGTTTAAGCTTAGAACGGCATAGTTCATGGCGAGCTCACGGCGGCACAATAGCACTTCACATCACAGGTTTTCCAGCGTTAATTTCAAATTTCAAAACTAACGTTCAATTTCAAATTCGACGGCCATATCTGTCAACTTTGACGAAAGTGTCTTTTCGGTGGTTCCTCAAGCTTGCTGAAAGTTGCCAATGTTAGAAAAAACACGAGAGGTCCAATGTATCTTAACCAATTGAAACCATAAATCCCCGTTAGATTTTGGGCTTGCCTTCTAGGAAACTAGAGAATTTACACGTTTTAGTATAAATACAGGCAAAAACTTTCAATTTTGACCTGAAAACGGGGAGAACTTCAAGTTTGCCCTTAATTTCTTTGGTTAGGGAAATGTATTTTTCTAGCCTTGGCTCGAACTTTAGCTCGAGCCTTGTTGCCTTTGAAAATTTGTTGCACGTGGTTGTAAAAGAATTATCAAGACTAGTTTGTCCTACACAATTCAAAAACTAGCGTAAAGACATCAAACTTTTCAAGAGGTCGCAAAGGCAAAGGCACAGGACGACACGAGGAGCAGAATGCATTGGGCATGTGGAGCGAAGGAGGAAGCGAGGGGAAGAGCCTGTCAGGGAGGGATGCAAGCCAAGTAGGGAAGCTTCTTTGTTTTAATAAAGATTGCTTATGGATTTTTCTCCATGTGATCCTTTACATAGTGGATTGGCGTAGCTCAGAAACCTCTATTCGTAGTAATGAGTAATGGGGTCAATCTCTCTAAGCATAGTCTATGGATTTTGAAGATGCCACCAACCCTGCATTCTTCAAAATACGTCAAGTGGGATCTTAGGAGATTCCATCCAATAAAAGAAGAATTATCAAGGCAGGCCCTAGTATGTATCACAAGTATGTTTATATAATATTTCATCATACAATCTCATGAGCTTTTGTGAAGGCGACACCACATATATCTAGCTTGGTGTTGTTGGGACAAAGTATCGCCATGTTGATGCACAAACTCATCAGTCTGAGTTTCTTACATCAAGAATGTCTAAAATCTCTTTCAAGTTTCTTCTTGTTTTAAACTTTGACTTTTTTGCTTTTATAGTTTCCTATTTTGGGTGTTTAAGTTAAAACTCAAGTACCTAATGGATATTTTGAATTGTGGGTGGCTTTTGAAGCCTCAATCTCGAGTTTGAGCCTTACCAAAACAGTGTACAAGAGAAGTGCTATGAAAGTTTTTAGATAAAAACATTCATTTTAATCCTTCTCGTTTCTAGTATGAGAGAATTTCAAAGGTCCTAGTAAATGTTTAAAATGTGAACATCCCACACAGTGAACTACCACAACATCATAAGGTTTTGCAATGGATGCATCACATATCCCTCGAGGTACTATTGGCCCTTGTCTTCAAGTTGTACAATACTAGGCATGTGCATCCCAAGATAAAATTATGGTGTATTGCTCTATACAAAAAACAATGACAGAGAATCCACTGAGTCCTACATGACCTGTAAATTTTTACACAAAGCTTCATTTTTGAATTCTACGTTGTTTGATCTCGTAATCTAGTACCAAATTCTAGCATGAAATTTTAGTGGTGGGTGGCTCCTCGAGCATAAACCAAGATTAAACATGACATGATGCTATAATCTTCACAAAAATTACTAGGAGATTTTTTTAGCACATCAACTTTGATTTGATTAATTCCATTTTACGGTGTGAGAGTGCTAATTGTAAGTTTCTAATGATGTTCATAGAATTTTTTGAGAAATTTTTTTTTTCTACGTACAAGTGTCTGCTACCTCTTGCCAATTTATACATGAAACATGCTTTTGGTTTGGGTTGTTTGACCTTGTAATGAGTGTTCTAGCTAACTCAAGTTTCAACGTTTTGACTTGACTAGAACTCAAGTTTTAGATTTTTTTCTTGTAGAATAACTACTCCTTGGGACATACAAATTTTTTTAAAAAAACCTCCTATTCTTTCATTGTGCGACAAACAATATCAATGCTTTATCTATCACAAACTAACACGTTCCAAAATTGAGTTTTTACAAGACAGCTAACTAGCTTTAGACAAGTGACATTAAAAATGGCAATTCCCACACCTAACCATCAAAGGCCCTCCAAGTGACTTCAAATTCTACCAATACTTCTATATACAACAAGGCAAGCTATGTTAGCTATATTTATGTTAACTTTACAATTTCAAAACTGAATGTTTCCCATTCCTTACATACTCTTGATACCATCTAAACAACAAAACTTTTTAAGTTCTTTGTATACTTCTTATACCTAGCACAATGCAACTTCTTTGAGTTAGTAGAATTAGACACCCAACCATTGACAACAATGAAACCTAGCAAATTTAACACCAATGGTTGACAATGATCTCAACTTAGCATAATGAAACTACCACTCAAGAACATGGTTCACAAAAATTTGTCATTGATGCGGGTACCTGCTGACTCTTGTGCATGGAAGCACATAGAGGAAAGTTGGCCTACATTTAAGGACGAGCCTCAATGTATTCGCTTTTTTCTGGCAATGGACAGAGTAAATCCATTCAAATTACGAGCTCGTCATGGCCTATTTGTCTGGTTAATTATAATCTTCCACCATGGATCGCTATCAAGAAGGGTCAGCTATTGTTGTCATTGATTGTCCCAGGAAAGTATAAAGCAAAGAACATGGACGTCTATCTGGAACCACTTATAAAAGAGCTCCAAATCTTGTGGACAAGAATTGATGTGGTTGATATGTCCCAACAAATAGGAGGATGGAATGTACATTTGAAGGGCATTCTCATGTGGACCATGCATGATTGACCAGGCTTCGGTGAGTGCTCAGGTAAGTGCCTTTAAAAGCCTCACACACATGTGATTCCTGGCTATGCCAACGCTTTTATATTTTAATTTTGTGAATATGTTCTAGGATTGAGTTACTCAGGCAATCATGCATGTCCAAAATGTGGTCCTCGACTTGGCTTCCGCGGCTTTGAGCGTTTGAGCAAGACAGTCTACGAGGAGCATGGTAGATTTTTTCCTGAAGGACATGAGCTATGTGGACCAAACATATGAAAACATGACATGCATCCACTGAAAGCGAGCGATTGGAAAAACATGTGGCTGGAGAGGGGAAAATTGAAGTTTAGATTTTGAGGTGGATGTCAGCAGTGAGCAATTGTCTGAACCTAGAGATGAGGTGTCAAATACTAAAGCTGATGTGGAGAGAAACAAAGAACTAGAGTTCGATGATGAAGATGCAGAAGTGTATATTGAGATAGACATCTTTGGTGCATCAAATCTCATAGAGGATGAGAGAGTAACTAATGATTTTTGCTAGGAACTCTTTTGTAAAACTCTTTTTATTAGTCTACAATACATTTTAGATTCATTCATTTGTGTAGCAGCTTCGTTGATTTGTTATTTGTATTGATTAAGCATTTCTTCTGTAAACTAACCTATTTTGTGGGTGTTGTGTTGAAAGAAATAATTACATCATCGAGGCCATTCATAGAGAGTACAGGCCGGCAGAGGGGTACGATCCAGTCTCGAACCCCTGGATTTTGAGCGTGGTGAATTCCACAATGTCACACCGTCGATCAGAGGCGAGAGACAGGTACAATGATGGCAGTCCCAATCCGACATGGTTGGACGCAAAGGAGTGGGCGGGGATTTCACGAGAGACACAAGACAATCCTCAGAGATTTTAGCAGCAGAGAGATGCAGCCAGAGCACGTTTTGGAGTCTACTGGAGCATCACATCTTGGGAGTGGAGGCTACGATACTCTTTGACATGAGTTTGTACGTATTATACGTATGCTTTAAATTACTGAAAATATATATGTTATTTGAAGATTTATCTAATGATTAAACCATAATTTTGCAGGAAGTTGCCGTAAAGCATCCTTCGACATGCCGAGAGGAGAAGTATGGGTACAACAATGGGCTTGTGGCCCTTTGACCTAGCTCCTGTTGAGCAAGTTATGGTAATGGTTATGGTATGGCAAACAGGTTATGTTTACAATTTTGAAGTTTTCAACTCTTGTTTTAATTATGGTTATAAAATATTTATGTCGTTATGCCATGATCAAGCTTTTGATTTTGTGGTTATGGTATTCTTACAATTTTGCTAATTGCCATATACTCACTCTTTAGCATCAGCTTGTAGGTGGAGTGCGGTTGCTTGTGAACTCTTCCTTTGGGCAGAGAGGGATTTTTTCTTTTGCTGCAGTACATGCAACATTAGTTCCCGGCCCTCTCTGCCCAAAAACATTTTGCAGGTTTGATCGTCGATACAGAATACGGTATAAGCGTCGATACAGATTTCTATAGACACATCAGAATATGCTATAGTATTAACAGAGGTTATTTCATTGCATATTCCTACTCTCATTTCATAATTTATTCCGACGCATAATATACCGGTACTTATATCGACCTCATGATACCGCCGTCTCTTCTGAGGCCTATTTCAGGCTGAAAGCATGTTAACCTATCGCGCTTTTTGTGCTAGTTAGCAGTTTCAAGTTAGCACATCTTCAAAAAGTTGGGCGTCCAGTAAAATTTTTACAAATAATATCAAAATTTGTCGGAGGTTGTACATTTGGATTCCTTGTTTCAAGTGCTTTCTATTGATATATCATATGTCATAGATCTTAGAGATGTAGCTCAAGTTATTGTACTAGTTAGAATATGTTAAAATTGTGCTAGTTAGCATTGTCCGGGACATGAAAAAGCATGACAGGTTAACATGCTTTCACCCTTCAATGCTTCTTAGTTTTAACTACCAACTTTATTTTGTCAATATTTGCATCGATTTTTGTGCGCCATGTTGTAATGTGCCCTCTCTATCAAGTGCTCCTCAAGATTACACGATCTTGGCATGATGTGCCAGGTCAGGTATTGGCTCCTGCATATTGGTGACTAGACTAGGCTGTGAGACAGGTTAGCTTATTGGCTCATGCGTGTTGGTGAGTAGACTAGGCTGTGACACCTCCCCCGCCTGAAGAAGAACTGCTTGGGGCTGGAAGGGATGGGAAACAGTCACAGCTTTATTGCTTGAGTTTTGTACCTTGTAGGTGTTGGTTTGTATCCTCTTCAATATTGTGTATGGGCCAATCCAGTGGTGCAACAAAGATTCACTCAAAACGCATTGTCTAATGGGGTAATAAACACTTAACTATACACCATCAAGGTATTCTTTGTAGGTCCGAGGCTTATCATAGAGATGTTTCTGTTTGGCTTGAGAAGCATGCAGGTTCGTTGTGATAGAGTTTCATAGGAGGGGTAGGATCTTGGATAGATAGGCTAGCCAATCTACAGCATCTTGCTTGGTGGAGTTTGTGTGTATGGTGTGGGGCTCAGGAGGGAATCGGGGATCCCGACCATGCAAATCACGGAAAGGGCTAACTTTAGTTGAAGCTTGGATTGAGGTATTGTAGGCGTGGATTGCGTAGGGTAAAATCCGATCCCAAGTCTGATGAAGGGGATCGATGTAGGCGTCGAGTATCTCATTCAGTGTTTTGTTCAGTGCTCGATGAGCCCATTCATTTGTGGGTGATCGGGGGATGTGAATAGCTACTCAACACCGAGACTTTTGGTCAAGAGCTGCATGACATCACTTTTGAATTGCGCCTCCTGATTGGATAAGAGTTTTTGTGGGCATCCATGCCTAAAGACGACATTATGCAATAGTTCATGAGCAACAGCAGATGCCGAGCTCCCTGGTAGATCTTGAACCTCACACCATCACGTGAGGTATTATGTGATGACTAGCACATACCTATTACCATTAATAGTCATTGAGAATGGACCCATGAGATCCCAACCAACTAGTTTATAATGGGCATTGACTGAAATGGAAGACAAATATTTACCCAACCTTCTGGTGTGGAATTTTAATTGCTTGGCAGACTGCACACTCTTGTAACTGTTTTGAAATTGACTGTCGCATCTTAGGCTAGTAATGAGTGAGTCACAACTTTTGTAGAACCTTGTGGAAGCCTAGGTGTCCTGATAGGGGGTGGGCATGATAATGATGGATGTAGTGATGTTGTAGGATGAGTGGGACATAAAGTCAAGGAGGATGCTCCTATTGAATGTTATAAACCAAATTATCCATGAGCATGAATCTCTGTTTGTGAGGGTGGGAGATGGAAATAGGAGTTTCAACACTTGTGACTTGTGTGTGTTGGAACGCAGAGCGAGAGAGACCATCTGCAAGAAAGTTGGTGCATCCTATTTTGTACCTAATTTGAAACTCATATTCTTGGAGAGCTAGAACCCATCGGAATGAACGACCCAAGGGATGGATCTTTTGTAAAAGGGGAACTATGGGCTGGTGATCAGTCTCTGCCATCACCTAAGTGCCATGGAGGTATGAATGAAACTTGGCGAATGCCCAAACAACAGCCAGTAACTCCTTTTTTGTCGTTGAATAGTTGAGTTCCGATTTGGTGAGGGTCCTGCTAATGAAAGAGATGGGAGTCTAGTTTCCTCCAGTATCCTGCTGTAGTAGAGGTGCCTCCAGCCCAGCATTAGAGGCATCCGTTTGTAGTAAGAATGGTTTACTAAAATCTGGATGGGACGACATGGCTGACTGTTGTATGGTTTCTTTGAATTTTGTGAAGATGTCTTGACATCCCTGGTCCCAAGAGTAGGGTATGCCTTTCTGAAGGAGACACCACAAGGGTAAGGTTATTTGAGCTAGATGAGGGACAAACCTGAGAGAAAACATTGCCATCCCTAAGAAGCTCTGTAGATCCCTGGTCCCAAGAGTAGGGTATGCCTTTCTGAAGGAGACACCACAAGGGTAAGGTTATTTGAGCTAGATGAGGGACAAACCTGAGAGAAAACATTGCCATCCCTAAGAAGCTCTGTAGATTCTTAACATTAGATGGTGGGGGGTAAGATTGAATTGCAAAGACTTTTGCAAGGTTAATTTTTATCCCTTCTCCAGAAATGATAAAAACCCAAAGACGTGTTGCACCCCATTTACACTTGCAAAGTTGAAGCTGTAGGTTGAAGTGTTGTATGCGGTTTAACAGCTCCTGCAAAACTTTAGTGTGTTCCTCCCAAGTAGATATGTGTATGAGAATGTTGTCCAAATACACCAAGACAAATTTCTGCAGAAAAAGATCATGGAAAATGGTGTTAGCTGTTCTCTGAAAGGTGCTACGTGCATTAGTCAATCCAAAGGGCATTCGGATGAATTCATAAAGACCACTTGGGATTCTAAAGCACTACAAGAGGCTATTCATATTAGAGACGCTCAAAAAAAATTTCCCGGCGTCGCTATGAGCGTCGCAAATTTCTTTGTAAATTTGCGACGCTCATAGCGACGCCGGCTGGGCTAAAAAAATAACCGAGCGCGCCCAAAAACTCAGATCTCAGATCTGAGTTTTTCGGCGCCCTCAAGCAAGGAGCAGGTAACGCTCTCCCTCTCTCTCTCTCTCTCTCTCTCTCTCTCTTTTTCTTCTCCACACACACACACACACACACACACACACACACACGAGGAGAGGAAGGAGAGCTAGGTATGCTCCTTCCCTCTCCTCACTCTCATGTTCCCTTCCCCTCTTTCTCTCTCCCTCTCTCTCTCTCTCTCTCTCTCTCACACACACACACACACCCACACACACACATAGTGTTTTTGAGAGAGAGAGAGAGAGAGAGAGAGAGAGAGAGAGAGAGTACCAACATAAACAAAAACGCACACACACATACATAAACAAAGAATGCACACACACATTGAGAGAGGAAAAGAGAGAGAGAGAGAGCATGCATAAACAAAAAACGCACACATTGAGAGAGAAAAAGAGAGAGAGAACATGCATAAACAAAAAACGCACACATTGAGAGAGGAAAAGAGAGAGAAAACATGCATAAACAAAAAAACGCACACACATTGAGAGAGAAAGAGAGAGAAACTAATTTAACGTTGTAGGAAACTAATTAAAATTAAAAGACCTAAAGATCTAGCCGACGAGGAGTTGAACTCAAGACCTATTATTCAAGAGGGAAATGGTATAACCAATCTATCATACTTGGCATGGGTGATAGAAAGGTTATACCATTTATCTCTTTTTATTGGCACACACATCCACACACGCGCACACACACAAGAAGAAGAGAGTTATAACGTCGTAGGAAACTATCGTAAAAGACGTTAAAGATTAGGTTAGATGTAGACTTACGTTAAATTAAATTTAGGTTTATTTAAGTTAAATTAGATTAGATTTAGGTTTATTTTTAGTTAGATTTACGTTTATTTACGCTAGATTTAGATTTACGTTATATTAGATTAGATTTAGGTCTCCATAGACTGCGATGCCTGCATGAAGCGGGTGAAGAAAGCCCTCAATGGAATATAGGGTATTGTTGCCTTCACTCATGGTGGGCTCCGTCGATCCAAAAGTACTGGTGAAATGTCTTCAGAAGATAGGGAAGAAGGTGGATCTTCAGGGCGGCAAGAGTCACTACATCCCCGACACAATGACCATCTAGACAACCTCTAGTCATTCAACAGCAACTTCAAACTTAGTAACAAGAGCAAGAACGGTCTAAAGGGCCAATTGCTGCGTCAGATGTGGATGGAGATGAGGCAGCGTCACCGCCGGAAGTTAACTCTCACATCTTTAGTGATGAGAATGCTAACTCTTGCCGAGTTATGTGAAAAATTATGTGTTAAATCAGTTTTAAGGTTCTTATAATCCCTGTTATTTTAGTTCTTTGTTTTTAATATAACATAATTTACGTTAGATTTAGATTTATGTTATATTAGATTAGACTTAGGTTTATTTAGGTTTACCCACACACACACACAAGAAGAAGAGAGTTTTAACGTCGTAGGAAACTATCCCAAAAGACGTTAAAGATTAGGTTAGATGTAGACTTACGTTAAATTAGTTTATTTTTAGTTAGATTTATGTTTATTTAGATTTACGCTTATTTACGTTATATCGAGTCCACGCAAGAATTACTTACGGTTTAGGGTTTAGAGTTAGACGAACAGTGAAACACATAGACGAACAGTTTAGATTGCGCAGCCTGGAAACATATAGATGGAACATGGTCGGATTTTGCCAGGGAAGCTCGAAATTTGCGCTTAGGCCTGGCTATGGATGGTGTAAATCCACTTGGTCAAAGATCAACATCTTACAGTGTATGGCCCGTTGTCATCGTCAACTACAACATTCCCCCGTGGTTGACTACGAAGAAGGGGCACCTATGGCTAAGCTTGATTGTGCCAGGGCGATATAAAGTGGGGAATATGGATGTGTATCTTCATCCACTATTGGAAGAGCTACAACAATTGTGGATTGGCATAGAGGTGGTGGATATGAGCCGACACACAGGACGACGGAATGCTTTGATCAGAGGCATTCTAATGTGGACCATGCATGACTATCCCGGGCTAACAGAATGCTCAGGTGATCTATTGACACTCCTCACTCAGACACTGTAAATCTTGTTTTTTCCCATAGTTGATCTATTATCATGTGTATACATGTAGGGCTTCAAACAAGCGGATACAGAGCATGTGTCACATGTGGACCTAGACTGAATGCACGTAGGGCACCCTCACTGAAGAAGAAAATCTACGAAGGTCATCAAGCGTATCTTCCAGAGAATCATGTGTTACGCGACAGCTTTTTGGGAAGAGAGCCACCAAGGATGTCTGCACAAGCATGGTTAGAGCAGAAGGAGATGTGCGATGACGGATTGCCTCCAGGGATGAAGAGACTATCTCTATGGTACGAGTTACCATACTGGCCCCAACTCATGATCAATCACTTGCTCGATCCAATGCACATATTCAAGAATGTGGGTAATCTACTATGGGACCATCTGACCGGCAAGAAAGATACTTTGGGAGCCAGAGTTGACCTTAGAAATGTGGATCGTATGGAGCAATATTGGCCGCAAAGAGCATCTGATGGATCGATAAAACTCCCTAAAGCACCATGGATTTTCACAGGATCCCAAGAACGCAAATTAAAAGAGACCATTTGATCTTTGCGGACCCCCACTGGCGTAATGCACTCGCTCCGAACGTGTTTTACTAAAGAAGGAAAGCTTACCGGTTTGAAGTCACACGATTGGCATAAAATGTGTCAGGTACGTTCATAGTGGACTTTAATATCATTGCATAAAATGTGGACTTTAATATCATTGCTGCACATACTTTACAGTTTATTTTACCGGTTGCCATTGAGGGATGTTTGTCTCTCGACATCCGTAAAACAATCTACAAACTTGCAAAGCTGGTGCAATGGATCTCACAAAAGGAGATCAACGTAGACTCCATACCATTCGCCAAACTAAATGCTGCGGAGCTTGTGTGCATGTTTGAGAAACATTTTCCTACTACCATGCTAACCATTCAGGTGCATCTTCTTGTTCACATAGTTGATGAGGTGGAAATAGCTGGCACAGTTCATTCCAGATGGATGTTCTTCTTAGAACGTTTCATGAAAATGCTTAAGGGATATGTGCATCAAAAGGCACGTCCGGAGGGTAGCATGGCAGAAGGTTGGTTGGTATCAGAGTCCCCAGTGTACATGGAGAGTGGCTAGACGGATTTGATAAAGCCCGGGACACGCTATGGCGAACCATAGATGATGAGCGCATATCTGGGATTGTCATGTGCAATCTCGGTGTTGAGAAGAAGATGACAGAAGATCTAGAGGCTAAAATCAACCGATTTTGCATGCTTCACAATCCAGTGATGCAAAAGTGGATTTCACAATATGAGGATGCAAAGCAAGAGCGACAAAGGGCACAAATTGAGTGGAGACAGGGAAGACGACCACCGATGCACTATCCAGCGGTTCTGGAGAGCCTACCAACCTTCATGAGCTTAAGATGGTTGCACAACCAATTGAAAAGCGCACAACAATGTGGTGGCGAAGTGACTGAGGAAGAGTGGGAGTACTCTCGGGGTTGCGCGACCAAGGTAAGTTTGCAATGTACGACTAGCAAGTGACTTTATTTATAAACGTTTGAACGGCCACTCATAATCTTTGTTCGTTGTAGTATAAGTCATACACAGCAGCATGGTGTAAAGGTCGACATTTTAGGGTGGAACGAATCGACAAAAAGCGTTTTACTCAAGATTGTGGAATCATGGCAAAATTTGAACAGTCTAGTCGACGACGTTCCTCTGATGCAGATCCTGTGGTGGCGGAACTCACTTACTTCGGCACGCTGCAAGAGATTTTGAGGATCGATTACAGAGGATTTTTTGTCGACTTGTTCGACGTGCAATGGTTCAAGATAATCATGGAGGGTCGCAACGCTACTGTGCATTGAGGAGAGTCTGGTTTTCTTGAGGTGGATTCTACTAAGAAATGGACTGACCTAAGAGACACTTTCGTACTACCCGAGCATTGTGAACAAGTAAGTATGTAAATAGTTAACATCCCCCTTTTACAAGTTATGTGCTTGAAAGCTCTCATGTAAGTTATGTGGCTCTGGCAGGTAATATTTCATCCTACAAAGTCTACATCAAACTGGTGGTACGTCATAGAGGTAGCCCCTCGTAGTGCAAGGACGTATGAAGGCTACCATGTTCCAATCACAACGGCATCAATGGAGGAGATCAGAGAAGATGCTCAATCAGAAGCCGCTGCGATGGTGCCAGACGAGCATCAAGATGCTACTACTCTATATGGGGTGCATGCAGAGGAGCTACAAAATGAAACAGAGGATATGTGTTTAAACGGAGAGCTCTATATAGATATAGGAAGTTATGCTGAGTTATGCGAGGATGAGAGAGAGATCTCTTAAAGCCACAAATATTGTATTTGAACAATTTTGCTCCATGTTGTAAAAGCTCTGGCTCTCTAAGTACCTTCCATGGTGTATAACGCTCTTTTCTACTTGCGCTCACATCTTTTGATTGAAAATTCTAAGTTTTCGACTTGCCTCTTCTATCACTCAATTCATTGAGTCATTGTATTTATATGCATCATTACGTCATTGTATTTAATGGTCTTTGTGTCATTGTCTACTCTATTCATTCAATATTAAGTTTAAATATTCGTGTGTTTAATGCAGGTATGGATGATGAGGAGTTTCTTTCTTCTTTGTCACCGCAGCAGAGACAGTGGTACGTAGAGCATCATCGTTCTAGCGCATCATCGCGCGTTCCTACTCCATCCGCATCTCCCTCTCTTTCGGAGCATTCGGCGCGCTCCGAAGCTTCGGCGTCGACGAGACGAGCTTCACACTCGTCTAGACACCAGCGCTCTAGTGGTGGCGGTGGCGGTTGTTGTGGGGATTCCGCCACCGATGCCTCCACACCGCCTCGTGTTTGACGAGGCTCTTTACCCTCCCCTTCTTTGCCCACCCCCACACCAGCCACAGCATCGCCATCTACGCCAGGTTTTGCACGGCTGACTGTTCCTAGAAGCTACACACCTCTACCTACTCCGCCAGGAGCCACCCCACTCGACACTCCTCGCTTCGGGGCCCAGACGCCGGTGGAGACACCTGACGTCCGTACCCCCATCGACACGCCGCTAGAGACCCCTACCGGGACACCCAGGTTCACGCGTCACCGGCCAGAGGGCTTGTCTTACTCCGTCGACTTCAGCGGCGGCATCATCATGGATGATGACGGCAAGAAGGTGATCTCGCACATGCGTGGTCTTTGCTCTCAGCTGTTTAGACACTACATACTAAACAAATGGAGTGAAGTACCAAGTGATTTAAAAGACAGAGTCATCAGCATACTTCATGATGAGTTTCCCGTTCCAACACGGGATCAGCGCTTCAATGAAGACCTGATGAAGATTCGAATGCGCGAATACTGCAAACACAAGCATTCCGAAGTGCAAAAAGCAATCAAGAATGGGTGGAACAGGCCAGATTGGCTGGCCAAAGAAGATTGGAAGAATGCGAAGAAAGCAGCGCGCGAGAATCCCGAAAAGTGGAAGCAACAAAAGGATGCATCCAGAGCGCGAGTAGAGGCAGGGAGCTCGCACCACTTGGGGAGCGGTGGATGGGCATCATTTGAGGTCGATTTTGTAAGTGTTTTTGAATTGCTCTTTATGTTCGATATTTTAGGGTTTATGAGTTTTTTAATTCTAACATAATGAAATCTTTGTATGTTTTGACAGTGGTCGATGACAGGACGTTATCCCACATCGTACGAGCGCGAGTACGCAGGCAAGAAGGGCTTAAACGCCTTGATGGACATTCTCAGTTCTCGCGGTGGCATGGTTAGTAGTGGGGTTTACTCTTTTCTATTTTTTGTATTGTTTTATAAATGTCGTTATATGTTTATACTTACTGAAAGCTGTCTTATTGTCTTTTTTTGCAGAATCCGATAGATACGCTGCTTAGATGCGATGAGACGTCTGACTAGACGACGTCAGTTTAGCCGTAGCTAGATAGCATTAGTTTAGGGTTTATCATAGCTTATGTATCATGAGACGGATTTTATACATCTTTTTGAACCATGTATATTATTACATTTGTCACCGCAGTTCCTTTTGCCAATCTATTCTTTATGCCTATGATGTTGTACAATTGTCATTATTACATTTGCCAATCAATTCATTTTGCCTATGATGTGTACAATTGTCAATTTTGCAAACAATGCGTCTTGTGGGTGACTATTTTGGGTCTATTATCTATCCTTGCACTTTTTTTAAAAAGTGAATCAAGTACAATATGGTTGATGGGTGGCAGGGCATTCAATGCCCTGCCACCAAAAAAAAATTCTCTCGGGCGTCGCTATAACCGTCGCTATTTATGGCTCTGTAGCGTCGCTATAGTCTTCTGTGTAGACATCGCTAAAACCGTCGCTATGAGCGTCTCTATAGAGCGACGCTTATAGCGATGCATATAGCGACGCTCTCATAGCGACGCTCGTAGTGACGGTTTTAGCGACGCCAGGGGTTATAAAAACCCAGTGTATTTCCGTCGCTAACAGCGTCACAAGAGCACACAACCTCTTGTAGTGAAGGAGGTCTTGTGTGCATCTTTAGGGTCTAAAGTAATTTGCCAATATCACGAAGAAAGGTCAAGAGGTCTCAAGTAACTTGATTTACCTAACTGATCAAGAAGGTCGTCGATTCGTGGGAGAGGGTATAAGTTATGCTGTGTGATTTTGTTGAGAGGTGTGAAATCTACACAAAATTTGTAGGAGTTATCATCTTTCTTGACAAGATGTGGTTCAGAAGCCCAATCACTGCATGATGGTTCTATTACTCCTTGTAAAAGCATGTCATTGACAGCCTTGTTCAAGTTCTCACATTCGCCTGAGCTTAGTGATGTCTTGAGCAACTGTCCCATCGGCGGCATCCTTCACGCCCCATGCGAGATGACTTCGCCCGTGATCTCACCCCATCAAAGCACTGGCACGAGAACCCCCAATATCTGGGCTATAGGAACTCTTCCCCATCAAGCACTCATGCAAAATAACTGCCCACTCTTACATGGCGGAGGCCTCAACGACTTTGACCCAAGCTCTTTCTCCCCACACAACCCATTAGTTGCTGCCCTCCTCAATTGCATCGAGCATCACAGCCCCCTCATTGGAAGTGCAAAAAAGCTTGAAGCCGCGAGGCTGCTTCGACATGATTTCGACTTCTTCTCTTAGCAATCAACTCTCCCTCAGCATGCAATTGGACCTGCAGTTTTTGTTGAAATCCCTACTGCTCTAGCCACCCATGGCTCTGCCCCGGGCACTCAACAGGGAGGAAGCAATAAGACTGCTGTAGGAGGTGATCAATTGAATGGAAACGGTAAGCCTTATGTTATTCTGTCTACACTTCAGGTTAGAAAAACCCAGAACGATTTCGAAATCAGGGCCCTGATAGGGCTTCTCACTGGCCCTTGCCCACTAGTAGACGTTCTACGCGGGTGGATTCAAAACTAATGGGGGGCAATAGGAGCAGAAGTCGAGACCATACATGCCCTCCCCAAAAACCAATGTGTGTTCATTTTTAAAACTACATACATGGCATTCAGAGTTCTAAGCACAAGCCAATGGCTATTGTGAGCGACCCCCCTCTTCCTATTCAAATGGAATAAGGATAACAAAGTGGAGAGCGATGCCCTCAATCACTTCCCCGTCTGGGTGGAGTTCCCGAACCTCCCCCTTCACTATCACAATCACCTCAAGGCCATAGGAGCACAGCTAGGTAAAGTTTTAGGGGGCCGACCTAGAGGGGACTACATCCCAGCATGGCACCCACAGGCCCTCATTGAAATGGAAATTTTAGTGGAGCTTCCCCAATCCGTGGTAATCGCTTTAGATGACAGCGAGTGCTTTGAGCAACCAATAAGTTACAAATACCTCTCAAACACTTGTTTCCACTGTTGAACGAAGGGGAACTTCATTAGGGATTTCCCCAAAAAAAACCCTAAACCAGAGCAGGCCTCTCATAACTTTGCCCTCAACAAAGGCAGCTCCCAAACATCCTCGCCAGTCTCCCCACCGCAACCCCCCAAGCCAGAGAAACCAATGTCCCACAAAACTCAGCTGGATAAGGGTAAATCGCAGGGCCCCAACATATTTGCCCTACTCGTATCACTGCCAAAGTGGGAAGATGAGGATGTAGCAGATTCCATTGACCCGGATGCAGAAGAAGAAGAGGATGCAAATACAAGACTGGAAAGGCAAGTGAATCAGGTTGATCGCACATTAGCCTTAAGCCAAAACATGGCGGCCACAAGCAACGAACCCAACAAAGAAAACATAGCCCCAGGCGAGAAGGAAATTGTTGAGACTGGCCCAGCCCCCATGGAGGTTTAGAACGACAACAACAGGGGACACACCTCAGTGTCACAAGCCTCTCATTGATCCTAGTCCAAAAATCGCAAGGATAGACGCACTCCCCGATGAAAATCGTGTCTTGGAATATTAAGGGTCTGTGAGACCCACTCAAAGCAAAGAAAATTAGGGCCTGCCTCAACAACTTTCCTATCGATGTCATTGGACTTCAAGAGATAAATACTTTAGGGGATGAGCTCTCCCAAAGGCTTTTTGTAATCTCAAAAGAGCACCTCTAGCATTTCTCCTCGCACAAAAGGGGATCGGGTGGTACAGCTATCGGCATCCACCAAACTTGGAAGGTTAATCCAGAGAAATTTGGCAAAGGAACCTACTGGGTAGGTGTGACAATCGAGTCCCCTGTCCAATGCATGATTTTGTCTTTTTATGCAGGAGGTTCTGCTAGACACATAACTCAATTGTGGAAGCAGCTTCTAGCCAAAAATGAGCCAACCATTCTCAAGGGGGATTTCAATATGGTAGAGACCATTGAAGATCGTTTCCCAAATGTAGGCAATGTTATCTCAGGATCAGAGCTTCAGGAGTGGAATCAGTTGAAAGATCAGCTCAATCTGTGGGATTTCAAGTCTTCTGGAGAGTTCACAGGCAAAATTATTCCAAAGGCCCCAATGCTAGAAAAGCCAGATTAGATAGATTCTATATAAGCACTTCCCTAGCCAAAAGATTTAATAGAATTAAAGCCAAACCCAGACACACATCCTGTACCTCTGACCACTATCCACTAGTGATAACCTTGGACGATAAATGTAGGAAAGTTAGGAATAACCGGTTCCACACGGACAGCTCGCTGTTTCAACTGGAAGAAGTACATAATAGAGGGCAATATGGGTGCACGCTTTCGCAAAGGGCTTCACTCTATCCAATGCATGGACAATGGCAATATCAAACACTCAAAAAACTCTTATAATGTTCAGGAAAAAAGTAACAAAAATCAAGAGGAAACGCAAGGATCAGATATACAGTGAACTAGCAGAGATGGAATGCATCAAGAGCCCTAACTCTGATACTCAGATAAGATATCCACACTAAGACATCAACTTTGTGTGGAGGAGGACCTCACCCTCAAACATACTGCAGTCTTCTTTAGAGAATGATGGGCACGCAAAGTGGATAAGCCAACTAAAGAAATGTTTAAAAATCTTAGGAAGAAACATATGAGAGAAGCCATCCCCTACCTAGTGGGACCAAAGGGCAAATCCATTAATGAATGCAAAAATCTGGAAATAGTGAGGGAGCACTTCACCTTGTTATTCAGCCCTAAGGAGCAACTGAATGAGGAGGTGACCGTAGCCCGTGAACAAATCAAGAAATGCAGGCCAAGAGTGATCCCCTCTCACCTAGCGGTCCAGCTTGGTTCAGGAATCACACCCTGGGAAATAAAAAGGGCAATTGAATCTTTAAAACTCAAGAAGACTCCTGGCATAGATGGGCTTCCTACTGAATTCTACCAAACGTTTAAGGAAGTACTTTCTCCTATCCTCCTTAGAGTATGGGAGGAATCAATTAAACAAGGAGCCCTTCCTATTCAACTCAATATGGGAGTCATTAAACTCCTACATAAGAGAGGCTCCAAAGAAAACATCTCTAACTGGAGACCCCTCACTATGCTGAACTGAGCATACAAAATCTTTGCCAAAGCTATAGCACTTAGAATTTCCATTTCTCTAACAGAGGGGTTGTGCACATAGCAAAAAGCCTTCATCAAAGGAAGGAGAATCATGGAAGCTGTTATAGCAATGTGGGAAGGAATTGAATATGCTGAAGAGTCCTGTCAGGATTTCGTCTTTGTCAAAGTCGACTTCGACAAAGCCTAGGACAGATTAGAATGGGCATTCATCCTCGACTACTTGACCATGATGGGCTTTGAACCGAGTATGATCAGGTTTTTCAAGACTCTACTAAGAAACGCACAGTCAAGGGTAGCACTCAACAATGGAAGGTCAGAGCCATTTCCTCTCAATCGATCGGTACGGCAGGGATGCCCCCTTGCCCCTTTACTCTTTGCGACCTCGGCGGACTCTCTCAATTGGATGGTAAAAGCTAAAATGGGGGATTGGACACTCAAAGGAATCTCATTACTGGATGGCAGACAACAATGCCTCTCACAATTTGCTGATGACACCAATGGCTTACTCAACAATGATGAGCAATCACTCCATTGCTTTTGGGGCTGTTTGAAGACGTTCTGCTCAGTCTCAAGATCTCGGATTAACCATTTTAAGACTGGAATTACAGCCTCCCTCTCTCCACTCCCAAGGTGGATTATAGAACAAGGATGCTCAATATTAAAAGACGGGGTCATCTTCAGGCTCTTAGGCATCCCATTTGGGTTTAGGGTATCTATGGCACAGAGGTGGCAATGGGTACTGGAGCGTTTCTCCTCCAAACTAGATCTATGGATAGGATTTCAGGCGAATATTGCAGGGAGGGCTCTGTCATCAAGCACTTAATTTCCTTCTATGTCTTGTTTTTCCTCTCCTATTGGATACCCTTGACCTCAGCTAAAAGACATAACCAGGATATGCAGAAACATCCTTTGGTCATGTGATCCAATGAGAAAAGGCCTAGACAAGGTTAGTTGGGATGTATGCTGCCTCCCCAAGGAACAAGGGGGACTCAGACTCACCAACTTCAACAGATGGGCAAACAAACTATAAGTCAAACTCATCCTCAGAGCATTGGACAATCCGGAGGAGGAGTGGGCCTCATTGCTATTTCGGAACATTAGCAAATTCAAAGCTAAAGGGAGCAATGGGATGCAACCTCTTCCATGGCTAACAATCTTCTTTGGACATGTCTAGATAACGCCCAGTGGCTCCCCCCTCCTTAAATTGTTGTGGGGAGCGTGGAACAGATATAGAAATCACCTAATAATTAACACTAGGTTGGTAATGGGACACTTTTATGTCCTGTTAAGTGACCATTTTGCTTGAATTATGTCAAGAGTTTCAAAATGGATTTTGAGGTGCTATCTTTCTAGAAAGTTGGCTCATAAGCTGAAAAAAACTCAACATTTTTTTGGAATATCAATTTCATCTTTTACCTTGTCCTTGCACAACATTTCGCAACCTAAACTGTGTGAAAAAACAGGTCCTGTTTTTGGCTTTTTTCAACTTTTTGTAACTATACCACTCTAGAACTCATGTTTTGTGAGGTCTATAATGCTAGAGAACTATCTTTAGTAGTCCTCAACATGTCATGATGCTTCTAGGGAGACATATATGTTAATGTTGTAAGTTATGACCAAATTATAAAAATTGTCAAATCCTGTTTTTTAGCCAATTTTAGCTCTTTTATGATTTTTTTGGTGGCTTTCATGATATCCAAATGTAGTTTTGATTTTCTATGTGGCATATTGTAACATAAATCTAATATTCCTTGGGTTTTGGGGCACCTAATACCCTATTTTTCATAGTACACAATGATGGTTGATTTTTTCAATTATACAAGAAAACAAAACATTCTAGTATATTAAGTATAGCTTTCTCAATATTGCTATTTTCTTGTGACAACTATATGAATTTTGTAGGTAGTAACCATATCTAGTCATAAGGATCAAATTTGGGTAGATATTGAATAGTTTCTATGGGATTCTACAGCTCATAATGTTGAACCCAGTTTTTTCATGTTTGTTGTATTTAGCACTTCATCTTTGTCCCCAAGATTCCCCTTGGTAAAAGATGTATCATGATTTTGACATGTTCCATGGCTTCTTATGAACCTAAAGGCCAATATGGAACTAAGAAAACATGCATATATTATTTGTATTGAGTGTAGCTATAGAAACTTTGATGATAGGTTCGCAGAATGGTAAAAAATCAACTTTTTTGTACCTATTTCTTTTGGCAAAACAAAAAATAGTGAGTGAGAAGCAATCATATGTTTAGATCACCAACCCATTGAATTTAACTAGGGAATTTATCTCAAGTCCTACAAAAATCCCTAATTTTATTTTTATGCAACAAAACGTAAGAAATGGCTGTTTTGATGAAAATGTACTGGTTCATCAACTTTGGAGGCTTGGTGTGACCAAAAGATGAGAAATTTTACAAGTTTCTTATTTTTTCCATGTGTAGTAGGCCTTGACTTATAACCTCATGAAAGGAATTTACAAAATGAGTGGATCTACTATGGTTTTAGAGGTTTTTTTCAAGACCCTGAAAGGACACTTTTATGTGCTGTTAGGTTACCAACCTAGTGTAAACACTAGGTTGGTAATGGGACACTTTTATGTCCTGGGACACTTTTATGTCCTGTGAAGTGACCATTTTCCTTGAATTATGTCAAGAGTTTCAAAATGGATTTGGAGGTGCTATCTGTCTAGAAAGTTGTCTCAAGAGCTGAAAAAAACTTGACATTTTTTTGGAATATCAATTCCATCTTTAACCTTGTCCTTGCACAACATTTCACAACCTAAACTATGTGGAAAAACGAGTCCTGTTTTTGGCTTTTTTCAACTTTCTGCAACTATACCACTCTAGAATTCATGTTTGTGAGGTCTATAATTCTAGAGAACTATCTTTAGTAGTCCTCAACATGTCCTGATGCTTGTAGGGAGAAATAAATGTTTGTAAGTTATGACCAAATTACAAAAATTGTCAAATCCTATTTTTTAGCCAATTTTAGCTCTTCTATGATTTGTTTGGTGGCTTTCATGATATCCAAATGCAGTTTTGATTCTCTATGTCGCATATTGTAACATAAAGCTAATATTCCTTGAGTTTTGGGGCACCTAATACCCTATTTTGCATAGTAGACAATGATGGTTGATTTTTTCAATTATAAAAGAAAACGAAACATTCTAGTATATCAAGTATAGCTTTTTCAATATTGTTAGTTTCTTGTGACAACTACATTCATTTTGTAGATAGTAACCATATCTAGTCATAAGGATCAAATTTGGCTAGATATTGAATAGTTTCTATGGGATTCTACAACTCATAATGTTAAGCTCAATTTTTTCATGTTTGCTGTATTTAGCACTTCATCTTTGTCCCCAAGATTCCCCTTGGTAAGAGATGTATTATTCTTTTGACATGCTCCATGGCTCCTTATGAACCTAAAGGACAATAGGGAACTAAGAAAACATGCATATATTATTTTTATTGAGCGTGGCTATAGAAACTTTGATGATAGGTTTGCAGAATGGTAAAAATTTAACTTTTTTGTACCTATTTCTTTTGACAAAACAAAAAATAGTGAGTGAGAAGCAATCATATGTTTTGATCACGAACCCATTGAAGTTAACTAGGGAATTTATCTCAAGTCTTACAAAAATCCCTAATCTTATTTTTATGCAACAAAACGTAAGAAATGACTGTTTTGATGAAAATGTACTGGTCCATCAACTTTGGAGGCTTGGTGTGACCAAAAGATGAGAAATTTTACAAGTTTCTTATTTTTTCTATGTGTAGTAGGCCTTGAACTATAACCTCATGAAAGGATTTTACAAAATGAGTGGATCTACTATGGTTTTGGAGGTTTTTTTCAAAACCCTGAAAGGACACTTTTATGTCCTGTTAGGTTACCAACCTAGTGTTAAAACTGGGACTCAAAGAACATCCTTAACCTAAGAGCCCATGAATCAATGTGGTGGTCTATGTCTCCAATTCCCCCCCTCAACCAGGTTCAGAGTGGGATAGCAAAGCACATTCATAACAAGGGCATTACAACTTGGAGAAATTTGTGGCACAGGTTAGAGCATTGGTTGCTCTTCCTAACCGAGCTCACAAGTCGATTCAACTTGCAACCCTGGGAAATATCCTTGATTGATAGCAGGAAATCCCTCTTCCCAAAAGAGTTGGAGTGGACACTCTCGAGCGACCTTGACCCCTCCTCCAAGGCTATGTATTGGTCTAGTGGGAGTGCTCTACCTAACCCCTCAACCCTAGCCCCAAACCTCCCACTTGACCCCTCCTCCACGGCTATGTATTGGTCTAGTGGGAGTGGTCTGCCTAACCCGCCCACCCTATCCCCAAACCTCCCGGAACCACTACACACCTCACTCAATAGAAAATGGAGGACTTCTCTGGATTGCCGACAATGGGCCTTTAAATTTCAGGCAATTTGGAATAGAGGAATCCCATCCAAACATTCAATCCTGCTCTGGTTAATCCTCCACAAGGTAGTATGGACGGGACACAAAATGAGGCTTGCAGGGCTAGGCACAGGGCTCTGCATGGGATGCAATAGGGCTGAGGAGGACATCCCACATCTCTTTATGATCAATTGCCCCAAAAGTCTAGAGATTTTGTCACCTCTGAGTGTTGGGCTTGGGTGCACTTAACACTAGGTTGGTAATGGGACACTTTTATGTCCAAGGACACGTACTTTTATGTCCTGTTAAGTGACCATTTTCCTTCAATTATGTCAAGAGTTTCAAAATGGATTTGGAGGTGCTATCTGTCTAGAAAGTTGTCTCATGAGCTGAAAAAAACTCGACATTTTTTTGGAATATCAATTCCATCTTTAACCTTGTCCTTACACAACATTTCACAACCTAAACTGTGTGAAAAAACGGGTCCTATTTTTGGCTTTTTTCAACTTTTTGCAACTATACCACTCTAGAATTCATGTTTGTGAGGTCTATAATGCTAAAGAACTATCTTTAGCAGTCCTCAACATGTCCTGATGCTTCTAGGGAAAAATAAATGTTAAAGTTGTAAGTTCTGACCAAATTACAAAAATTGTCAAATCCTGTTTTTTAGCCAATTTTAGCTCTTCTATGATTTTTTTGGTGGCTTTTATGATATCCAAATGCAGTTTTGATTTTCTATGTCGCATATTGTAACATAAATCTAATATTCCTTGAGTTTTGGGGCACCTAATACCCTATTTTTCATAGTAGACAACGATGGTTGATTTTTTCAATTATAGAAGAAAACGAAACATTCTAGTATATCAAGTGTAACTTTTTCAATATTGTTAGTTTCTGGTGACAACTACATGCATTTTGTAGGTAGTAACCATATCTAGTCATAAGGATCAAATTTGGCTAGATATTGAATAGTTTCTATGGGATTCTACAACTCATAATGTTGAACCCAGTTTTTTCATGTTTGCTGTATTTAGCACTTCATCTTTGTCCCCAAGATTCCCCTCGATAAGAGATGTATTATTCTTTTGACATTCTCCCTAGATCCTTATGAACCTAAAGGACAATAGGAAACTAAGAAAACATGCATATATTATTTGTATTGAGCGTGGCTATAGAAACTTTGATGATAGGTTTGCAGAATGGTAAAAATTCAACTTTTTTGTACCTATTTCTTCTGGAAAAACAAAAAATAGTGAGTGAGAAGGAATCATATGTTCTGATCACGAACCCATTTAAGTTAACTAGGGAATTTATCTCAAGTCTTACAAAAATCCCTAATCTTATTTTTATGCAACAAAGCGTAAGAAATGACTGTTTTGATGAAAATGTACTAATCCATCAACTTTGGAGGCTTGGTGTGACCAAAAGATGAGAAATTTTACAAGTTTCTTATTTTTTCCATGTGTAGTAGGCCTTGAACTATAACCTGTCACGGGAACGGAATAATAGAGATCGACAAAAAAAGAGATCTTTGTATTGATGAAATTTTGTAGAGTTTTGATACAACAGAGGAGCAATTGAATATGGACGCACTCCGTTGTACGGAGATCGAACCTCCTGACCACCCCCGAGCTTCAGTCCGCTTGCATGCAGCGTCTCACTCTCACTCGCACTCGCACTCGCACTCGCAGAAGAGGAGATCTGTGTATGATCCCCGAATGCACCACCCGTCGTGCTTTTATCCTTCTTTTCCTCGAAAATCCTGTACGATTTTTGCACCAAGTATACCTGCGAGAATAATATAAGAACGTGATCGCTAAGCGATCCGTAAAGGTTAGATTTTTATCATGACACTTTGCACAGATCCGGTTTCACAAACTGATTTCTGCATCGCCTACAAAAGAGTCAAAAGAACATACTCGTGCAACCAATTCAACATGATAATCAAAGTAAAAAAACATAATTATATACCTTGATAATCTCAATTGCAATACTCTACCATGAAGAAACAATCCACTTCTTGGTTGATAGCAGGGAGAGCTGTATGATGTTGTATGTCTGTCTGTCCCTGTGTATACTGCACTACTGGTGTCTTCTAATATTTTTCATCATAACTTCTACAAACGAACTCAGAACAGAGCAATCCAGGTACTCAAAACGACGGGAATAGATCTGGTCTACAAAGCATCGCGGACAGAATTACGAAAAACGTCTTTGTTTGGCTAAAAACGCAACTTTTAGGTCGCAACTCATAAAACCTCTATTGTTTTGGGTCTCCACTACTTTTACAACTTATTTTAAGCCTACCCATGCATTTTAAGCTAAAACAAATAAATATAAAACATTGATATTAATAAAAATCTCAATTTTATTGTTCATAGACAGACTATCTGTTATTCATTAATCTTTATTAAATCCGTCTTTAGTGTATTATTTAAAAAAAAGAATATATATTCTCTCTTAATATCTCAACTCATTCGTATAAGCTCTATTTAATAGACTATTCAACAATCTTTCAAATCGTGCTAACAAAAGATAGTTCTACCTTATTCCTCGAGCTAAGAAAATTTATAGGTGTGGGACAGTTATAGCCATACATTGCTTCAAACGGAGTCATCCTAATAGATACATGATATGAACTGTTGTATGCAAATTCAACCAAAGGCAAATATTCATTCCAATTAGATTGGTTTTCATTGACATACATTCGTAACATATCTTCTAAAATACGATTCACTCTCTCCGTTTCCGCATCGGTTTGAGGATGGAAAGCATTAGACATGCGTAACTGGGTCCCTATAGAGTCAAAAGTCGCTCTCCAAAAATGAGAAGTGAACTTAGATTAATCTCTGTCAGACACTATGCTCTTGGGCATGCCATGCAAATGAAATATCTCTTTCATGAACAAGTATGCAATGGTCAATGCAGTATCAATTATTTTTACAGGAAAGAAGTGAGCTTGTGTTGTGAGTCTATCTACCACCAGAAAGATCGAATCATACCCTCCACGAGTAGTAGGAAGTCTAATGATAAAGTCCATGGATATACACTCCCACTTCTGTAAAGGAATGTCTAAGGGTTGAAGGTCACCAGGCATCCTCTTATGCTCAATCTTAACTTGTTGACATTGAAAGCACTCACACACATAATTCTTAACATCCAATTTCATACGCGGCCAAAAGAATAAGGACAACAACTTAATTCTTTGTGTCAACAACATACTGAACCAGTGGCCCAGTTTGCACTCAAATTAAATCAATTTTTTTTACGTGTTGATCCATTTATGTCTGAATAAACGAAGCTCTATTTCCTTTGGCCTCGTCTTCAACATGATATTTTGTGTTAGGTGCGTGACCAAGGACCCCTGTTCTTTCATGAAGCCATTCAAATTGCACAACGAATTGATGGTAGCATGAATTCAGATTTGCCTACATCAATACCCCCTCTTCCCCAAGGTATTATCTCTGCCTCCCCTCCTACTCCTACCTCACCCCACACCTATGGATATTGATGTCCAGAATGCTCAGAATACCTCCCGCCGAGCACTTCCAGCATGTGATGCTCAAGGCCGTCCCAAATGCTTCTATTGCAACATGTATGGGCACGTGTGTCGACATTGTCGGAGGCTACAAGCACAACAAGTTCAAAATACACAAATCCAAGTCTCCGATGCCGCCACATTAGTAGCTCTTCCAAAAACCTTCTAAGCGAGTGGATGATGGAAGGAACCCATTCGCATTTTCAAGCAGCTACATTTCCGGTCGTAGGGATTGCTCCACTGTGATTCAGCTAGACAACACATTTCATGAAGCACTACTTGATTCTGGCAGTACAATCTCATCCATTAGTCAAGCATTAGTTAACCAATTAGGCCTCCCTACTTACACCTCTAGTCCAATTTCAGTCCTGTTTGTGGACAATAAGGACTTGTATCACTCACATACAGTCCCTTGTTTCAGATTCCAAATTGGATCATCTATTTTCAGCCATGAATTTTTTGTCTTACGTACCCAGACAATTATTTCCAATAACTTTAGTATGTGATTGGTTTGTGAAAATCAAGACTCGTGCTCTTATGTTGCCCCAAAAGCTCATTAGATTGCACTGCCATAATCAAGTAGTGCTTCATGAGATGTGAATCACAGTGGAGGACACCATATGACCGAAAGGTGCGGCTGCTTGAAAATGCGAATGGGTTCATTCCATTATCCACTCGCTTAGAAGTTTTCTGGAAGAGCTACTAATGTAGCGGCATCGGAGACTTGGATTTGTGTATTTTGAAATTGTCATGCTTGTAGCCTCCAACAATGTCAACACACGTTGTCGTGTCGTGGTAGGTGCATAGTGGGAACGTAAGCTATGCTCTCCGATATTATGGATTTTATGTGTATGCCTTAAGTGTGCATAAGTATATGCATTTTCTATTTAGCATGCAAAAAGCTAGTCGAAGTCTGATGTGTCACTCTTGTTGGGAATGGGCTTCGATCCTGGGCTTCTTTGTGAAACTCTTCTTGGATCCATGATGAAATGAGCCTATAAAACATACCTCCTATCTACTGGGCATCCTAGGTGGCATATGACATGTGTAGCATGGCCAAAAGTGGCCTTAGTCATAGTATACCCCATGAGGTGTCATTCTACACATAGTAGGTGCACTTTGGAGTGATTATGGACCTAGAAAAATCCCTTAGAAAAGTGGTTACGAGTTTGTTTGATGTCATCCATGATGTATGCCAAGCTCTCTCTCAATTTTTTATGAAGCTACTTTATGCACAATAGCTCAACAACTCTTGGATGCTTAACCCTTGACATGTGGCGGCAAAGAGAAGATATTTAGAGGAAAATCTATAAGAACCTCTAGATATTTCTTTGAAGAGAAAGATCTATAAATTTTGAAGATATTTTGGATATTTCTAAGCAAATATCTTCTTCAAGGGGCAACTTCACCTATAAATAGAGCCTCTTGTCCCTCACTTGGGTAGGAAGCAAACCATCAAGCAATCAAGCGCTCAAGCAATCCCCATAATCAAGCCACTCTATCAAGCCATGAACAAACCTCCTAGCCATCTCCTTGAGTGAAACTTTCTCTCAATTTCAGCCCAACACATCTTGAGATTGCTACTTCATGCCCCAAGCCTTTTATATCCTCACTTGTAATACACTCTATGCAACCTTCTTTCATCAATAAAGAGGCATTTTTGGTGGCTTGCAAACGGTTTCGGGTACTACTACTCATCTTCTACTTGATCAAGTTGTCTACAAGACCACAAAGACATGAGGTATGCTTCACTTCTTTGGCTTGAGCTTGTGTGGGTCGTTGTGTGTTGGTTGTCTCTCTTATCTCTTTCGTCCATTGTTTGAATGCTTTCTAAACTTTATTCGATAAATAATCCCAATGGTGTAACCTTTCAACCCTTTCACTTTGTGCAAAATATTAGGATTAACGTTTGTATTAGCCATAAAATCCACTTCCAGCAGAGAATTGTGTTACTCTTTGGGCGAAAAACTGCGAGAAATTCTTCTTTCTCCACGTCCTCTTATTTTGCCACTACTAGACTATTCTAATTCTTTCGATGTGCACATATTTATTCTCCTCTAGGTGTTGAGTCTTGCTTTCTTATTATTACTATGAACCAAGAAGACTTGTACACACGGCTCACTCCTATCACTAGGCAAAACATATTTATCTTTGTAAGCACTAAGATACAGTTTAAAAGAACCATTTGCAGTCTATTTGGAGCACAACGACTTGCTGCTATAAATGCATCAGTGAACCCTTTCATCCTACCTTTTATTAGATACAATCAAAGCCTTCATGTTTTCATCTTTGTTTTGTTTTAAGGGTTTCACGTGTTTGTATGTGTGTGTTTGCATGTAAGATTCCAATGGCTACACACATTGTATTTTCTACAAACACTAAGCTTTCTTAAGTGAAAGCCTTCACAGTCTCCCCCACAAACCCTCACATCTAGAGGCCCGGTGCCTTCCTGGCAAGACCGCCAACTCTGTGACAATGTGCCCATACATGTTTCAATAGAAGCATTTGGGATGGCCTTGAGCGTCACTTGATGGGAGTGCTCGACGAGAGGTATTCTGAGAATTCTAGACATCAATATCCATAGGTGTGGGGTGGGTAGGAGCAGGAGGGGAGACAGAGATAAGACCTTGGGGAAGAGGGGGTACTGGTGTAGGAAAATTTGAATTCATGCTACCCTCAATTCGTTGTGCAATTTGAATGGCTTCATGAACGGACAAGGATCCTTGGTCGCGCACCCAACGTGAAATATCATGTTGAAGACGAGGCCAAAGGAAATAGAGCTTCATTTATTTTGACATAGATGGATCAACACGTAAAAACAATTGATTTAATTTGACTGCAAACTGGGCCACTGGTTCAGTATGTTGTCGACACAAAGAATTAATTTATTGTAATGCAGTTTGTGTAACATTTTGATGCACGAAGCTATGAAGCAAGAGTTGTTTCAATAAATACCAACTATGTTTAACATGTTCACCTTGTTGCACGAACCATGTGGCCTCCACGCCCTCTACCACTGTGCGGAGTTTGTGAGCGCGGGAGATTCATTGTGTTTTTTCGTACGATACCACGTGAGTGTACAATAGGGGGGATTTTGGATTTTGTACATAAACGTATACAATAGGGGTAGCCCCTCATTATTTCATACTCATATTGTACACATAAAGGAGGGGGCGAGGAGGGTGGTTACATTGGGGCTACATTCAACTACCTGAGCCACTTAAAAAACATTAGTAAGCATCTCTCTCTCTCTCTCTCTCTCTCTCTCTCTCTCTCTCTCTCTCTCTCTCTCTCTCTCTCTCTCTCTCTCTCTCTCTCTCTCTCAAACTTACACACTTTCCTCTCCCAACAAAGTGTGGGCTCTCCATTGCGACTCTCATCACCACAATTTTGGAGCATCGAGAGTCACTCATCAGCCATACAAATACTACATCACATGTAACTTTGGTCCCATAGATTTGACCTCTGAGGACGATAATAAAATCTCTCTCTCTCTCTCTCTCTCTCTCTCTCTCTCTCTCTCTCTCTCTCTCTCTGTGTGTGTATATTGATGAATGCTTTAATGGCGTGGTGAAAGTAAGGGCAGACTTGAAATTCTTTTGTTTTTTGGGTCAAAATTAGAATCTTTTGTCAGTAATTACACTAAAACTTATGCAAATTTCCTCATTTTCTTAAAGCCAAGCTCAAACCCCTCTAATTTGTCAAAATTCCTAAAATACACTTCAAATTTTCAAAATTCACAAAGTACCTATGTATCTATTTTGGTCGGATTGATCAAGCTTTTTTAAATTTTATTTCTTTTTGACAATGGAGATGCATTTTTGAGTGGCTAGCATGTAATTTGTCACATATTACCTCACAAAACAAGCAATTATGTCCACAAAGATAACACAGAAGTGTAGTCATCAACAAAATGTCAACCATTGAAGAACAAGAATACATTCTAATTCCTCTATGTCCTGCCACACATTGGCTAGAGAGAGAGAGAGAGAGAGAGAGAGAGAGAGAGAGAGAGAGAGAGAGAGAGAGAGAGAGAGAGAGAGAGAGAGAGAGAGAGAGAGAAGGAGAAGAAGAAGAAGAGAGTTTTAACATCGTAGGAAACTATCCCAAGATACCTTAAAGATCTAGCCGATGAGGAGAGTTGAGCTCAAGACCTGTTATGAGAGGGAGAGAGAGAGAGGGGGGGGGGGGGGGGGGGGGGGGGAATGTTAAAGTTGTTATTTATTATGCTAGTTCAAATGTAGAAATGACACATCGTGAGGACATAGATTTTCACTCTATATTTGTTTCACCACCTTTCATGGCAACATAATGGTGTTCAAGCATCATCTCCTTGCACTATTTGAACATAGGGGATGCATGAAATCGATCTTTTCTATCACCGCCATTTGAATATGGGGGCAGCACAAGATTAATCCAAGTATCTCTCAAGTGCACGATGTGAACATAGAGAAGGTCAAAGTCACCTCTAGACCTCTTCTTTCGTTGCATCGTGTGAATCTAGCCTACGTCTAGAAATCCTCATGCAATTTTTTTTTCCCAACTTCTTAGCATTTCCAAATGTTGGTCCTTCATTGCGGAGAGTGAAGAGGCTTTGTACGAATAGAGAGCATTATTTACACACGCACACAGTGTCACAAGCTGCTATTGGGCGGTTAGCGAAGTGGGCACTAGAGAGAGTGCAACTTCACACATATCCTAGACAAGCACTTGCACAGAGACATGCTCGCAAGCACTTGCAACAGGTTAGAGAGAGAGAGAGAGAGAGAAAGTGGGCATGAGTGGGCATCAATGTCGCAGCGTTAGTTTTTGACGCCCTTCTGCCCTTCAAACGGTTGTCAACCTTGTGTAGGAAGGGTCGTCTGGTGAAAAACCCTACAGTTGAAGGAATCAAATTGAAGTTGCCCTTCAACTTTGAAGGAAGGTAATTTGTCCAATCCGTCATTGGAAGGGCTAGCCATCCAATTGCCCTTCAAAACCGACATCAAATGAGCTAAAAAATGTTGGGAATATTTTGAATTTTTTTGAAATTCGTGAGGTAATTTGCTTGTTGTTTAATTTATTTCCTCTCTATTATTAGTTTCTGTAAATTTTAAACTTTAATGTGCAATGTGCATTGTGATTGACTGTGAAGACCATAGTTAGTTTGTGGCCCCTTGTGCCCCCGTAGGCTGTGGGAAATTGGGAGTCGGGACTCGTTGTATTTTTCCAACCAAAAGAAAATAAGGGCAAGTTGGAATTCTTCTTTTTTTTAGGTCAAAATTTGAAGGGTTTGTCCGGTATATACATTAAAACTTGTGTAGATCTCTTGGTTCTCTTCAAGGCAAGCTCAAAATCTAACCACGATTTCACAATATTAGTCGGTTAAAATACACAGAGTCCCGGATATTTTCTAACACTGTTAAGTTAGGAGTAAAGCTGTAGTTACATCAAAGTTGAATCACCCTTAAGGGGTGGTGCACATTGCAGAGCTTGGCATAATCATTTTTCCTATCCGAAGAAAATAGCGACAAATAATAAACTTAAAGCTTTTCCCGTTTTTAGATTGCAATTTGAAGTATCTATCAGTAATTACACTAAATCTTGCTAGATTTTGTCAATTTTTATCATGGCAAGCTCGCAACCTAGCCAATATTTTCAAGTCAGTGATAATCTATAGAAATTAGAATGCATTATTTCAATTTTTAATGTCCTTGAAAGTGCTCAACTCTCCACAAAAATGTGGTCTATGTACATATAATGTATGTTGATTTTTTGTTAAATAACGACTTCATCTATCATAGTGAAAGACTCTTGACTCTTAGTGAAAGATTCAATATTTACCTAGCTGAGTATAGAGTTTCTATTATGTAGGACTGGGTGTTCAACAAAAAAAGGAATGAGACATCGTATGTTCAAGCTGGGTGTGTGACATCGTATTTTTTTCTTCGAAGATTCAAAGATATTGTCTTTTCAAGTTTCTTAAGTAGGAGGAGCGGTCATTCTGTGTGTAGACCAAAATGTATTAAAGTCTAAAGAGTTTCTTCTTGTAAAGAGTCTCCTTATCTATTAGAAACAGTTACCTATTGCAAATGTACATGTAGATTATTGTACAACCCAAAATTGGAATGGATTTACAAATAAAATAATCTTAATTCATCGCATGGTCATATGGTTTGACTTGTTGTGTCTCAATTTGTCACATGTAGTCATATGGCTTTATCAGGTGTGCCATCTTGAGCTATCTTGCGAAGCAATGTCTAGTATAGCTTGGGTCTGTGTGTCACACATAGATAGTGTCTTTATTTTGTATATAATTGCAAATATAGTCTCAATTTGTCACATGGCCATATGGCTTGACCGGGTGTGCCATCTTGAGGTATCGATTTTTACCTACAGTTCTTCTAGCTATCCATAAAGCTTGACCGGGTCTCTTGAGCTATCTATTCTTACCAAAGGTTAAGTTGTGCCTCTTTTTACAATATAAAGTGTTATAGATTTTAAGATTGTTAGGTTCTTTTCTTTGTAGCTACAAATTCTATAGTCTCAATTTCTCACATGGTCATATGACTTGACCGGCTGTGTTGATCTTGAGCTATAGTTTCTTGCCAAGACATGTCTAGTATGCCTTGGGTTTGTGTGTCACACATACACAATGTCATTATTTTGCATATAATTACAAATATAGTCTCAATTTGTCACATGGTCATATGGCTTGACCGGGTGTGCCATCTTGAGCTATCGATTTTTACCTTTAGTTCTTTAAACTTTCAAAGTGATGTATGGGTCACATTAGGTTAATGTAGGATCTTTAATGTGATAGTTTAAAATAGACTCAAAAATATCTACACATATGTAGGTTGGCTTCTCATTTCTTTTTGCTCATAGGATATGTATATAGTCAGTATGGCAGAGGGTAAGAAGAAGGCATTTCTTCAGTCTCTAAGGTCAACTCTCTGTAAGATGATTAGTGAGTTACCATAGAAGCAGGTGCAAAGTATTGTGCAAAATGAGATGCTCATAGAAAAAATGCTTGAAAAAGAAATTGTAAGTGCAGTCTCCAAGGAAACCTTTGTTATAAGTAAAGAGAAAGCTTTAAAAATATTGACTTAGAATTGTGCTCAATACATAGATAGGAGTACTTGCATAAAAAGATGATGTGCTCTATGAAACATGTTTTTCCGTCATGGCATGTGGACCAGTGAAATGTGGATTAAGGGGTGTGCACTTGGTTTAGGAAACTCTCTTCAGACATTTCATTTTGATGTTTTGATATATGTAGTTTATGTACATGGCAGCCATATGATATGGACATGCCATTTTGTTGATTGTGTAGTATGAGAAGCATGACATATTAGCACTTGGAATGTAGTTTGGTTTTGAAGGTTCTTAAGTTAATTTGGTAGGCTACTTTTATGTTTTCATTTTTTGTTTGTTTTGTACACAATCGCCTATCGATGTGGACATGGCCTTTTGGTAATCGTGTGATTAGACTATGTGATTGGAGGTTTCCTTATATGTACTATGATATGCAGGTCATACCACCACTTTGAAGTTAGATTACTTTGACTATAGTGAAAATGTGTTTGATTTTAATGTGTAAGATAATCCTTGAATCCCACGTGGGAGCCCAAGATGAGGTGGATAGTTTTTTTGGAAAAAGAAATTATGTGATGAAAATCCCATGTCGGAGCCCAAGAAAAGGGTGTACTGATTTTTTTTGAGAAAGAGGTCTCCGTACAAAGGAGACTCTGGCAAAAATTTTAAGATTTATATTTTATGTACAAACTCAAAATTAAATACAGATGGTGATTTTTTAAAAGTTGCATTTTGCTTAAGCATAGATGTGCATTCATATCACATACAATTGTTTTTGTTCAAAAATATTATCTTTTAATGGTTTGTTTTGTAATGTGTTTTGATTTGATGAGTGAAGTTTTTCATGGTTGTTTAAGAGTATGCTTTTTTTTTTTTTTTGAGAACAATCCATTTCATATGTGTGCCTTAAATCCCATGTGGAAAGCCTACTAAGTAGGTGGCTAGTATCATATGTTTTGAGATTGAGATTTGTATTAGTTTACAAGGAAAATGCTATTCGTTTTTTGACAAATTACATTGACTTAAAGTAAGGTCACCACCAAATACGCATGCATCCTAATGACATTTTTAAAACTTCATTTTGTACACAGTCATGACACTATGAATTCATTGATTTACCTTTTGACCTTACCAATGTACTTGCCATATTTGCCAGGATGATGAATAAAGCTTTCTCAGATCATCAAGATTTTGTCATTGTTTTCTTTGACGATATTCTAGTTTTCAATCACAATGAGAAAGAACACAAATATGATTCACCTTCATATTTTTTTTGAGTTGACTTGGCAAAAGCAATTGTTTTCTAATCTTGAAAAAAATGTTTTCTTTAAAAAAGAAATTGATTCCTTAGGCCACATCGTGTTTGAAACATGCGTTTCTATTGACCCTAAAAAGATTGAGACGATTTAAAGGTGACCTACCCCAAAAACAGTCCATGATATCAAATCCTTCTTGGGATTAGCAAGCTTCTATCGTAAATTTGTAAAACATTTTTCTTGCATTGCCTCACCCATGACCACATTGCTTCACCAAAAAATACCATTGAAAAGGGGAATTGAACAAAAAAAATAACATTTGACACTTTGAAATACCTCTTGACCCATGCACCAATCCTTCAATTGCTCAACTTTTCATAGCCTTTCTTTGTATTTGTTATAAATGCAAGTGCTGAGCTAGGGTGGATTAACAAGACTAACATTCATCTTTGTAGCATTAATAATTACACTGGTAACTAGAGAGAGAATAGATTGAAAACATGATAGCTTGATTAATCATAAACTGATGACATACATGAATACAATGTTGAAGTTGAGGTTTTGAAAGTGTGCACAAGAGTTTACCAGTTATATAGTAGCTCATATGGCTAAATGCACCTCTCAACAATCATAGGTATCTTTTCCCAAGGGTCAAGGGGCAACTCTCCAAAGGTCAAGATTGGCTCCATAAAATGTGGAATAGATATGCTGGTTGGGATGGCATTTGGACTCTTGTGAAGCTCATTTTCCGCATGTGCTAAGCCATGTGTCCTCACATGCTTCCATGCTTTACTAGACTCCTTATTGTACAAGACATAGCTCTGACACTAGCTATTGGTGCTAGGCCAAAGGCCACAAATCCATAAAATGTGGAATAGATATGCTGAATGGGATGGAATTTGGACTCTTGTGAAACTCATTTTCCACATGTCCTAAGCCATGTGCCCTCACATTCTTACATGCTTACTAGACTCTTTACTATACAAGAGATGGTTCTCACACCAAATGTTGATGCTATGCCAAAGGCCACAAATCCAACAAACCTCTCCTTGGACTTTGGACTAGACCAGTGTCCAACTACAAAGAGCTCAACTATCACAAAGACGAGACCATGTAGGTTATTGATGATTCTTTGGAATATGGTGCCACAAAGATTGAAGACATCTCCGTTCGGACATGAGTCTCCTAGGACCAAGATATCCATCACAGATCAATCTGTCCACCAAGATGACTCCAAATTGGGGGTGTACCCATGTTTTGCCTACAAGGCACTACTATTGTTGCCAAATCATGGGCCACTAGCTTCATATTCATCTCTTCTATGGTGCTATTGTCCGGATGTTGCTGCTATTGAGATGCTTTTAAATCTCTAGCAATCCTTTGGGTGTCCGAGATTGTAGCATTTGTTGACAATTTTATTGGATGAAAGACTAAACACTAAGCAAAAAAACATAGATGCAATGCAATTTGATGGTGATCGTGCTCCTTTCCTTGAAGGTGGATTTTTCTTTTCTCTCATAATGCTTGATGGAGAGGTCTTACAACTTGAAGACTCTTCAAGTACACCGTCTATCTCCTCACATAAGCACATGGTGATGTCCTTAATAATGATTATGACAAACATTGCTTTGTTGTGCTCATATGTAAAATTTATTCTTTGAATTACAAGATTTAGAGAGAATGTAAGTGAGAAAGTTTTCTTTGCATTGAAGATTGAGAAAGACTTGACGCTCAAGAGAAGTTATCCTTCTTTAATTACTTAGTGAAGCCTTGAATCTTCTCTCCTTTTGATGCTCAAGGGGTCAAAGCCTTTGAAGGTTCGACGCTGAAGCTCTTGAAGCTTGGGTGAGCACTTTTAATTTTTTGATTTTCAGTTTCACTGTGGGTGGGAATCCCCTCTAATAGAGGGTAATTTCTATTGTTGTTGTGTGTGACAAGACTCCAGAGAAGAGGTATTGGGGCCTTTTGTGTGAGCAATGGTGGGATTGCTCCCCTATATGGGTTGAGCTTGAGGGATCCTCTTTGGCACTAATTCACCACGCAAGAATGGGCACTGCGGAGCCGAAAAGGAGCTTAAAGAGGTTTTAATGAATCTTTAGCATCCAAGGAGGGCAAAGATGGGGTGCACGTGTAGCTATGGGAACAGCTCCTTGTAGACCTGACTTGGGGTATTACGCTGATTCAATGTGCATGCTCACGTCCGCCTGCATTCCCCCATCAAAAATCAAATTTGGATTCCCCAAGACCTTTCACACACACCCTAATTTAAATGTGTTGAGCGAGGCCAACGTGCCCAATGGGATTTCCATGTGAGTCTACTAAAAAAAACAATACTTATTATAAACTTAGCAGGGAGAATCACACACACACACACACTATTTTAGTAAGGTTTTAGGGGATGAGGGCTTAGGGTGCTCACGAGCTCGGAATTGAGAGTTTGAGGACTCTACAAAAATCTTGTGAAAGGGGCTTCAAGATTATGTAGCCAATGCAAGTAGAAAATGAAGTCAATAAAATTATTCGAATATATAAACAACGCAAAAAACAAAATAAAAATGAAACCTAAATGCAAATGCGATAGCCTACTTAATGATGCTCAATTAGAGAGCTTATTAAAGGCGAAATCCGTGATGGAAGCACACAAATTATGCAAGCATATGGTAATCATGCCAAATCTGCCAACAAGGGTAGTGGCTCTATGGAATGGCCATGAACGTGTCCAAACTTGACGTATTGGACAATAATTAGAGTACTAATTAGAGATGTGCAATTATGGGAAAACGATTAAATAATGCTAATCCTACCATATGTTATGACACCACTTCTTGGGCTAGGGTGGATTGAGAATACTAGCATTCATCTTTGTAGCATTAATAATTACACTAGTAGAGAGAGAGAGAGAGAGAGAGAGAGAGAGAGAGAGAGAGAGAGAGAGAGAGAGAGAGAGAGAGAGAGTACTCAAAACATGAGATGACATATATACATACAATGATTAGGTTGAGGTTTTGAAAGTGTGTACAAGAGTTTGCTACTTATATAGTAGCTCATACGGACAGATGCACCTCTCAAGGGTCACAGTACCTTTTTCCAAGGGTCAAGGGGAAACTCTCCAAAGTTCAAGAGTGGTTCCATAAAATGTGGAAAAGCTATGGTAATTGGGATGGAATTTTTACTCTTGTGCAACTCATATGCCACATGTGCCAAGTCATGTGTCCTCACATGCTTAGATGTTTACTAGACTGCTTACTATACAAGAGATGGTTCTCACTCCAGCTATTGGTGCTAGGCCAAAGGCCACAAACCCAACAGCAAGTCCTTTAGGTATATGAGTTGTTTTGATGAAAAATGATCACCCAATTTCTTTTGAAGTAGCAACCTAAAACCAAGTAGTCCATGACCTTGACATTTGGAAACATTACCTTATGGGATCTGAAGTGCTCATTAAAACTGACCAATGAGAAATAAAACATCTATTGACACATTCTACCATTTTAGAATTTCAAATAAAATGGGTTGGATTTATTCAAAATTTCCACACAATGAGTCATTACTAACTAGGCAAAGCAAGCGTAGTAGAAGGACGTGTTAAGTAGAAAGCTTGATGTGAATGCAATATGTGTTACTTTTTCTTGTGTTCTTTATAAAGTCAAGCATATTTACTTGAATCATATTTCTATTAGTGAAGTGAGATCCTTCATTTCTATGCATGTCACATATTTTATGGATTCTGATTTTGCACGTGCATGGTTTGAAATACATAAAAAATAATGGTCTTCCTTTTTAGCATTACACTTTGGCAAATGCCTTTCTTTATTTTCAACCAAAACTATGCATCAGTGCACCATTTTAGAGAACTAGCAATGAATGAAATGCATGCACCACTCTATACAGGTCATTAGGAATACAATCTAAACTTGTTGCATGTAAAGATCACTTATTTTGGCCTAACATGAAATGCAATGTAGCTAGATTTGTTTCTGAATGTTTGATATGTAAAAGAGTTAAGCGTCAACACGGTAAATCTTGTGGTCTTTTAATGCCTCTCCCTATTCCTAATGGTTCTTGGGAGAAAATATTAATGGAATTCATCATAGGACTACCCACTACCTCCTCTCAAAATGATATGGTTTGAATTATAATTGACCTATTTAGAAAGCAAGCATATATAGTATCACATAAAGAGACCCTATAATCTACACCACAGGCTGCAAAATTCTTTCTTAAACTTATCTTCCCTTATCATGGCTTTCCCAAAGTCATCCTTTATTATCAAGATGGCCGCTTTTGCAATAACTTTTGGGTTGCATTAACCAAAAATCTAGGATCTACAATGGACTTTACATCTTCCTTTTACCTAAAAGTAATGGTTAAATAGAAGCAAAAAATAGCACCATCATAGACCTTCTTAGATCATACATGATAAAAAATACCACAAATTGGGACCAACATCTCCCCATGCTGCAACTTTCATACAACAACACACCACACTTGGCCACAAACCAAGCACCCTTTGAAATTTTCTATGGTAAGAAAATCCCTATCCCTATATCCGCTATTATCACTGACGTCCCAACATCAGACACTTTAGCAAGAGACCACACAAATATTTTAAAAGAATACACTGACTGCATTAAGAGAGAAAAACAAAGATACACATCACAAGCCACCAAGAAAAGAAGACCCGCCCCTTTCAAAGATAATGAGCTCGTTTGGCTTAGAATAGAAAAATGATGTTTGAAAAGTGTAGAAAACCATCCAAAGTAAAATTGGAACCCCATTTCTATGACTCATTCAAAATCCTTGAAAAAATTGATCACACAAGTGTTTCGCTTGGGCATTCTCGCACAATGGAAAATACATAATTCCTTCCATGTTAGTCTACTGAGACCACATAAGGGACCTATTCCCAATACCCCTTTTGTATGTGACCCTCTCGTAATCGAGGACGACAAAGAAATTCTGACTCCTGAAATAATTTTGGACCATGACCTCACCACTATCCCCATAGGAAAACAATACATAAGATATTTGAAAATATAAAAATTGTTTCTTGGAAGAGTATTAATGGATAGAATATTGCATAACACACACCTAGATACATGAATTTGCCGATTTAGGTAGTGCCTCTCGTTTAAGTGCATATCCACTGGTTTAGGCAGCACTAGTGTAGATTCATTGATTTAGGCAACACGAACTCTAAATGTAGATTTGCTAATTTAGGCGTCACAAAAATAAATGCAGATTTGCCGATCTAGGTAGCATTAGCTTACATGCTGGAAAATGATATATAGTACCATTTTTTGTTCAACATCTTACAGAGTTTGTGGAAATTACTCTATCTAGTTTTCTTCATCTATATCCTTTAGATTAATATAGTATTGAAACACCTGAATATGAACATCTCGGTCATCTCTATGATTGCCTTTGAAAGTGGGAAACACTATTTTTAGATCAATGGACCTCTCCCCAGGTTTTGATTTGATGTGATAATCTGACTCCCTTTAGAGGCCTCCACATTTATTATTGTGATTTGGTTTTGTCTCCCAATGTCTATGCTTGTCATGATTGTCAATGATTGTTTCCCTTGTCTCATTGTCATTGTCATTAGTCTCTATGACTCTATCAGCTTCTTTCCCCAACTAGGTCTTATCTGAGAATTTGATCGCTAAGATCTGCATCTTCTCGATGTATCGCTAGTGTCAATTTGATATTTGGCCTTCCCTTTTTGAACCAAATGATGAGATCCATTCAAATGACAGCGTCCGTTAGCTCTTTCTAAACATCATTGTCTGGTATCAGTTGAGTTACCCTCATGAATACCTGGATTCCCTTAGGTTTATTTGGCTTGAGATTATTGTTGCTCATCATCATATTCTTCTTTAATTCCTCTACCACTATATTAACGTGATCTTGATTTTCAGTAAAAGCTATAGCAACTCTTCGTCCTCATGTTGATCGTCGTACAAACATTGTATGTCATAAAATCTAATATCTAGAAAAACTAAATGATTTTCTCACATTAAAATGATCATTTAATGTGGGAGATTAAACAAGAAAAAGGGTTAGAATATAGACATGTGCTTACAGATCTATCTCAACACGGGGCCAATGGTAAAGGGGTGCAAATGAGAGATGGTATGTCAAAGAGCAAGGTTAGCTAATGGAGCTTAAAGACCTTAGGGTTAGCTTCATTAAATACCTCCAAAGGTTAGTGTTAAAATTCCTTTGACCTTAGGCAAGCTAGGGCTGTGCTTGAGGTGGGAACCCGGCCCAAGCTTGAGGTGCTTGTTGTGCTTGCTGTGCCTAAGGTGCTTAATGACTGAGGTGCTAAGGTACTCCATGACTAAGGTGCTTGAGGGTAAGGTGTTCCACAAAGTCAATGAATATCCCTACACAAGGGAGGGCGAGCCCTCATTCTAGGGGCTGGAGAGAGAACACACACACCCTCACGCAAGGAAATCTTGGTACAGAGAAAGCAAATAGGACACTTGTCAAGCTCCTCTTCATATTTCCCTCATGGTGTGCCTAAAGTCTATTGCCTAGACTCGCAAGGGGTCCAATGCTAATTTAGTTGATTTAATTGATTGTTTTTGCATTTATCAAGTTTACTCTCTCAAAGGGGAAAGGGGGACACTTTTCCCAAGGCCCTTGTTTCTTGATATGCAATAAGCATGTGATTGACCAAGCTTGAGAAGGTCCAATAAAATCCAAGCTATATCCATCTCTCAATAAAGGCAAAAAGCTCATGCTGACAAGCACAAAAGGGCCTTAACATTTAAAGAAAATGATTGGGTCTTACTTAAGTTCCCAAGGCTCGATTGAGGCAAACGATAGGCAAAAACCCTACGGGCCATCAAAAGTATTATGCTAAACTAGCAAAAAGATACTATGGTCCTTTTCAAATCTTGAAGCCAATCAATGAGATGGCTTCCCAACCATTGGCTCATACAAAATGTTTTTCATGTGAGCCTACTTAAGCCTTACAAAGGAGAGCCACCAAGTGAACCAATTATTCAAGACCCTCCCGCAATCGAAGACCAAGAGGTGCTACAATTCAAAGCTATCATTGGGCATGAAAAAAAGATAATACAACATGGTAAAATTCTCCAACAATATCTTATTAAGTTCAAAAATTATCCTTTTGAAGATGCTAGATGGATGCAAGGAATACAACTAAAGGATATTATGAACCTTGTCAATGCTTACAATGCTACATTAGAGTAAGAAAATGTATATGTTTCTTTTAAATGATCAATGTTTTTTGTATTATAAGACTAGTTCTCGTTTTATTGTGCACAAGTTTAAGTAGTATGCATGCTTAGAATCATGCTCTCAAACACCAAGTAGACATTGTCACGCTACTTTGGAAACACTGAAATGGACTAAAGAGCATACATGCTTGCGGCAGCTATGTCTCCCAAGCAAAAAATGGATTAGTCATCCATATTGGGATGATGTCATATAGGGTAAAAAGGGATCCTCTACCTGCTAAGAAACATTGACTAATGACTAAGGCTTTATCTCTTCTACCTCATAGTCGAGGACGACTATGCTTTCAAGACAGAGGTAATGTCATAAAATGTAATAGATAACCAACCCAAATGATTTTCTCATATTAAATTGATCATTTAATGTAAGAGAATAAATGGTAACAAGGGCTAGAATATAGACATATGCTTACACATCTATTTCAACACGTGGCCAATGGTGAAGGGGTCTAGATGAGAGATGGTCTTTCAAAGAGCAAGGTTAGCTAATGGACCTTAAAGACCTTAGAGTTAGCTTCATTAAAGACCTCCAAAGGTTAGTGTTCAAAGTCCTTTGACCTTAGGCAAGCTAGGGTTGTGCTTAAGGTAGAAACGCGGCCCAAGCTTAAGGTGCTTATCATGCTTGCTAACTAAGGTTCTTAATGACTAAGGTGCTAAGGTGATCCATGACTAAGTTGATTGAGGGTAAGTTGTTTTACAAATTCAATGCATATCCCTACACAAGGGGGGGCGAGCCCTGATTCTAGGGGCTAGAGACAGAACACACACACCTCACACAAGGAAAGCTTAGTACAAAGAAAGCAAATAGGACACTTGTCAAGATCCTCTTCATGTTTCCCTCATGGTGTGCCTAAAAGGGGGTGTTTCTTTTAGGCACACCATGAGGGAAACATGGTGTCCCAAGGCCTCAAACACCTTGAAAGGTGGAGAGAGCTAGCGAAGAATGAGGGTAGGGAAGAGGAATAAGAAACATTCATAGGAGAAAGAAGTAGTTCCTCACTTATCACGACTCTTATTGCTAGTATACATAATAGCATAGTAATGGAGATGGAGAAGATGGCAAGCTTAAGCATTGAAGCATGACTCTTGGTTGGATTTTCATTCCATAGCCAAGAATGTTGGTGTAGGATTTCACTCTCACAAGCTTGGAGAAGGAGGTGGTGTTCCTCAACTTTCACCAAGTGAGAATGGTGTCTCCAATGAATGTGATGGTGTATATCCCCCTAGCACCCCCCTTTCTCCTATGAATGTTTCTTCTTCCTCTTCCCTACCCTCATTCCTCGCTAGCTCTCTCCACCTTTGAAGGTGTTTGAGGCCTTGGGACTGAGGCTAGGGATAGTTAACGTTTTTTTACAAAGTCTATGTTATGCTTATGATGCATGAAGCTTTCCACCTTCATTGCATCACCTAGATCACAAGGAACACAAATACTGTATAGTACCAAGTCTTTCTTGATGGGAGAATCTATAATACAATTTAGCCTATTGGAGGGGGAACCTCCGGCTCCACATAAATCCGGTCCTCAATTGTTGCCAAGTTCTCTAAACTCTCTCTCTCTTGCAAATTTTTTTTTCATGCCAATTTAATTAAGTACTATGGTTATATTGCTACCATCAATTAAATTTACCCTTTATGTTCTCAAAGTAGTCTCACAAAAATGCTCTCTCCAATTCTCATAATTCCGTTATTCTCAAAGTTCATAGGCCATTTCCATTACATTGTAAATGCTTCACTTACATTGAGTTCTACTTCAAAGATTGATTCTTGTCAAGAGATTTAGCTCACCATCATGATCGCCAAAATGGAATGAGCTAGATCACTTTGACAACTATTCTAGAGTTATACTTAGAGTCACTACCTAGAATTCAAACTCCAGATCTCGAGGGGTGCACCTTTCATAAATACCTATAGCACGTGCATTCAAGAGGTATATTTAAACCCCCCCTATACACACACACTTTATCATGAATCAAAAGACCCCTCTTCCTTCATAAATCTGTAACTTTTAAATTCAACTTTCCATTTTCAAAACCCTCTTGTACATGGAAATTTGTAGCTCTTTGGTATATAAAAAACCCCTCTAGGTGACCTCACGTGGTACACTTACATATTCTAAGGTGGACCCCTCGGGCTCTAGATGCTCTGATGATGGATTCGGACTATAATGACCAGATGACATATACAAACTTCACACATGCGACAGACTTCAAATAGAAAACATATTTTAGATAAGAGACAAAGAATTTGTAATAACAGATAGATTCATATTATAGACAAATGGAATGATTAACTAGGTATGTATTCAGATTCAGATTGTACTTGGAAGTACAAGAGTTAAGAGAATAGTGCTCTAATATGATTAATCTAAGCAATACAATGATACAAGGTTTAGCATTGAGTACTCTTGAGCTCTATAAGATGCTTAGTGTCTAAATTTATAAGAGACACAAGAATCAAAATCCTCAAAATGGGGTTAGTGGGTCCTATTTATGGGTGTTTGCGCTGGGGTGTGAGTGGTCACATAGTCACACAATATCAGGTAGCTATCAGTAACTCTGCCAGGTAGCTCGTTTCGGCCCATATCCCCATGCAAGGTATTCATGAAGCCGGTTCCCACCTTCTACAAGTAGTTAGGTGGATCTTTTTCCACTTGAACGAAAGTATACATCTTGAGTTTTTTTCTTCCCAGAGAGGGGATCATTGTTGTGAGATTTACATGCTTTCTATACTTGGATTGTGGGCTAGTTGTTATGACACACGAGTGTCCACTGGTGGTTTTTTTTTCATGCTTGGATAGCTCATGCATATCTTGATCGAGAAAGAATCAAGCTACAATGGTCACTTCTAGTTTTGAGGTTGAGTACATATGACACTTTCACAACTATTGTTGAGTGCATTTGGCTCATATGCCTTTTGACTGGCTTAAGTGTTGGACAACAGTCTCCCACCACTATTTTCATTGACAGTCAAAGTGCTTTCGCAATTGTAAGGAGCCCGGTGTCCCATGCTCACACATAGCATATCGAGGTGCATTATCATTATTGTGGGGAGAGACTTTTTGTAGGAGAGGTCAACTTGGCTTATATACCTTTGCAGGAAAACCTTGTTGATCTTTTCACAAAGGCTCTACCATGGGAGAAGTTTCCAAATGTTTTTGCAAAGATTTGGGCTTCCTCATGTCGATTGTTCACATAGGGTCTAGCTCTTGTATAAAAAATGAGTGCCTGGATGCATCGCCCATGGGGGATTTGTTAACATATTATGGTACCGATGTGCGTGAACACACTTGGGACGATCGAGACACCTCATTAGGAGGATTTCCCCCCCTTGGATTGTATATACACCCATCATTCTAGGCCAAGCCTTATCGTTGTGTTAGCACACTCAATAATACTACCTCCTGTGTAGTATACTCTTGAGCTTCTCCTTCATCTTCTACATCTTCGTGTGCATTCCTACAATCACATTTCAAACACACCGGATAGCATAGGTACACTCAACTCATTGCCAACTCGATCTCAAAATAAAATTTGCAATCGTACCTCATAATATGCAACTATCTCGATTCCATACTAGAACTGGGAGGGAGGAGGTAGGGGGGAAGGGAGAGCTCATTGTATCTTTATTGATTGCTAGTCCGCAGTACATCCTTGATGAAATGCTAAAGATTACATGCAAGCATCAAGGGAGGGGGGAAGGGAGAGCTCATTGTATTCGTATTTATTTCTAATCTACAATACATCCTTGATGAAATACTAAAGATAACATGCAAGCATCAAGGGAGGGGTTTGTTAAAAAATGGGATATCTTGGCCTAGAAGAGCCTACTGCCATAGCCGACATAGCTATCCTTGTGTTATGGGAGGGGTGTCTTATTGTTATATATGATTGACTTGAATGAGAAGAGGCAAAGTAGGAACATGCCCTATGAGGTGAAAGCATAGGCCACATCTATGCAAAGGAGTGTACCTCATGGATACACGTGTGTAGTGTGTGCCCGAATATGTAGAGAAGACTTCGCAAATAAGAACTCACGTGGGAAAGTGTAAAGAAGACTTTGCAAATAAGAAGGCCACATGTACACTACATGTAATGTAGTGGAGTCTCCCTTTGTTGTAAGCGGTTGAAAATGAGGATAGAGGACAATGTTCATTGAGAGGCAACCTCTTAAAAAATACATGCCGATGTTTATGGAAATAAACTTTGTCCCTCACCATTCTCCAATCAAGAAGTTTATTATGATTTGTAATCCCTCTCATGGATATATATAAGAGAACGTAGATAAGACCCATGATAGTTTTCTCAACAAATAAGGTAGAATTTGCATGTATGATGCATAAAGAAAGAGAAGGTAGACCTACCTGGTTCTCTACGATGGCAGTGTGTATGTGCTAGAAGAGACTAAGCAAAGAGTCTTGTGACACTGCATGAGAAAATGACACCGACAACGAAGGGTTCGAATCTCAATGTGGTTGTCGTGCGCACGTGACTGCTAAGTGAGATAATTAAATCCAAAAAAGAAGGGAATATTGTTTACCATCATCAAGAGAAGCAAGCAACAAAGGGACATGAGCTGTGCAAGTGCAAGCAACCGAAGGTTTGAGCAGAGCAAGTATACAAGGAAGCATCGAGAAGTTCGAGGTTAAAGTTGTCCATAGAAAAGCCAAGCCTTTTTATTTTCCATAAGCGGGTTTTAAATAAATTAGAAAGAGACAAAATGGTATATTCTACTTCTAAGGGGTTTAGACAAGTTTAAATTAGCAAGAGCTCAAGGCATTCAGCACCTTGTGCTAACCATGTCGTTTAAGTCCCTTGTGTTACTGACCTTTAATATATTCTACTAGTGTAGTTTTTTCAAGACATGAATATGAAGCTTGCTATTACTTGCAAGTTGTCCTATACCCTATCTTCTTGGAGAAGGATAAGAGGAAGAGCGAAGAAGAAGAAGACAAGTTCTAATGTGGTCGGAGGTACCCCAAGAGACCTCACATGTCTATCTGTGACAAGTCTTGGACTCAAGACTTGAGAGAGAGAGAGAGAGAGAGAGAGAGAGAGAGAGAGAGAGAGAGAGGAGGAGGAGAAACAAAGAAGATAAGTCTTAATGTTGTAGGAACAATCCCAAGAGACTTCAAAGGTCTATCTAGGGAGACTTGAACTCAAGACTTCCTATCGACAAGGGACCTGGGATAACCAATCTACCACACTTGGGTGCATGTGTGTGTGTGTGTGTGTGAGTGTGAGAGAGAGAGAGTAGGTACCCATTTTTACAAATTCACATATGAGATGTATAGATGTGTGTGTGTGTGTGCGCGGGGGGGGGGGGGGGGGGGGGGGTGTGTTTGGTTTTTTTTTCTCAAGACAAAATAGGTAGCCCAGTTGAAAAGATTTGATCCATAAGAATTTTGTAAAAAGGTTTTCAAAGACAAAGGCTATATAATGTTTTTAATCACTGTCTTGCGCCTTAATAAAGTGGACTGATGAAGAAAACATAGGAACACTTGTTCGGAGTTGATTGATAAGTTTCTCTAACATTACCTAAGTACAAGTATGTTTGAAAATCTGACCTCGTATCCAAACCAGGCTGACAAAGTAGAGAGGTGCTCCACCAACAAACAGCATCTATTTATTTATTTATGTACAAGCTATATTATATCTGTGTGCAACGTTTCATTTGCCGCCACCGCCTCCGCCGTCCCTTCCTCCTCCGCCCCAACCACCACTCCCGCCGTCGCCACCCCCACCGCCGCCACCATCACCATCGCCAGCAGTGGATTGAGGGCAGTGATATTTGCACTTCTTCTTGTACTCCTCCGCCAGCGAGAGGCTGGCCACGCACATGAGCAGCAGCAGCGCCATCGCTATCACCACCATTCCCACCTTACCTCGCCTCGCAGCCATCTCTCTCTCTCTCTCTCTCTCTCTCTCTCTCTCTCTCTCTCTCTCTCGTGTTGCCGCAAGCTGGGCTCGCTCGGTTTTTATAGGCTGCCTTGCACCCAACCGCAAACAGCATGGTGGACTGCGTGACCTGTGGTGGTGGTGCGTCCATCATTGTCGTTTGATTTGACTCGTTGAACGTCCTCGCCAGTCGCCTGTGACTCGCCACCCCAATCAAGGCGCGTAAGCTTGGAACCCATCATTTCCCGTTGACTGACTACCCTTGACGGGCTCGGAAATGCATTAAAATTTTTATATGTTAATTAAACCCAAAACCCAAAACGCAGGATTTTGTTGGTTTTAACTTGTCCGTTTAATAAACTCATTGAGAACCTTCCATAATTCTCACTCTCTTATCGCATTCTAACAAGGTGAAAAGTGAAGCAAAGCTTCCTGCCATCACAAACAAATTCTCACAATAATTCCCACATTGTGACTTACCTCAACATCATGAGCTTCTACGAGGGCGGCACTGCATACCTAGCTAGGTATGCAGTGCCTCTCGAGCAAAAACTCATGATGTTACGCATTGTATGAAAAACACTAACAAAGATCCGTTTTCGTACATGAGAAAAATTCTAAATCTGCTTGTGCATGGTCATTTTGAATTTCATGCAACTAGACATGGCTAGTATAATAGACATGTTAAAAGACCAAGTGCAATTGTGCATCAGATACATCTCGATTTTCCCTCCCTAGTGGATCATACACAAGAAGATTTAGAAATATTCTCATGTAGGAAAACGGAGTCTTTCAATGTTTTTCATACAATCCATAACATCATGAGCTTCTGCACGAGAGGCACCGCAAACCTAGCTAGGTACGAGTGGGGACAGGGGACCACCGGCCCTCGTGGGGGGGCCGGTGGTCCCCTGTCCCCACTCGTACCTAGCTAGGTATGTGGTGCCTCCCTCACAGAAGCTCATGATGTGGAGGTAAGTCACAATGTGGGAATTATTGTGAGAATTTGTATAGAACTTCTTGTGATAGGGGCTCATGGTGCTCAAAAATCGCATCTCAAAGAGGAACAACGCATGTGAATGAAAACAAAGGAGAATGACCAAGTGGCCAATGTGATTTTTGTAGAACTCCCTCATTCTTTTCCATGGGCGGGTGCAATCACTTTGCAGCTTCGGATTGCTCTCTTCCACACAACTTGCAATACTTTCTTATCGTGGGAGTGGTGTAAAAGAAACCCTTCACAAATATTCCACTACATTTCCCAATCTTGGAAGAGCACAAGGGTTTCTCTCAGGGATTATCCAAGCTTTGATAAATAATCCATATGCTGGATTAAAATCCGGACCAAGATATCTCCTTAGGGAGAATTGCAAGAGACTAATTATATCAAGCTTGAGATCGTTTTGAAGTTTTACAATAAACTTTTGCTTTTCCACATCTTCCAAGAATATCGTTATGGCACAAGTCGGTACAGGGTACTCCTATCATCAATATTCCCGAATCTTCACAAGTTTTATCATCCTATTGATACTACCATCTAGAATTTCCTGGGCCATGTAATGTAAATGGCCAATGAACTTTCAGAGTAGCGGAATTAGGAAACTTAACAAAAGCATTTTTTGTGAGATTACTTTGAGAGCGTAGAGGCTGAACTTAATTGACGATAGCAACATAAACATAGTACTTAGTTAACTTGGCATAAACAATACTTCTGCAAGAGAGAGAGTTTAGAGAACATGACAACAATTGAGGACCGGCTTTATGTGGAGCCGGTCCCCCCTCCAATAGGCATTTGTATTATAGTTTCTCCCATCAAGAGAGACTTGGAACAAAACAATCTTTGTGTTCCTTGTGACCTAGGTGATGCAATGAAGATGGAAAGCTTCGTCCATCACAAGCATAACATAGACTTTGTAAGAAAACACTAATTATCCCCAGCCTCAGTCCCAAGGCCTCAAACACCTTCGAAGGTGAAGAGAGCTAGCGGGGAATGACAGTAGGGAAGAGGAAGAAGAAACATTCCATACGAGAAAGAAGTAGTTCCTCACTTATCATCACTCTTCTTGCTAGCATACATAATAGCATAGTAATGAAGATGGAGAAGATGACAAGCTTAAGCATTGAAGCATGGCTCTTGGTTGGTTTTGCATTCCATAGCGAAGAGTGTTGCTGTAGGCTCTCAACTTCTCTACTAGCTTGGAGAAGGAGACATGGAGCCTTGCACTTTGCACTTCACACCATGAGAGTGTGTGTGAGTGTTTGTGGGAGAGTATATCCCCCAAGCTAGCCCCCTTCTTTCTTCGGTCGACCCCCCCCCCCTTGTAGCTCAAGCTTGAAGCTCATTGGACCCCTGCAAGACTAGCCAATCACATGTAGGATGCATTACAAGCAACAAGGGTAGTCTTAAGAGGACAAGTGTCCCCCTTTCCCCTTTGAGAGAGAGGACTTGATAAATGCAAAAATAATTAATTAAATCTACTAAATTATCATTGGACACCTTGGGATGCTAACCGGTAGTCTTTAGGCACACCATGAGGGCATCATGAGGAGGAACTTGAAAAGTGTCTTATATGCTTTCTTTGTACCAAGCTTGCCTTGTGTGAGGGTGTGTGTTCTCTCTCTATCCCCCTCTTGTAGTGATCTCCTTCTCCTTGTAGGGATAGTTGTTGACTTTGTGGAACAACTTACCCTCAAGCACCTTAGTCATCAATCATGACGAAGCACCTCAAGCTTGGATAATGTTCCCACAAGCATCTCAAGCTCCCTAGTCGACAAGAACGAGAAGCACCTCAAGCATCTTAGTGAGCAAGCTCAACAAGCACCTCAAGCACCTTAGTCATCAAGCATGATAAGCACCTCAAGCATCTTAGTCATCAAGCACGACAAGCACCTCAATCTTGGGCCGGGTTCCCACCTCAAGCTCAACCCTACCTTACTTAAAGTCAAAGGACTTTTTAACACTAACCTTTGGAGGTCTTTTCAATGAAGCTAACCCTAAGGTCTTCTAAGCTCCATTGGGTAGCCTTGCTCTTTGACATACCATCTCTGGTTTGGACCCCTTTACCATTGGCCCCATGGTGAGATAGATCTGTAAGCACATGTCTATATTCTAACCCTTGTTCTCGTTTATTCTCCCACATTAAATGATCAATTTAATATGAGAAAATAATTTGGGTTGGTTAGATATTATATTTTATGACATTACCTCTCTCTTGAAATCATAGGCATCCTCTACTATGAGGTAGAAGAGATAAAGCCTAAGTCATAAGTCAATCTTGCTTAGCGGATAGAGGATCCCTTTTTACCATACGACATCATTCCAAGATGGATGACAAATTTATTTGGTGCTCGGGAGACATAGCTGCCGAAAGCATGTCTACTCTTTAGTCCATTTTATTCTCCCAAAGTAGACTGACAAATTCTACTTGGTGTTTGAGAGGCGCTGTCATCACAAACATTATTCTAAGCATGCATACTATTTGAATTTGTACACAATAAAAAGAGAACTAGTCTTATAAGACAAAAACATTGGTCATTTTTAAAACATTTGTACATTTGCTTACTCTAATTTAGCATTGTATGCATTGACAAGGTTCGTACTATCCTTAAGATGTATTCCTTGCATCCATCTAGCATCTTTAAAAGGATAATTTTTTAACTTAATAAGATAGCATCGGATAATCTTACCATGTCGTAGTACCTTGTCTTCAGGCCAAAGAATAGATTCAAGTTGTAGCACCTCTTCTTGGTCTTCGATTTTGGGAGGGTCTTCAATAATTGGTTCACTTGGTGGCTCTCCTTTGTAGGGCTTAAGTAGGCTCACAAGAAAAGCATTGTGTACAAGCCAATGGTTGGGAAACTTGAGTTGATAAGCCATCTCATTGATGGGCTTCAAGATTTGGAAAGAACCATAGTATCTTCTTGCTAGTTTAACATAATACTTTTGATGGCCCGTAGGATTTTTGACTGTCATTTTCCTCAATCGAGCCTTGGGAAACTTAAGTAAGGCCCAATCATTTTCTTTGAATGTTAAGGCCCTATAGCAGTTTCTTGTTGCCTTTGTTGAGAGATGGATATAGCTCCCTTAACCTTTTGGAAAGATTCTTGTAGGTAACATAAGTCTTTAGTAGATCGAGTATCATAAGATTGGCTATCTCACTTTGGCCATCCGTTTGTGGGTGATAGGCCCAAGAGAAATCCAATCTTGTTCGTAGATTTTCAAAGAGACCTTTCCAGAAATTACTGGTGGCAATGCATGGTGTTTGAAAATTTGTGATATGAAGAGAGTTGCCATTTGGTGTGCCTTATTTTAGTACTTTTGACAGGAATAAAGTTGGCTTGCTTGCTAAACCTGTCAATTATTGTTCATATACTTGGGTAATCCAAAGATAAAGTCCATTGATATACTCTCTCATGGTGAATTTCGGATAGGCAATGGGGTTGAAGTAATCGAGGTAGCTTCCCTCTATCATACTTGGTCTTTTGGCATACCACACATTTTGAAACATACTCTTGTATGTCCACTTTCATGGTAGGTCGATAGAAATACGTCTCTACTCTTTGGAGAGTAGGTTGAATGCCTCTATGCCCCGCATAAGGAGCATAGGATTCATATATGACTTTCTCACGAAGGGAGTGGGTAACACATAGCCTATTTCTGTGGAGAAGATAACCATCCTGTAAGGTGAATGGTTCCTCGTATTCCCCAAAGCAAGGGCTAACATTATGTCTCTAAAGTCTGGGTCAGTAGCATACTCACCTATCATAGAAGATATATCATTGGGAGTTGCTATATGGGTCATGCAAGAACTAATGAGCTTCACTCATTTGCAAAAGTAAAGTGGTTGTAAAAAGAGGGGCCTCAATTTTTGGCACCTTAAACTCAAAATAATATATTAAATACCAACTCCACAAGAGAGTTGCCGTGGAGTTTGGGGCTGATACCACTGTTGGGAGAAGAGGGGGAGATCGACCGCTTAAAATACTCAACACAAGCTTCCAAGCAATCACCATCAAACTGTCCACCTCTTCTTTCCAATTTCCAAGCACACACTCACCTAGACTATGACACACACACACACACACACACACACAGTAAACATAGAATTGACATAGACAAGCTTGTAAGAGAGTGTAAGAGATGTGTAAGAGATGGAGACTAGATTAGAGAGTACACAACAAATAACCATAGCATAAGAGAGTAGAAAAGGGAATCTGCAAGAGAAAGGCCTAAATCTAGCCCCAAACTCCACGCCACCTCTCTTGTGGAGTTGGTATTCAATATATTATTTTGAGTTTAGGGTGCCAAAAATTGAGGCCCCCCTTTTTACAACCACTTTACTTTTGCAAATGAGTGAAGCTCATTAGTTCTTGCATGACCCAATGGGGAGTTTCCACTACAACTATTTACAGAGCCATAGTGGCTTATTGAAATGATGTTCTAAGATACTCTGCAAATATAAAATGGCCAAGAGTAATTGCCGTTGCCTCTTCATCAACTCCCCGCATTCCACTCTAGTAAAATAAATAGACAGCACATAATTAACCATTACGCCCAGCTATCCCAATTACAGCTAACCACTACAACAGGAGGGTGCCCAGTCTTGTAACATCCCTCCCACCAGGGATAGCAACTGTTCTCAGTTGCTCAATAGAGAAATCAAATGGACCGTGAGTGATGGAAAGTGTGGAGAAGGTCGGGAAAGTTGCGAAAAAACTTTTCAGGCATCCATTTGGCATCCTCTCTAGGGTGGCCCTTGAAAGTCAAAAGGTAACGGTTATAAACCATTCTAGTGCGTGTAGTGGTGATCTCATGGTCAACTATTTTATCAGGGATGAGTTGCTCTTCTTGGTCTATAAGTGAAGGTGGGTCTTCATAAATGTGGTGTGTAGGTAGGGGTCCTCGGAATGGGCGTAAAAGACTAATGTGAAAGGCATTGTGAATGTGCCAATGTGCAGGTAGTTCTAAACGAAAAGAAACATTATTAATGACAGCTGAAATTTTGAAAGGTCCATAAAAACGAGGTTCAAGCTTCACAAATACATTTGTATCAACACTTTTGATCCTACGTTTTTCAATGCGAAGTAAAATATGATCACCTTCTTTGAATTGGTATGCCTTGCGGTGCTTGTTAGCATGCTTGGTGTAAAGTTCTTGTGAGTGTTTAATGGCAGAATGCACGCTTGCATAAACATCATGAAAGTCAGTAGAGTGAAATCATCAACAGCGGCAGGCACAACATTAGAAAGACGTGAAGAAGGAGTAGGAAGAGAGTGACCATATACAATTTCAAATGGAGACTTACCCGTGGCAGTGTGAGTGGTGTTGTTGTATGCAAATTGCAAAATATGTAGGTAATCATCCCATTTATTAGGTTGGGAAGAAACATAAGCCTTTAACAAGTCAATAATAGTGCGGTTGGTGACTTCTGTTTGACCATTAGATTCAGGATAAAATGCAGACGTGAAGGCAAGTGTAGTGCCAAGATTTTCAAACATAGTAGTCCAAAAAGTACTACAAAATTTTGAGTCTCGATCATAAATAATCACTTTAGGCAAACCATGATGTGGAAAAACAGTCTTAAGAAACAAAAGTGCAGCTTGATGTGTTGTGAGTGTTTTCTTACATGAAACAAAGTACGCTTGTTTAGAGAAACGATCAATAATAGTCCATATCATGTCATGTTTGTGCGTTGTGAGTGGAAAACCAGTAACAAAATCCATTGAAATATGCTCCCAAGGTCTTTCAGGAATGGGGAGAGGGTGTAAAATTCCCAATTTCTTACCTATAGACTGCTTTGATTTTTTGACAAATCAAACAAGTTGACACATACTGTTTAACATCCATTCTCATAGTAGGCCAATAGAAATCACGACATAAATTTTGAAAAGTTGCAGCAAATCCTCTATGTCCAGCGTAAGGAGGTTTGTGAAATTCTTTAATAATTAATGTACGAAAAGGTTTAGTCACACACAATTTTTGTTTGAAATAAAGGAAGTTTTCTTGAAAAGTGTATTCGAGAAATGTGTGTACAGAATTATCAAGCATGTGCAACCATGTCGTTTTGAAGTCATCATCATGTACATAAGTGTTAGGCATAGTGTCAAATGAAGTTCCCGTAATGGTTGATAGATGATTAAGTGAGGGTCTTCTGTTGGGGTATAAAGCCCAATGTGGTCGCCCAGGTAAGTGGGCGGGCCACCAGGTATGTACACATATTCTTTTGTAAAAACCTAATAAGAACTCACTATGCTCTACACATTACAGTAGAGCGAGTTCACCATATCGTCGTGCTCTTCTTCTCGCACTCTCTCTCGTGTCGCACTTCCGCTCGTACTCCTTCAACTGGTATCAAAGCTCAGATCGAGGCTCGGGGCAGCACTGCAGGAGGCTAGAGTCACCAACTCAGATTGGAGTGAAATTCGACAGGCGAAGACACGGTCCCAAATCTCGTGGGAAAGCCTGAAGGGTTTGGTGTTGTTAGAATTTCATTCTGAGGTCATCTCGGCCACCGTTCGGCTTCGACAAAGGTCTGTGCAGGCCATTTTCGACTACGTGGTCTCGACGGGTGCAGATCCGACTCTGCAAATTTGGGGTTTTCGGCCTACAACTGTAAGTGCTGAGGATATCGACACTCCCAGAGTGTTGATTTGTGGCTGTCTACACATCGAAGGACGGCTCACAGTTCTTGGAGGCGTGTCACATACGACACGGGAGCATCTACACACAGACTGTAGGCGACATCCACTAGTTCATCAGGTAGCTTGTGTTTGCTACTTGATATTCCAGATTTCATCCTGACATTGCGGGTACTTCCACATGGGATGTATTGTCAGAGATGATGTATGTCTGTTGAGGGTTTGCTGGTTGTGAGTCACGCAGCAAACAACCGCCGCAGCGGTTATAGCATACAGTGGGAAATTTGTGGATGTATGACTTTGTGGGAAGTCTATGTACTGTCAGATTTACTGCAGCCTTTGTTGAGGGTCGAGTGAGGTTTTATTGAGCTGGGGGATTCTCGAATGTTGAGATGCTTTCGGTGATACAGGTCTTGGAGCGATCCCTCGAGCACCCTTAGATAGGCAGCTAGGATGTATTGACTGTGAGTTAGACAGTTGGGATTGCATCTTTGCTTTAGTGTCGTTGAGGCATTGTCCCAGTCTATGCTTATAGGACAGTGACAGGACAATGAGAGACAGTACATGTGCAGGACAAGTTTACCCGCAGCTTACAGTGTCAGAGAGACAGTGTTTTTGAGCTGTTTTTTGGTCTGTTTTTTGAGTACACCAGAGCCATTTTACAAAGGAGACTCTGCCAAAATTTATGCAGAATCTGAAGCTTTCTTGGTTCATTTGACAGGTTGATATTGGTTCAGAGGTCAGTTTACAGGGGAAACTCCGCCGAATTTTTCCCAGAAAAGTAAACTACTGTGAAGCGTAGCTATGGCTGGATCATAGGACACTGCTCTTTACAATATCAAGAAGTTGGATGGAACCAATTTCCCATTGTGGAAGAAGCAGATTTGGCACGTGTTGGTACAAAAGAAGCAGATAAAACCTATAAAGCTCAAGGGGATAAAACCAGAAGATGTGGACGAAGATGAATGGAGCGAAATGGATGAATTGGCACTTTCTACCATTATGCTGACTTTGGCAGAAAGCGTTTACTTCAATTTAGCAGACGAGATGTCGGCTTATCAAGCATGGTTAAAGCTGAGTGATCTTTATGAGAAGCAGAGTGCAGCTTCACAGGTATACTAGCTTAAGAAGCTTGTTGACTTGAAGATGAAAGAAGGGACACCTATGTCCAATCATCTGAATGAATTCAACACAATCTATAGTCAGTTGTCAGCTCAAGGTGTCAAGTTTGATGAACCTGTTAGAGCTATGTTCTTGTTGATCACATTGCTGGAAAGTTGGGACACTTTTTGCACAGCTTTGAGTAATTCTGCACCTCCAGATGGTTTGAACATAGCAGGTGTAGAAGGAAGTCTGCTTACTAAAGAAACCAATAGAAAGACAATGGACAAAGGCAAAGGAACTGCCTCAGTTGTCAGGGGAAGGACCAAAGAAAAGTACAAAGGTGGAAAGAGGAATCAGTCTCGTAGCAAGTCCCGCAGTGCTAAAGGCAAGAGTGACATAGAATGCTACCATTGTGGCAAGAAGGGTCACATGAAAAGAGACTGCAGAGAATGGAAAGCAGAAAAAGGGAAAGAGAAAGCTGAAGACCATGGTGAGAAGAACAAGTCCTTAGTGAAGATTCAAGAAATAAATGTGACAAACACTGTTGCAGAGGATGACAGTCTAGTGTAGGAGACATCTACTTCTTGAAGAATACAATGGACTCAGCTCTTCTTACAGCATCTGATGGAAATGCACTAGGTGACTGGATTATAGAGGATGACAGTCTAGTGTCAGGAGACATCTACTTCTTGAAGAATACAATGGACTCAGCTCTTCTTACAGCATCTGATGGAAATGCACTAGGTGACTGGATTATAGACTCAGGGGCATCACTTCATGTCTCCAAACAAGGAGTGGTTTAATTCTTATGTGACCACTAAAGATCATGTTCGGCTAGGCAATGGGCAGACATGTGAGATCTTAGGTGTTGGAGATGTTCAATTGAAGTTTCAGAATGGCTCTTCTTTCACGCTGAAGAATGTGAGACATGTTCCTGCAATTACAAAGAGCTTGATCATCACAGGTTTACTTGATGATGCTGGCTACGTCACCATTTTGGGATAGAACATGTGGAAGATATCCAAGGGTTCTATGACAGTAGCACATGGAGTAAAGTCTGGAGGACTTTACATGATTTATGTATCAAATGTCTCTAAAAATGTAATCAATGTAACCGAGCAGCCGAACGTTTCTTTGTGGCATAGCTGGTTAGGACATATGTCCAAGAAGGGAATGGAAATCTTGTCTCGTTCTGGTTATTTGCCTGGCTTTTCATTTAATGATTTTGAATTCTGTGAACATTGTCTGTATGGTAAGCAAACACAGCAGCCACATAAGCATAGAAGCAGTAGAAGAGATACACAGTTGGCACTTGTTCATAGTGATTTGTGTGGACCTATGCCTAACCTATCTCTAGGGGGAGCTTCTTACTTTATGATATTTATAGGTGATTACTTGAGGAAAGTATGGGTTTACTTTCTCAAGCACAAGGATGAAGCGTTTAGTGTTTTCAAAACGTTTGTGACACTTGTGGAGAATCAGAGTGGCAAGAAGCTTAAATGCTTACGCACTGACAATGGTGGAGAGTATGTTTCAAAGGCCTTTCAGGACTTTTGTGAGTCAAAAGGTATAAAACGTGAACTTACTGCTCCTTACAATCCTCCTCAAAATGGTGTTGCTGAGAGGATGAATAGGACCATACAAGAGAAGGTCAGAAGTATGTTGTCTAATGCACAGTTGCCAAATGGGTTTTGGGCTGAAGCTGTTCAACAGCTGTTCATCTTGTAAATAGATCTCCTAGCAAGGTTTTGCAGAAGGATTCAGTGCCAGAGATGGTATGGTCAGGCAAAATTCCCTCATACAAGCATCTCAGAGTCTTTGGCTGTGAGGCATATACTCACGTTCCAAAGGAATTTAGGAACAAACTTGAGCCAAAGAGTAGAAAGTGCATCTTTCTAGGCTATGGTAATTCTGGTGAGATGGGGCACAGACTTTGGGATCCCGAATCCAGAAAGGTTGTCCGCAGCAATGATGTTCACTTTAATGAATCCAAATATCATTCTAAACCAGAGAGGGTTGAGGAGATTAGAAGAGTTGTCTTCCAAGAAGATGGACCTCCACGTGAAAGACAAAATGTCAGGGCTCAAGAGGAGCAAGGACAAGATAGAGTGGAGCCACAGGTTGTGGTTGAGCCTGAGCCACCTATTGTGCGTAGATCTGGACATGTCACGCGACCTCCTGATAGGTTTGTTCCATCTATGAATTATGTCATGTTGACTGATTGCAATGAGCCTTCATGTTACAAGGAAGCAGTGAAAATGAAGGACTCCGGGAATTGGCAATTGGCCATGCAACCAGAGATGACAGCTCTGCATAAAAACCAGACATGGAAGCTAGTTAAATTACCACGGGGCAAAAAGGCTCTACCCTGTAAATGGGTTTACATGTATAAGATCACCGCTCATGATAGTCAGCCAAAGTACAAAGCAAGGCTTGTTTCCAAGGGCTTTAAGCAAGAACAAGGCATTGACTTTGATGAAGTCTTCTCTCCGGTGGTCAAGATGACTACATTGAGATGCTTTCTTGCATTGGTTGCCATATTAGATTTGGTGTTGCACCAAATGGATGTCAAGACAGCGTTCTTGCATGGTGATTTAGATGTGGAAATTTACATGCAACAGCCAGAAGGGTTTGTTGAGAAAGGCAAGGAAGATTGGGTATGCCAGTTGTTAAAGAGTCTTTATGGCTTAAAACAATCACCGAGGGCATGGTACCATAAATTCCACAAGTTTATGCTTTCTCAAGGCTACAAACGTAGTGAGTTCGATCATTGTCTATATACAAAGAAGGCTAAGGATGGCAATTGGGTGATCCTTATTTTGTATGTGGATGACATGTTGATTGCTGGCAAGCACTTGGAAGAAATTTCAGCTTTGAAGTCAAAGATGGCAAAATCGTTTGACATGAAAGACATGGGTGAGGCAAGTCATATACTTGGTATGCGCTGATAGCCGTTTTTCGACTCTCTGTGATTGCCATAGTGAGTTATCCCCCCCTATCAAATCACTCAAACACTGTGGTTACCCTCACCCTTTCACTGTATATAGGTGCGTGTGAGTTAGGGGACTTTTCCCATATCTCCTTACTGAAATAAAAAACCCTCAATTAGCTAGTCATTGGGCTAGTTGAGCCAAAAAATAAAAAAAAAATAAAAAAAAAATACAAGTATATTATGGCCCATGCGTATGTAAATATTTCTTTGTATATAGGGACTAAATAAAAGATTTTTTCATAATTATTTTGGTATTTATTTAAATATTTCTACCTAGGTGTGTGTTATTTATGCTCTGTACATTGCCTCACCATTACCACAATTTTTCTTACCATTTTTCATACTCTTTATTCCATATAGAAATAATTTCATGTAAGCTTCTCTTATATTTGGTGTAACTCCATCCCAACAAAAATCCAAAAAAACTAGTTCTATTTATGTGTATATTTTTTTCACTATTGTGATTTTTTCCTTCCTACATATATTCTCTATTACTCTCATAAATTAGACCACAAAAAATATTCATCTTTTTATGGTAGACTTATAATGAGAGAGATTTATTTTGACCCCTTTATATTTTTTCACCTATATTATTTATATTTGACATGTACATATTTTTTTAGACCCCTCAATATTTGATTTTCTTAGTTGTACTATTCACTTATATCATGATCTCAACAATATCTTCAATTATAGACCTACCAAATAAGGTCAAGGGTAGGTGGCATGCATACATGCACTATGGAGGGCTCACTCTTGGAGGTATTCAAAAGAATCATCCAAAGAAGGACCCCACAAGGACCTTGTGCAGTGGAAAAAAACGGTCGGTTTTGCTGAATTTTTAAAGTTCACTTGCTATTCGAATTTGAAAAGGTGATACAAACAAAAGTTGGAGCTCGTGGGCTGAACTTTTGCCTCAAATGTTTTCATATTTTTTTGAGCTACGAGCTGTGAGCTATGATTTTATTAGTGGACCCCATTTTTCCCATGCTATGCATCCACACTCTCTCTTCCACTTTATCATTTTCCTCTTTCACACACACTTCTCCACTCATCATCCCCACCTCTCTCACCACTCCTCTCTGCACCCTACTCACCTTCTCCTCAACCTTGAAGAATAAGAGAAACCATGGTGAACTCATACCTCCCACACACAATTCCATTCCAAAATTGACCACCTAGTCTCATTTTTCCTCCTCCCAATTATCCATATCTATAAAAAAAGCCACAAAATTCAGCCTCTTCTCTTAAAAGAGAGCATCATGGTGGTTGATTACTCAGCTTCAATTACCTTGTCTCTCAAGGAAGGTCAAGAGTGGAGAAAAAATGTACCGTCAAAGCTAGTGGACCGTCAACAAGCGTCAAAATCGGCGCTACTCAAGACACTTGGAGCATCAACCTTGTAAGAAATCCACCTTTTCTTACCTCTTAAGAGTTTTTCTTCCTTATTTGTATCCTACATGGATACTCCCATTGTAAATATCCAATTCCATTTGTAAATTAATACTAACTCTACTAACACTAACCCACTATGAAAAGTCCTATCACCTCCATTTCTCTCCTCTCTCTTTCCCCACCAACTTCTTGATAATTCCAAGCAAAAGAAATTAGATAAATTGCTGAAAAGCTAACCCAACCATGGTTAGAGGAGTAACCCTAGCCTTCAAAATTTCTATAAAAGGAGGGTGTAGCTAGCACAAAAGGGGGGAGCCATAAGCAAGAGCACTATGCTATAGCTTGAGAAGCCAAGCTCAACCTCTCTAGAAGGAGCTCTTGAGTGGAAGCTCATTGTCTTATGCACGTGCATGTGTTGTAATAGGGGATTAGCAAGGGAACTCTATGCCATTGTAAGAGAGAGAGTGATCATTCAATTGAGAGTAGGAAATCTATCATTTCTCCTACTAGTGTAAGCCCAACATTTGCTGAATCAAGGAGGGTGGATTTGGACTAAGCTTGGATACTTTGTCTCCCTTCCAACGTGAAGTAATGGACAACAATGATGCGTAAGTGTCTTGGTGTTTTTTGTTAAGTTCTTGATAGCTTGTCTCTGGTGTTGTCATCAATCTAGCCATAAATCCCACATACTGTAAGAGGGCGACAGGGTGGAGAGGACTCCCCTGGCCTTAAGATAGTGATTGGGGTGGCTTTTCTTGTGATGTGTTGTGGTGAAATTTACGCAAGCTATGTTGAACAAATACTAATCTCACTTTGATTTGTCATGACAGATTTGTAAGAAGGTATTAATGCAACAAGCACCCCCTCCCCCTTTCTCTCTCTTTCTTAAATATATAGTTGTGTTTGTTTGATCATTGCCGATACGTTTCAAAGCAGCCCGAGCACTATCTCTCTCCCTCTCCCTCTTTCTCTCTGTCTCCCTCTCTCGTGTTTTAGTGTGTGAGAGTGTTCCATTGGTGTTAGGGTTAGTGTAAATTCCTTGCTTGTTTGTGGGTTGCTCTAACGATTCTCCTCTTTTGTGTCCTAGTTCGCTCTTAAACTAGGTGGTGCCCCTTGTGTAGTTGGGATTTGGCTGTGGGTTTGTTGTTTTGGTTTGTGTTGTGTTGTGCCCCAGTCCCATTGAGCAGCACGGGAGCCTTGAAGGGTGTCTAGAGGTTGCTCTTCTTGTTGCCCGCCCCGGACCGCCTCAAATTGGTGCCCCCACGGAGGACAGGCTTGTGTATGTTTTGTGAAGGCTCAACCTTTAGCATAATCAAGTAGCTTGCATGAATCACGAGAATTTGTATGATCCCTTCATTCCCATTGCAAGGCAAAAGGTACACATAATTGTTAGTACTAAGTTGCAATTTCAACGTGTCATTCGTAGAATTTTAGGTCCTCTTAGGTTGGCCGAGATAAACGCTTCAGTAAATCCTTTTATTTTGCCTCTTATTAGGTACGACCTTAGTTTGGACGTCTATATTTTTGTTTTGTTTTAAGCATTAGGTCATGCATAGACCATGGATAATGGCCCAGGAATAGAGGTTTTCCCCTTCCATTTCACTCCACACATTAGAATAAACATTACAATTAGTAGGAAAATACATTTTCAACAACGTATGGTGTTCATGTTTGGTGCCCAAAGAGTAGGAGAAATTTTTGCATCACCAAACCCTGTCATTTTACCTCTCATCAACTACCACACTTCTTTTGATGTACATGTGTTCATTTTATTTTAAAATGAAGTGCAGCCCGGCAAAATAGTGTGTATGTTTGTTTTTTCTTTGTCCAAGTTGTTACAAGAAACAAAAAAACGATCATTTGTTCTAACTGGGAATGTGTGTGCAGTGAAAGTTCAATCCTTAGAGATCTAGCTCTATTACCAATTGAGTTGCAGGAGCAAGTAGTAAGGCGTCTCCCTCATAACAAGAGGGTGGTGAAGTTAAGACGGAAGGTCCTACGTGTGGATTCCATTTTCCTCTTGTTGTTGGGCACTAAGGAAGACCGCGCATTCATCCAACTAGTGTGTGCCCTAAGATTGGTAAATAGAGTGAAATTTGGCGTTTGGCGAGTGCATTTCACCATTGAGGAAGACTCTTCAGGAAACTTGCGGCCAGAGTTCATGCTTCATAGACTCACATTTGGTGAATTTTTCCCTCATTTGCGTCTTATTAATAGTCTTCCTTTCGCTTTCAACAAAGGAGATAGGGAGCTATTCAGAGCTTGTCTTAATAAAGAGAGCATAGAGAAGATTGCAAATTTGTATAAATTCTCATCCTTCTCTACTTTCTATGACACTTTGTTCATAGAGACATTGTAAATCTCTTTATGCTTTTGAATGATTTAACCATAATCCTAAGGAGTTTTTGTCCAGGAATTTTGTAGCACAAGTGGAGTCTTTAAATCTTGAAAACTTGATTGGACTTGATGAGGATGTTCTTTATGAAATTGTGAGAAGGTTGCCTCACTCTGACTGTGTGGAACTCGAAGGAAAGGAGCTCCTAGTCAATTGCTACTTTCTCACGGCCTTCGACGAGCATGAAGATCTAGTTTTTATACAAACCGCTTGTGCGTTGGGAATTGTAGAGCAAGTGCAATTTATCACTTGGGACGTGGTTGCTCTTTTGGATCCAAAAAATGAAGTTCTAGAGATTTCTGTTTATCGCCTTAGCTTTGAAGAATTTCAACCCTTCTTAGAGCTCATCAATAGTCTAATTTTTTGTTTTGATCAAACAAATCGAGACCTTATTGAAGCTTGGATAGCTGAAGAAGAAAACCTAGAGTGGTATTTTCTTACTTCTTCATTTGCAGGCGAGTGGTTCTAAATCTCTATTGTATCCCTTATTGTAACTCGTGTTGTAATCTTTCATAATAATGGAGAGCCAATGCCAAATGTTTGGGTATCCTCTTTTCTTTGGAGAGCCTGGAGAGGATGCAAAATTATTTTTAGCGAATTTCAAGATGTCTTGCCGCATCAAGAGGATAATAACTGATCAAGAACGTGTAGAAATGTTTGAGGTGGTCCTTAGGAAAGATGCTAGCACTTGGTTTGACTCTTTGCCTGAGGAAGTTAAGGGGAATTACACAGAAGTTTTGAATCGTTTCAAGAAATACTTCTTTGATCCCCAAAACACTCAAAAATTATGGCAAGACATTGTTTCTCATAAGCAAAAAGACTTAGATGACTACTACTTGTACAAGCAAGAGTTTCTACGTCTTTGGGCTCTATGGATACGAAATGTTGCTAACCCTGGTGATGGTGCAGAATTTCTAAAGAAGGAGAGGTTCATAGCCGGACTCTTTCCTGACCTTAAGGTAAAAGTTAAGGCGGGTGCACCTGCTACTTTTGATGCAGCGGAAACTAGGGCTGCTGAGAAGTATAGGAAACTCAAGTGCTTAAGGGGAGAGGCTCCAATAGAAGTTCTTAGACCCAAAGGTAAGTCACAAGCATCAACATCTAGGGAGCTTCCTGAGGTAATGGCTGAAGTGATTGAGAAGTTAAATGAATCTTTAAGCAGCCTGTCAATTCACCTTGCACAAGCTGTAGGTCCAAAGGGACAAGCAAAGAAGTCAGAAGAGAGAGAGCCACGAACTAGGAGAGTCTTGCAATGTTGGAATTGCGGAGAGTCTGGACATGGGATGTATAATTGTCCTTGGCGCCGTGGAGAGCCAGGGAGACCTAACTTGAATTACCCAGTGATGAATGCAGGAGAAGGAGCTGGTCAACAACCAAGGTTTCTACAAAGGCCAAATGGACCAAGACCACCTCCACAAGGGGTAGAAGGAGTTCCACCTTTGCCAGATCCAAATGTGCATGTGGTAGAGGTGACAAATTCAAATGAGGTTGACATGGAAGCCAATGGCATTAAGCGTGGCCGAGGGAGAGGTAAAGAGAAAGAAGGAGTCACATCACAGAGTGACCATGGACAAGGCAAAAAGGCAAAGGAGACCAAGGAAACCAAGAGGACTCGACGTCGTATCAACCTCCAAGACTTCCCTCTTGGACATGGTATGGCTCCGTACAACTTGTTGGAAGACATGAGAGGTAAGGGTCCTGATATTTCATGGCCTCAATTTCTTGCATTATGTCCACAAGTAAGGAGGGATTTAACAAGGGCAGTTAACACTAGGAGAAAGGTAAAAGAGAGTGTGCCTGTTGTAAAAATTGCACAAGCTGAAATGAATGAGGACATTACACCGGTGCTAGACTGTTACATCAAAGGAAGATTGGTTAGGAAAGGTCTAGTGGATGGGGGTGCACAAATTTGCATCATGACAGAGGGACTCATGCAAAGACTAGGCATGCACATCCATGAGACACCTGAAATCAAAGTCAAGATGGCAAACAATAGCAAGGCTAGGTGCGTAGGCATTTGTAAAAATGTCTTTGTAGAGGCCTTTGGCATTAAGAAATCAGTGGATTTTTATGTTATGTCGACCAAGGGAAGTGGTTATCCATTTATCCTAGGAAGACCGTGGCTAATGAAAATGCGAGCTTTGCAGGATTGGGAGAGTGGGAAATTAATTTGCAAGAATGACAATCATAAGAAGGTTGTCTTTGACATGAAGGAGCAACGCCAAGAGGAGCTCCATAAAGAATCATCTCAAAGTGAGACGGAAGAAGGTTGGACCGATAGCACTTCAGAAGAAGAAAGTAGCGGCAGCATTACTGAAGAGGAGTCTTCCATCGAAGTCATGGGGGTAAGGTTTAAGCCAAGCAACCAAGAGACCTCTTGTCAAGGCTTGGAGGAGGTAGGTCCTCAAGAGAACGAAGGTGTTCAAGATGGAGGGATGCTATCAACAACACTTACAAAGGATGAAAGAGAGGAGTTCAAATGTGTGCTAAGGAAGTTTCCTAGGCTTTTTGCTAAAGACTACACCGACGTGCGTGGGGTAGATGTTGTTCAACACAAGATTGAGTTAAAGCCTGAGGCCACACCTAAAGCTCAGAAGCTACGAAGGCTAGGAGTTATTAAGGAGCAGGCTCTACTCAAGGAGGTAAGAAAGCTTCTAGCAGAAGGTTTCATTTATCCAGTGGAGAATTCAGAGTGGGTCTCTCCCGTTGTTGTCACTCCTAAGAAAAACGGCAAGTGGAGGGTGTGTGTGGATTATCGTCCACTTAATGAGGCAACAAAAAGAGATCACTTTCCCCTCCCATTTCAAGATGAGATACTAAATGAGGTAGCTGGTCATGAGAAGTACACTGTGTGTGATGGCTACTCAGGTTACTTTCAAATAGGGATTGCATTGGAGGATCAATTGAAAACAACCTTTATCACTCCTTGGGGTTGTTATGCTTTTAGAGTCATGCCATTTGGTCTGACAAATGCTCCTGCAACATTCCAACGTTTCATGAACATGGTGTTTCAAGCATTCTTTGGAAAGTCAATTAGGGTGTTCATTGATGATTTCTGTAATCATTGCATCTACAAAGGGTAGAAGAAGGTTTAAAGAAGCTCTATAATATGGGAGGTCAACTCAACCCCGACAAGTGCCACATAGGTGAGGATGAAGTGATCTTGCTCGGTCACAAGGTTTCCTATAAAGGCATTGAGGTGGATCCTTCAAAGGCAAAGGCTCTTATTGAGCTCCCATCACCGAAGAGTCTTAAGGAGGTCATCTCTTTCATTCAGAAGGTGAAGTATATGTCACGCTTCATTCACTTAGCCTCGGAGTTGCTTCATCCTTTGCAAAAGTTGACACAACAAGTAGAATTTGCATGGTCTGATGAGCTTGAAGAGTATTTTTGTAACATTAAAGTCATTTTGTCAGAGCTACCAACACTCATGCCTCCTTGTTGGGAGTACACATTCTTTATTAGCTCTAGTGTTGGAAGGGAAACAATTGGTGCTGTGTTCCTACAACAAGATCCCCACAGTACAAGGATGCGACCCATCTACTTTGCTAGTAGGGTCATGAATGCTTTGGAGAGAGACTACACAGAAGCAGAACTCATGATGCTTTCTCTCATGTTTGCGGTGAGAAAGTTTAGATCCTACCTGCTACCAAAACCTTTTGTAATTCTCATTGCAGAAAATTTGTTCCCTTGGGTGTCATCTCAAATGAATCTTAGTACTAGGATCTCAAAGTGGATTATGGAGTTGCAAGAGTTCCAATACTCTTTCAAGGTAGAAGATAGTGTGCGTACACAATTGGCAGGGATTCTCACTTATAGGGTACATGAGAAGGAAATTAAGGTGCCTCAAGTAAAGACCCTACCATTGCCACCACCAAAAAGTATTCCTAATGCTTTTACCTTGTTCTTTGATGGAGCTTTTCGTCGAGCCACAGGGAAAGCAGGGGGAGGGCTAGTATTGCTCAACCCAAGTGGAGAGGTGGTCATGAAAGAGAAGGTCAATCTACCAGGTTCAACTAGCAACAATGAAGCAGAATATGACACACTACTTCATGGTTTAAAAATATTTATTGGCCATGGTATACAACGTCTCATGGTAAAAGGGGATGAACTTCTCATTGTGAAGCAGATTTTAGGCATCTGGGCATGCAAAAATGAAAGAATAAGGGCCAAAGTTCATACCATCCGTAGGCTATTTAATCAATTTGAGGAGATGCAATTATATCATATTCCTAGGAAACAAAATGAAGATGCTGATTTACTTGCACAACAAGCCGTTGCATGTGTAAAGAAAGAAGTGCAGGTCATCATGGTGGCGGCTGCTGTGAAGCAACCGAGGTACCAGGGATTGGAGTCATTGGCTCCCATCATTGGCTACATTTTGGAGGGTGAGTTTCCACCAGACTTCACAAAAGCTCAGAAGAGGAGACTCATGAAGAAGGCAAGCGCATATCTCTTCCTAGAAGGCTCCCTCTATCAAAGAGGGAAGGATCAAGTGTGCAGAAGAGTACCAACTATCGAGGAAATTCCAGCCATTCTAAAAGGTTTGCATGAAGAGGCATGTGGTGGTCATTTTGCCCAAGAATCAACTGTGAAGAAGATTTTGCTTGCGGGGTATGTTTGGCCAAGCTTGCATGTGTGTCACGGGAACCGAATAATAGAGATAGACAGCAAAACACAGGAAGAAATCTTTGTATTGATAGTGTTTGATACAACAGAGGAGCAATTGAATATATATATGGGCGCACTCCATTGTACGGAGCTCGAACCTCCCGACCACCCCCGAGCTTCAATTCGCTTGCATGCAGCGTCTCACTCGCACTCGCACTCGCACTCACACTCTCACTCGCACTCGCACTCTCACTCGCACTCGCACTCGCACTCGCAGAAGAGAGAATGGTGAATGATCCCCAAACGCACCACCTGTCGTGCTCTTATCCTTCTTTTCCTCGAAAAGCATGCACGATTTTCGTACCAAGTATACCTGCGAGAATAATATAAGAACGTGATCGCTAAGCGATCCGTAAAGGTTAGATTTCTATCATGAAACTTTGCACAGATCCTGTTTCACACATTGATTTCTGCATCGCCTACAAAATAGCCAAAAGAACATACTCGTGCAACCAATTCAACATGATAATCAAAGTAAAGAAACATAATTATATACCTTCATAATCTCAATTGCCATACTCTACCATGAAGAAACAATCCACTTCTTGGTTGATAGCAGGGAGAATTGTATGATGTTGTATGTCTGTTTGTCCTTGTGTACATTACACTACTGCTGCCTTTTGTTTGTTTTCATCATAACTTTTACAAACGAACTCAGAACAGAGTAATGCAGGTACTCAAAACGACGGGAATAGGTCTGGTCTACAAGGCAGCGCGAACAGAATTGCAAAAAACGTTTTTGTTTGGCTAAAAACGCAACTTTTAGGTCGCGACTCATAAAACCCCTATTTTTGGGTCTCCACTACTTTTACAACTTATTTTAAGCCTACCCATGCATTTTAAGCTAAAACACATAAATATAAAACATTGATATTAATAAAAATCTCAATTTTACTGTTCATAGACAGACTATCTGTTATTCATTAATCTTTATCAAATCCGTCTTTAGTGTATTATTTTAAAAAAAGAATATATGTTCTCTCTTAATATCTCAACTCATTCGTATAAGCTCTATTTAATAGACTATTCAACAATCTTTCAAATTGTGCTAACGAAAGATATGTCCTGCTACATTCTTTTCGACTTCCCGAGCTTCAGTTCGCTTGCATGCAGCGTCTCACTCGCACTCGCACTCGCACTCGCACTCGCACATGCAGCGTCTTTGAAGTTCTTAAAGTCGAAAAGAATGTAGCAGGACATATCTTTCGTTAGCACAATTTGAAAGATTATTGAATAGTCTATTAAATAGAGCTTATACGAATGAGTTGAGATATTAAGAGAGAACATATATTCTTTTTTTAAAATAATACACTAAAGACGGATTTGATAAAGATTAATGAATAACAGATAGTCTGTCTATGAACAGTAAAATTGAGATTTTTATTAATATCAATGTTTTATATTTATGTGTTTTAGCTTAAAATGCATGGGTAGGCTTAAAATAAGTTGTAAAAGTAGTGGAGACCCAAAAATAGGGGTTTTATGAGTCGCGACCTAAAAGTTGCATTTTTAGCCAAACAGAGACGTTTTTTGCAATTCTGTTCACGCTACCTTGTAGACCAAACCTATTCCCGTCGTTTTGAGTACCTGGATTGCTCTGTTCTGAGTTCGTTTGTAAAAGTTATGATGAAAACAAACAAAAGGCAGCAGTAGTGTAGTGTACACAGGGACAAACAGACATACAACATCATACAGTTCTCCCTGCTATCAACCAAGAAGTGGATTGTTTCTTCATGGTAGAGTATGGAAATTGAGATTATGAAGGTATATAATTATGTTTTTTTACTTTGATTATCATGTTGAATTGGTTGCACGAGTATGTTCTTTTGGCTATTTTGTAGGCGATGCAGAAATCAATGTGTGAAACAGGATCTGTGCAAAGTTTCATGATAGAAATCTAACCTTTACGGATCGCTTAGCGATCACATTCTTATATTATTCTCGCAGGTATACTTGGTACGCAAATCGTGCATGCTTTTCGAGGAAAAGAAGGATAAGAGCACGACAGGTGGTGCGTTTGGGGATCATTCACCATTTTCTCTTCTGCGAGTGCGAGTGCGAGTGCGAGTGAGACGCTGCATGCAAGCGAATTGAAGCTCGGGCATGGTCGGGAGGTTCGAGCTCCGTACAATGGAGTGCTCCCATATATATATTCAATTGCTCCTTTGTTGTATCAAATACTATCAATACAAAGATTTCTTCCTCTGTTTTGCTGTCTATCTCTATTATTCGGTTCCCGTGACAATGTGGATGTTCAACATTGGTGTAAAAGCTGTCACAATTGTCAGATAAATGGAAATAGAAGATTGGTGCATGGCCCGAGGCAAATAGTGCTTGCAAATGGACCCTTTGAAAAGTGGGGCATTGATGCTATGGGTCCTCTGCCTAGGACAAAAAATGGTAAACTCTACATTCTAGTGGCTGTAGACTATATGGCTAGGTGGGTGGAAGCTCAAAGTGTGGCAAGAGTGAATGAGAGGACAGTTAGCAAGTTTGTGTACAATCACATTTGTTGCAGATTTGGCACACCTTTGGAGATTGTTTCTGATAATGGTCCAGGATTTAGGAAGGGCTTGCTCACAGAAGTTTGTGAAGAACTTCACATTCTACATCGTCATAGTACACCATACTACCCACAGTTAAATGTATTGGTGGAGAAGGCTAATGGTGTCGTTGCAGGAATCATTAGAAAGATGGTGCAAAACAAGACAAAATTATGGGATGACTTCTTGGATGGTGCCTTGTGGGCATATCGAACCACATATAGGGAAGCCACGGAGTTCACACCATTTCACTTGGTCTATGGTCAAGAGGCTTTGCAGCCTATCGAACTAAACATTCCAACAATGCGACTTCATGGCAAATCAGCACAAGATGATCAAGAAGCATGGATGGATCGACTTCTTACCTTAGCTGAGCTTGAGTGGAAAAGAGAAGCAGCATACGACTGCTATAAGAGGAAAGCCACACAGACAAAGGAGAAGCTCGACAAGAAACTGAAGAACAAAGGCATCAAGGAAGGAGAGCTTGTGCTAAGGTATGACAATCGACTTGACAATCGTTTTGATGCCAAGTTTGAAACTAGATGGCAAGGGCCATACATAGTCAAGAAGGCTTTCAATTCAAGTTACTATCAGCTTATGGACTTGAATGGTAAAGAGCACTCCAGGAAGGTAAACGGGTATCGCTTGAAGCCCTATTTGAGTCGCCTTCTACCAAAGGATCTACCACAGATCTGTCAAAAGGCCACTGTCTCATGTAAGTATTGTTACATGAAGCATGAGTGTAACTCTAGCCAAAATTCTGAGGGGCCAAACAATGAAGATCTTGTCAAGGACTCTGAAGCACTCTCTTTGGAAAAGATTCTTTATGATGGTACATGAATATACCATCATCCTGGGGGAGGGCTAATGATAGCCATTTTTCGACTCTCTGTGATTGCCATAGTGAGTTATCCCCCCCTATCAAATCACTCAAACACTGTGGTTACCCTCACCCTTTCACTGTATATAGGTACGTGTGAGTTAAGGGACTTTTCCCATATCTCCTTACTGAAATAAAAAACCCTCAATTAGCTAGTCATTGGGCTAGTTGAGCCAAAAAAAAAATAAAAAAATATAAGTATATTATGGCCCATGCGTATGTAAATATTTCTTCGTATATAGGGCCTAAATAAACTATTTTTTCATAATTATTTTGGTATTTATTTAAATATTTCTACCTAGGTGTGTGTTATTTATGCTCTGTACATTGCCTCACCATTACCACAATTTTTCTTACCATTTTTCATACTCTTTATTCCATATAGAAATAATTTCATGTAAGCTTCTCTTATATTTGGTGTAACTCCATCCCAACAAAAATCCAAAAAAACTAGTTCTATTTATGTGTATATTTTTTTCACTATTGTGATTTTTTCCTTCCTACATATATTCTCTATTACTCTCATAAATTAGACTACCAAAAATATTCATCTTTTTATGGTAGACTTATAATGAGAGAGATTTATTTTGACCCCTTTATATTTTTTCACCTATATTATTTATATTTGACATGTACATATTTTTTTAGACCCCTCAATATTTGATTTTCTTAGTTGTACTATTCACTTATATCATGATCTCAACAATATCTTCAATTATAGACCTACCAAATAAGGTCAAGGGTAGGTGGCATGCATACATGCACTATGGAGGGCTCACTCTTGGAGGTATTCAAAAGAATCATCCAAAGAAGGACCCCACAAGGACCTTGTGCAGTGGAAAAAAACGGTCGGTTTTGCTGAATTTTTAAAGTTCACTTGCTCTCCAAATTTGAAAAGGTGATACAAACAAAAGTTGTAGCTCGTGGGCTGAACTTTTGCCTCAAATGTTTTCATATCTTTTTGAGCTACGAGCTGTGAGCTATGATTTTATTAGTGGACCCCATTTTTCCCATGCTATGCATCCACACTCTCTCTTCCACTTTATCATTTTCCTCTTTCACACACACTTCTCCACTCATCATCCCCACCTCTCTCACCACTCCTCTCTGCACCCTACTCACCTTCTCCTCAACCTTGAAGAATAAGAGAAACCATGGTGAACTCATACCTCCCACACACAATTCCATTCCAAAATTGACCACCTAGTCTCATTTTTCCTCCTCCCAATTACCCATATCTATAAAAAAAACCACAAAATTCATCCTCTTCTCTTAAAAGACAGCATCATGGTGGTTGATTACTCAGCTTCAATTACCTTGTCTCTCAAGGAAGGTCAAGAGTGGAGAAAAAATGTACCGTCAAAGCTAGTGGACCGTCAACAAGCATCAAAATCGGCCCTACTCAAGACACTTGGAGCATCAACCTTGTAAGAAATCCACCTTTTCTTACCTCTTAAGAGTTTTTCTTCCTTATTTGTATCCTACATGGATACTCCCATTGTAAATATCCAATTCCATTTGTAAATTAATACTAACTCTACTAACACTAACCCACTATGAAAAGTCCTATCACCTCCATTTCTCTCCTCTCTCTTTCCCCACCAACTTCTTGATAATTCCAAGCAATAGAAATTAGATAAATTGCTGAAAAGCTAACCCAACCATGGTTAGAGGAGTAACCCTAGCCTTCAAAATTTCTATAAAAGGAGGGTGTAGCTAGCACAAAAGGGGGGAGCCATAAGCAAGAGCACTATGCTATAGCTTGAGAAGCCAAGCTCAACCTCTCTAGAAGGAGCTCTTGAGTGGAAGCTCATTGTCTTATGCACGTGCATGTGTTGTAATAGGGGATTAGCAAGGGAACTCTATGCCATTGTAAGAGAGAGAGTGATCATTCAATTGAGAGTAGGAAATCTATCATTTCTCCTACTAGTGTAAGCCCAACATTTGCTGAATCAAGGAGGGTGGATTTAGACTAAGCTTGGATACTTTGTCTCCCTTCCAACGTGAAGTAATGGACAACAATGATGCGTAAGTGTCTTGGTGTTTTTTGTTAAGTTCTTGATAGCTTGTCTCTGGTGTTGTCATCAATCTAGCCATAAATCCCACATACTGTAAGAGGGCAACAGGGTGGAGAGGACTCCCCTGGCCTTAAGACAGTGATTGGGGTGGCTTTTCTTGTGATGTGTTGTGGTGAAATTTACGCAAGCTATGTTGAACAAATACTAATCTCACTTTGATTTGTCATGAGAGATTTGTAAGAAGTTATTAATGCAACAAGCACCCCCTCCCCCTTTCTCTCTCTTTCTTAAATATATAGTTGTGTTTGCTTGATCATTGCCGATACGTTTCAAAGTAGCCCGAGCACTATCTCTCTCCCTCTCCCTCTCTCTCTCTCTCTCTCCCTCTCTCGTGTTTTAGTGTGTGAGAGTGTTCCATTGGTGTTAGGGTTAGTGTAAATTCCTTGCTTGTTTGTGGGTTGCTCTAACGATTCTCCTGTTTTGCGTCCTGGTTCGCTCTTAAACTAGGTGGTGCCCCTTGTGTAGTTGGGATTTGGCTGTGGGTTTGTTGTTTTGGTTTGTGTTGTGTTGTGCCCCAGCCCCATTGAGCAGCACGGGAGCCTTGAAGGGTGTCTAGAGGTTGCTCTTCTTGTTGCCCGCCCCGGACTGCCTCAGCGCGTTGAGAGAGACAGATCAAAGAAGTTGATTTGGTTATCTCGAACAGAGTATATTGACAAGGTTTTGCAACGTTTCAATATGGAGAAGGGAAAGGCATTGAGTGTTCCATTGCCACCATATGTGAAACTTAGCAAACAAGATTGTCCTGTGTCTGAGGAAGAACAAGCTAAAATGGATAAGATTCCATATGCGTCTGCAGTGGGTAGTTTGATGTATGTAATGATTGCTACTCGCCGAGACATTGAATTTGCAATGGGAGTAGTAAGTTGATACATGTCAAACCCAGGCAAGAAACATTGGGAGCCAGTGAAAGGAATATTGAGATACCTGAAAGCTACAAAGAGTATGCGTATATGCTATGGGAGTCAGGAGCTAAGTGTAAAGGGTTTTACAGACTCAGATTATGCAGGTGACTTAGACAACCGAAGGTCTACGTCAGGGTATGTCTTTACATTGGCTGGTGGAGCAGTATCATGGCGTTCTAGATTACAAGATTGTGTTACTCAGTCTACTACAGAGGCTGAATATGTTGCAACATCAGAGGCATGCAAAGAATCAATTTGGCTTAATCGACTAGTAACAGATTTGGGAATCAAAGAAGAGATGCCTGTGTTATATTGTGATAGTCAAAGTGCTATACAATTGGCTCGCAATCCAGTTTATCACTCAAAGACAAAGCATGTGGATGTGAAGTATCATTTCATCAGGGAAATGCTCGAGGATAGGCAACTTCAGCTTGTCAAAGTTCACACCACAGAAAATCTTGCTGATCTACTTACAAAAGGACTTCCCTCAGAGAGCTTTGCACATTTTCGCAAGCAGTTAGGTGTAGGGTAGTACATCACTTCTCTACATCTCTTGTATATTAGCTTGTATAGTAGCTTCTCTCACACTTAAAGTACCACATTGGACTTTAAGTGGGAGGTTGTTGGGGTATAAAGCCCAATGTGGTCGCCCAGGTAAGTGGGCGGGCCGCCAGGTATGTACACATATTCTTTTGTAAAAACCTAATAAGAACTCACTATGCTCTACAGATTACAATAGAGCGAGTTCACCATATCGTCGTGCTCTTCTTCTCGCACTCTCTCTCGTGTCGCACTTCTGCTCGTACTCCTTCATCTTCTACTCAAAGCATTAGCTACAACGTTTTCTTTATCAAGTTGGTATTGAATGTTGGGCTGAAAACTTTGAATAAAAGCAACCCACTTAATATGTCTATCATCTATTAAGGGTTGAGAGAGTAAATAATTGATACTTTGTTGATCAGTTTTAATGATCAAGTCAATACCCATTACATAGTGTTTCCAAATTTTCAATGCATGTACGACAACAGTCAACTCTTTATCATAAGTACTGAACTTTGTTTCAGATGGTTTGAATTTACGACTTTCGAAAGCAATTGGATGGTTATCTTGCATGAGGACTACATCGATACCTTTTTCACTAGCATCAGAGACTACCACAAAGAATGGTCTTTCAAAATCAGGCAATTGCAATATAGGTACGGTGCATTAGTCAAAGCATGTTTAAGTGCATTAAATGAGCTTTCTTGCAAATCAGTCCATTCATAAGGCGTGTTTTTCTTCAACAAGAGAGTCAAATAATGTGCTTTGTAAGCAAAATTACGAACAAATTTCCTGTAATAGCTACAAAGACCAATAAAAGATCGTAGCTCATGCAAGTTTTTGGGTCTTCGCCAGGATTGAATGGCTTCAATTTTCTTTGGATCGACATGTATTCCCTTACCCAATACAATGTGTCCCAAATATTCAATTTCATATTGGAAAAATGAACTCTTTTTAGGATTCAAATACAAGTGATTTTGTGCAAGAAGATCAAATACACGTGTTAAATGTTGCTTATGCTCTTCTTCAGATTTACTGAATACCAAAATGTCATCAAAAAATACAATCACAAAATCTTGATGGTGGTCAATGAAAATTCGATTCATCATGCGTGTGAATGTAGCTGGTGCATTTGTCAAACCAAATGGCATGACAAGAAATTCATAGTGTCAAGTTTGTGTCCTGAAAGCAGTTTTGTAGACATCATGTTCAAACATTTTGACTTGGTTGTATCCTGATTTAAGGTCAATTTTGCTAAAGATCTGGGCCCCTTTCAGTTTGTCTAGTAGATCATCCACTCTAGGAATAGGAAACCTATTCTTAATGGTGATCTTGTTTAAAGTCTTGTAGTCGATACACATACGAAAGGTTCCATTTTTCTTCTTGACAAGAAGTACTGGAGCTCCGTATGGTGAACTACTAGGTCGGATTAGGCCTCGGTCAAGTAAATCAGTGATTTGAGTTTGTATTTCCCTGTGTGCGGTAGGATTTACACGATAAGGTGCTCTACAAGGAGGTTCACTACCCGGTATGATGTCAATTTTGTGGTCTTCTGGGCGTGATGGTGGAATTCCAGGTGGTAGATCATGCATGAAACAATCTTTAAATTGTGAGAGAAATTCATCATGTGTGGAGTTATGTGAAGTTTCAGTTTCAGCAGAAATTTGATTTACCAATACTAGATATGTTTTCCCTTGTTTTCAAATTGCTCGTTTGGCTTGAGTGTGAGAGAGGAGTGGAAATTTTTGATGTCCCAGTGTTGCTTGGATGGAGAAATTTTTATTATTATGAGTGAGAGACATTGTACGTGTTTTATAATTAATCAACGGGTCAAATTCATGACGAAATGGCATTCCCAAAATCATATCAAGACCATGCAATGGTGCTACCAAAAATGTACGTGCTTGTGTGAATTCACCAATGCAAACTTCAACAGTGACTTGGGTTTTACAATTAAAACGTTGATTATTAAAAACAGTTTTGACCTTGTGAGGTGATGAAATTTCAGAGAGTGATAGTTGCTGTGCCAATCGTGTGGAAATGAAATCATGGCTACTACCATCATCTAGCAGAATGGTGACATTTTCACCCTTAAGAGTGCCTTGCACTTTAAACAAAGTGTGAGGAGATATAGGAGTACCTAAGGATGGGTTGTCATCGTTATCATAATCAGGATCATATCCCTCACCGTAGTTAACTTCCACTTCGTTGTCGTCATGTATAGCATCTTCGATGAGGTTAAGAGTAGCTCCGTTGGGGCGGTTGTTGTCGAAGGGTTTTTTATTTGAATTTCTGTTGACTCCATTGGAATGGCCATTGGATTGACCATTGCCCTTAGCATGACCATTTGGGCACTTATCTGCATAGTGACCATACTGAAAGCATTTAAAACACTTCACCTTTTTGTTACCATTAGAATTTGGAGGAAAACGCTGGTTGGAAGGGTGTTGGTTGCCTCGTTGTTGAGTGTTGTTGTTGTTATTTCTCATATGAGGTTGAGCAGTTGTAGGAGGATTGTCAATTATTTGTCTTTTGAAAAAGGTATGGCTTTGGTGTTTGCTTCAATCAAAGTTAGGAGAGAAAGGAGGTCTCTTGTTGCGGTTAGTGTTAGCAGGTTGATTAGTGTGAGAGGAATGTCCACCTTTCTTTTCTGCGTTGAGAGCCAAATTAATGGCCTTTGACAGAGAATTTGGTTCGAACATATCTACCTCAGCACTAATTTGTAGTGCCAAGCCTGATATGTACTTTTGCTTCAATTTCCTGTGACGAACATGTTCAATAGCTTGCAATTGAATTAGACAATTCCAAAAACGATCAGTGTAACCCTATACATCTTCATTTCTACCCTGTCGAATTAAATCCCATTGACCTCGTGCTTTAGCTTTGTACTGTGTGGGCAAAAATTGGGATAAAAATACTTTTTTGAATGCATGCCAGGTGCATGGTCTTCTACCGTGTTGTTTGGTTGCGTTCCACCACAATGCAACGCTGCTAGTGAGATGATTGGATGCACACTTTACCATTTCACGCTCGGGAAAGTATTCATCATGAAAATAATCATCTAGTTGACTAACCCATGCTAGAACCGTGCTAGCATCTTTAGTGCCATCAAAATCTTTGAAAGTGAAGGCTTTTCTGCTAATTTTTTTTTTCTTGGGTGCCAGTGCAGATTCGGTGTGTGCAAAATGCAATAGTTTATCTTCAAGTTCTTGCCTTCCCATGCGTTCATATGTGAGTGATTGCTGCAGATTTTGAAGTTGCTCTGCAATCGTGGGTGCCTGAGGAAGGTGTGCCGTGATTGTGTGCTATTTTTTTCTTTAAAAAAACAAATAAATAAATACTTAAATGGTAATGCTTAAACATGCTATTTCGTGATATTCACAGATGCAATATGCGGAATAAAATAAAATAAATAACAAAAATGTAATGTACTTAGCTGAGAAAGAGCGGTGGCGTCTAGTCCGGAATGGCAATGTGCTAGGAAATTGCCAGAGAGGAGACGGTCCGATGGTTTGTCAGCTAGCCGGTCGAATTTTGTAACACCCGACCTCCCATATCTCCAAAAAGGTAATGGTAATTTTAGCTTTCACTGTAAACTTTGGTTCATAAAATCGGCTATCTTTGATGATATCATGATTCTGGAAATTATCATAACAAAATCTGAACCACCAAATGTAGTCCGATGGTTGACGAGGAATGGACAGCCCATATTTTTCCTTTGAACAGCAAGAGAAAGTGCTTGTGTGGCCGAAGGAGTCGGTGGCTTGAGGTCTTCTAATAATTGGGCTGGCGGAAATCGACCAAGAAAATATGAGTTGGGTGTGTATTGGTCCTTATTAAAGGGGGGCAAAAGGGTTTCTTAATTTGGATGGCCGGCCAAGATTTTAAGGAAGGCCACACTTTTTTAATAAAGTGTGAAGCCTAAAGTAAATGGCGTGCATGGCGTGCAGGCTTTCGCTGACAGCGCGAGTAGAGAGGGGGAGATGGATGGCGACCTGCAGAGGACGTTTCGGCCAGCATGGATGCCCAGTAAAACACCCCCAATGCCAGGGCGATTCCTTCAAGGCAGTCCGGTCTCGCTTCTGCAGAAGTCGACAGGGTTGCTTTTTGCCAAGCAAGGGGGAACTCCCACAGCCTTGCGACTCTTGGTTTATGTCGAACCTCGTGTTGGCTACAAGATGCAGTATTTACACATTCGTAAGCTCTTGTGTGACAAAAGCCCGTCTGGTGTTGCAATCTAACTCTTATTTCTTTCCTGCAATCTTCCTCTCTAGTTAAACTTTCCGATGTCGTTCTTCATGACAAGGCAATTGCCCGCTTGCAAGAGAAAAAATCTTCCGACTCTTTCGAAGTCAAAAATCTTCCGATTCTCCAATCTTTGCTACTTTCTTCTTGCCTTCACAATCCGCAATGATTAAGCATTAGAATTGAAAGTGAACTCTTGACATACCATATTTTGGGTCGTTATGAAGCCGAGTTGGAAATCAGTCGTTGAATAGCCACCAATTAACAGGCGAGTTTTCTTCTACAAATTCGATCAATTATACTTCGAATTTCCATGAGTCCTTGAATCCTTGAATTGCAAAGTCGATAAATTGCAATTGGGATTTTGTCGATTAGAGGAACTGCTTAAAATTGAAATCTGGTGCCGATTTATCCTCGAACGTGAAGCTCTAATACCACTGTTGGGAGAAGAGGGGGAGATCAACCGCTTAAAATACTCAACATAAGCTTCCAAGCAATCACCACCAAACTGTCCACCTCTTCTTTCCAATTTCCAAGCACACACACTCACCTAGACTATGACACACACACACACACACACACACACACACATTCACACAGCAAACATAGAATTGACATAGACAAGCTTGTAAGAGAGTGTAAGAGATGGAGACTAGATTAGAGAGTACACAGCAAATAACCATAGCATAAGAGAGTAGAGAAGGGAATCTGCAAGCGAAAGGCCTAAATCTAGCCCCAAACTCCACGGCACCTCTCTTGTGGAGTTGGTATTTAATATATTATTTTGAGTTTAAGGTGCCAAAAACTGAGGCCCCTCTTTTTACAACCACTTTACTTTGCAAATGAGTGAAGCTCATTAGTTCTTGCATGACGCATAAGGGGAGTTCCCACTACAACTATTTATAGAGCCATAGTGGCTTATTGAAATGATGTTCTAAGATACTGTGCAAATATAAAATGGCCAAGAGTAATTGTGGTCGACTCTTCAACTCCCCGCATTCCACTCTACAAAATCATCATCAACTCAATTAGTAAAATAAATAGACAGCACATAATTAACCATTATGCCCAGCTATCCCAATTGCAGCTAACCACTACAACAGGAGGGTGCCCAGTCTCGTAACATCTATAGACACCGCATTAATGTTTGATCATCATGAAAGTGCATCGGCCACTTGATTGTGCTTACCATCAATGTGAGCAATATGAAAATTAAATTTTGAAAGCAGATTTTCCCACCTCATTTGTTTGTCAGAAAACTTTGTTAGCATCATGAAGTACTTGAGACTTTGATGGTCTGTTTGTAAAATGAATGGAGTCCCCAATAAATAGTGCTTCCATGTGTCTAGGGCATGTAGAACAACTAAAAGCTCCTTCTCATAAATGCCTAAGACTCTTTCATCCGTATTGAGCCTTCGGATCTCATATGCTATGGCATGCCCTTCTTAAGTAATACTGCTCCAAGGCAATCACCACAAGCATCACATTGGACCTCAAATGGCTTTGAGAGATCCGGAAGCATGAGGACTGGTTGGGAGGTAAGCTTCTCTTTGAGCTTGTCAAAATATTTTTTCTCCTTAGGAGTGCATGAATACTTACTATTCTTCTTTGTTAAGTCATATAATGGTCCTTCTATTTGAGAAAATCTAGCTATGCAGCATCTATAGTATGCACACATACCAATAAAGCTTCTTAGCTCATATAGATTCCTTGTATTAGGCCATGCAATTAATTACGTATAAATTTGATGGATCCACATAGATACCATCTTGAGAGATAATATGACCTAAGTATTGAATCTCTTGAAGGAAAAATTCACTTTTCTTTTGTTTGAGAAAAAGCTTGTTCTCCCTCAATGCTTGAAAAATCACTTGGAGATGTTGCTTGTGTTCCTCCAAGGACTTGGAGTAGATGATGATATCATCAAAGGACACTCTAGTAAATTTGCGGTAGGGTCTAAAGATTTTCTCCATTAATCAATTCAACGTGGCTGGTGCATTAGTCAAGCCAAAAGGCATGACTAAATATTCATAAAGACCAAACATTGTGCGAAACACGGTCTTTAGGATATCTTCATCCACTATCCTTATTTGATGATAGCCAGTTTTAAGGTCAATCCTACTGAAGTAGGTAGAGCCTTGTAGCTTATCAAATAGATCTTCTACCCAAGGCACGGGAAATCTGTTTTTGATAGTGATATGGTTTAGTGCTTGATAGTCCATACACATACGGTATGTACCATCTTTCATTTGCACTAAAAGGATTGGAGAACAGAAGGGAGAGGAGCTAGGCCTCACCATTGCTTTTTCAACCAATTCTTCCTCATGATCTCCTCTTGTTGAGCTTGGGAAACTCAATAAAAGGGCTTTCTAGGCGGTGAGCTTCCAGGTAGGAGCTCAATTCGATGGTCATGATCCCCTCGTTTCGAAGGTAAGTCCATAAGGATATCATTGATGAACACATCTTGGAATCCTTTTATAAAATTTTACAAGTCTAACGCTACTTGATTCCTACCATTTACATTTGATGAAACATTAGGACATTTTAGGGACTCTTTGACAAAAATCATGTACGCAGAAACGGAGCTCTTCATTCATTTATCAAAAGGAGGAGGATTTACAAGTGGTATAGTACGACCAAAATCACTAGCATCTATATACATGCTCTTTCCATTGTAGGTGAACTTCATGTTGGCAGCCATGCGGTTGAACAATGGTGCCCCTAGGATAGCATCCTCATGTTGGACAAGAGAGATAAATAAATCTTTTTTGGAAACCTATCTTTGGACATGAAGCCTCAACTTCCCAATCAAGGGAGTAATAGAGGCTTGATGTCCCTTGAAAGTAGTATTGACAGTTATATCCACTCCCATCTCAAAATCTTGAATGCCCAACTTGGTGGCCAACTCCATTGATATGAAGTTGTGAGTAGATCGAGGGTCAAATAAGATGAAGGCATCATGCTCCCTTACCTTTCCCCAAGCATACAAGAGAGGTGATCCTTTGCAATGAGCATCCTCTTTTGGAGCTTCAATGGTGGAAGCTCTAGGAGTCTCATTGTGAGCACTTCTCTTGGGGCAATAACAATAGCCATGCCCTTGCTCCCCACACGTAAAACACTTATGGTCCTTGAAAAAAGCTTCAAGCTCTTTACGAGAGAGTTTATTTTTACCTTTGTAAACTCCCTTCTCCTCGGATTGATTGTTGTTTTTGTTATTGGAATTGCCTTGGGAAGAATTTTGGGCACTGGTTTTCCCCTTTGCATCATTTTTATCTTTTCTTTCCATGGGTTAGACATTCCGTCTAGCCCCTTTTTGGAGATTGATGCGCAAAGCAACCATGGTGTGGTGGATTACTTTGGTGATAGAACCAAGCTATTGAGAGTTGACATATTCGGACATCTCCACGTAATCCCACACAAATTTTTTTCTTTTTCTCGGCAAAGTCTATCTTTTGAAAGACATTAGCCTTGAGATGTAAATCCAAAAACTTGTCTACATACTTGTGGATAGAATTATGAGAGAAAAGCTTCAAACTGCACCATTTGGTAAACTTTGTCTGTTGCATCGCTTGCAAGGAATTTCTTCATGATGGAAACTCGTAGAGTTTTCCATGTCTTTGGGGCTTCTTCATTGCCACGAACGCTACCCCACCATTGACGAGCCGATTTGTGGAAGTGCATAGCTACATGGTCTAGCTTGGAGGACTCCATGAAGCCCTCATCTCCAAAGGCAATAGCAAATTGTTGGATGAAGGCCAATACTTTGTTGGTGGCACCATAGGTGCCATCATAGGTGAGAAAAGAGATACTCTATCCTCCCTCTTTGAAATTATTGAGCTTTTGTGACCTTAGCGTATGATTTTCTATGTCCTCCACCCTTGTATTCTCTAGGAGAACCATAAATTTTGTCAAAAGAGGAGGAAGGTGAAGAACAAGGAGAAGAGGGTGATTTCTTTCTTGTCCTTTTCTTTCTTTGTTTTCTCTCTTGCCTTTTGGAGTGACGAGGAGAAGGATTGTGTGTTGATCCATTCCTCTTTGGAGGAGTTGGCGATTGTCTAGACCACCATCTTCGTGAAGCCACATCTTCAGAGGAACTTAAAGTTTCATAACTTTCTTGCTCTTTGTATTCCTCCTCTCATATGGGAGAGAGTCTTCTTTTGGGGGTCTTTTCAAGAGGCCTCCTAAGCTCTCTCTCCTCTTGGAGATGAAGGGAAATCCCATAAGCACAAAGTTCTTGTGGATAGAATCATGAGAGAGAAGCTTCAAACTACACCATTTGGTAAGCACTTTGTCTGTTGCATCGCTTGCAAGGAATTTCTTCATGATGGAAACTCGTAGAGTTTTCCATGTCTTTGGGGCTTCTTCATTTCCACCAAGGCTACCCCACCATTGACGAGCCGATTTGTGGAAGTGCATAGCTACATGGCGTAGCTTGGAGGACTCCATAAAGCTCTCGTCTCCAAAGGCTGCATCAAATTGTTGGGTGAAGGCCAATACTTTGTCGGTGGCACCAAAGGTGCCATCATAGGTGAGACAAGAGATACTCTATCCTCCCTCTTTGAAATTCTTGAGCTTTTGTGACCTTAGGGTATGATTTTCTATGTCCTCCCCTCTTGTATTCTCTAGCAGAATAGCCATAAATTTTGTCGAAAGAGGAGGAAGGTGAAGAACAAGGAGAAGAGGGTGACTTCTTTCTTCTCCTTTTATTCCTTTGTTTTCTCTCTTCCCTTTTGGAGTGATGAGGAGAAGGGTTGTAATGGAAATGGCCTATGAACTTTGAGAGTAGCGGAAATAGGAAAGTAGGTGAAGCACTTTTAAGAGATTACCACTACAAGAGGTTGTGTGCTCTTGTGACGCTCTTAGCGACGGAAATACACTGGGTTTTTATAACCCCCGGCGTCGCTATAACCGTCGCTAAAAGCGTCGCTACGAGAGCGTCGCTATCTGCGTCGCTATAGGCGTCGCTATATAGCGACGCTCATAGCGACGCAGATAGCGACGCTCTCACAGAAGAGTATAGCGACGCATATAGCGACGCTACAGAGCCATAAATAGCGACGCCTGAGAGAATATTTTTTTGGTGGCAGGGCATTGAATGCCCTGCCACCCATCAACCATATTGTACTTGATTCACTTTTTAAAAAAAGTGCAAAGGTAAATAATAGACCCAAAATAGTCACCCACAAGACGCATTGTTTGCAAAATTGACAATTGTACACATCATAGACAAACTGAATTGATTGGCAAATGTAATAATGACAATTGTACAACATCATAGGCATAAAGAATTGATTGGCAAAAGGAATTGCGGTGACAAATGTAATAATATACATGGTTCAAAAAGACGTATAAAATCCGTCTCATGATACATAAGCTATGAGAAACCCTAAACTAATGCTATCTAGCTACGGCTAAACTGACGTCGTCTAATCAGACGTCTCATCGCGTCCAAGTGGCGTATCTGTCGGATTCTGCAAAAAAAGACAATAAGATAGTTTTCAGTAAATATAAACATATAACGACATTTATAAAACAATACAAAAAATAAAAAAGAGTAAACCCTAATACTAACCATGCCGCCGCGAGAACTGAGAATGTCCATCAGGGCGTTTAAGCCCTTCCTGCTTGCGTACTCGCGCTCGTACGGTGTGGGATCACGTCCTGTCATCGACCACTGTCAAAACATACAAAGATTTCATTATGTTAGAACTAAAAAACTCATAAACCCTAAACTATCGAACATGCATAAAGAGAAATGTGAAAAGACTTACAAAATCGGCCTCAAATGATGCCCATCCACCGCTCCCCAAGTGGTGCGAGCTCCCTGCCTCTACTCGCGCTCTGGCTGCATCCTTTTGTTGCTTCCACTTGTCGGGATTCTCGCGCGCTGCTTTCTTCGCATTCTTCCAATCTTCTTTGGCCAGCCAATCTGGCCTATTCCACCCATTCTTGATTGCTTTTTGCACTTCGGAACGCTTGTGTTTGCAGTATTCGCGCATTCGAATCTTCATCAGGTCTTCATTGAAGCGCTGATCCCGTGTTGGAACGGGAAACTCATCATGAAGTATGCTAATGACTCTGTTTTTTAAATCACTTGGTACTTCACTCCATTTGTTTAGTATATAGTGTCTAAACAGCTGAGAGCAAAGACCACGCATGCGCGAGATCACCTTCTTGCCGTCATCATCCATGATGATGCCGCCGCTGATGTCGACGGAGTAAGGCAAGCCCTCTGGCCGGTGACGCGTGAACCTGGGTGTCCCGGCAGGGGTCTCTAGCGGCGTGTCGATGGGGGTACGGACGTCAGGTGTCTCCACCGGCGTCTGGGCCCCGAAGCGAGGAGTGTCGAGTGGGGTGGCTCCTGGCGGAGTAGGTAGAGGTGTGTAGCTTCTAGGAATAGTCAGCCGTGCAAAACCTGGCGTAGATGGCGATGCTGTGGCTGGTGTGGGGGCGGGCAAAGAAGGGGAGGGTAAAGAGCCTCGTCGAACACGAGGCGGTGTGGAGGCATCGGTGGCGGAATCCCCACAACCGCCACCGCCACCACTAGAGCGCCGGTGTCTAGACGAGTGTGACGCTCGTCTCGTCGACGCCGAAGCTTCGGAGCGCGCCGAATGCTTCGAAAGAGAGGGAGATGCGGATGGTGTAGGAACGCGCGATGATGCGCCAGAGCGATGACGCTCCACGTACCACTGTCTCTGCTGCGGTGACAAAGAAGAAAGAAACTCCTCATCATCCATACCTGCATTAAACACACGAATATTTAACTTAATATTGAATGAATAGAGTAGACAATGACGCAAAGACCATTAAATACAATGTCGTAATGACGCATATAAATACAATGACGCAATGAATCGAGTGGTAGAAGAGGCAAGTCGAAAACTCAGAATTTTCAATCAAAAGATGTGAGCGCGAGTAGAAAAGAGCGTTACACACCATGGAAGCTACTTAGAGAGCTAGAGCTTTTACAGCACGGAGCAAAATTGTTCAAATACAATATTTGTGGCTTTAAGAGATCTCTCTCTCATCCTCGCATAACTCAGCATAACTTCCTATATCTATATAGAGCTCTCCGTTTAAACACATATCCTCTGTTTCATTTTGTAGCTCCTCTGCATGCACCCCATATAGAGTAGTAGCATCTTGATGCTCGTCTGGCACCACCGCAGCGGCTTCTGATTGAGCATCTTCTCTGATCTCCTCCATTGATGTCGTTGTGATTGGCACATGGTAGCCTTCATACGTCCTTGCACTACGAGGGGCTACCTCTATGACGTACCACCAGTTTGATGTAGACTTTGTAGGATGAAATACTACCTGCCAGAGCCACATAACTTACATGAGAGCTTTCAAGCACATAACTTGTAAAAGGGGGATGTTAACTATTTATATACTTACTTGTTCACAATGCTCGGGTAGTACGAAAGTGTCTCTTAGGTCAGTCCATTTCTTAGTAGAATCCACCTCAAGAAAACCAGACTCTCCTCTACGCACAGTAGCGTTTCGACCCTCCATGATTATCTTGAACCATTGCACGTCGAACAAGTCGACAAAAAATCCTCTGTAATCGATCCTCAAAATCTCTTGCAGCGTGCCGAAGTAAGTGAGTTCCGCCACCACGGGATCTGCATCAGAGGAACGTCGTCGACTAGACTGTTCAAATTTTGCCATGATTCCACAATCTTGAGTAAAACGCTTTTTGTCGATTCGTTCCACCCTAAAATGTCGACCTTTACACCATGCTGCTGTGTATGACTTATACTACAACGAACAAAGATTATGAGTGGCCGTTCAAACGTTTATAAATAAAGTCACTTGCTAGTTGTACATTGCAAACTTACCTTGGTCGCGCAACCCCGAGAGTACTCCCACTCTTCTTCAGTCACTTCGTCACCGCATTGTTGTGCGCTTTTCAATTGGTTGTGCAACCATCTTAAGCTCATGAAGGTTGGTAGGCTCTCCAGAACCGCTGGATAGTGCATCGGTGGTCGTCTTCCCCGTCTCCACTCGATTCGTGCCCTTTGTCGCTCTTGCTTTGCATCCTCATATTGTGAAATCCACTTTTGCATCACTGGATTGTGAAGCATGCAAAATCGGTTGATTTTAGCCTCTAGATCTTCCGTCATCTTCTTCTCAACACCGAGATTGCACATGACAATCCCAGATATGCGCTCATCATCTATGGTTCGCCATAGCGTGTCCCGGGATTTATCAAATCCGTCTAGCCACTCTCCAATGTACACTAGGGACTCTGATACCAACCAACCTTCTGCCATGCTACCCTCCGGACGTGCCTTTTGACGCACATATCCCTTAAGCGTTTTCATGAAACGCTCTAAGAAGAACATCCATCTGGAATGAACTGTGCCAGCTATTTCCACCTCATCAACTATGTGAATAAGAAGATGCACCTGAATGGTTAGCATTGTAGTAGGAAAATGTTTCTCAAACATGCACACAAGCTCCGCAGCATTTAGTTTGGCGAATGGTATGGAGTCTACGTCGATCTCCTTTTGTGAGATCCATTGCACCAGCTTTGCAAGTTTGTAGATTGTGTTACGGATGTCGAGAGACAAACATCCCTCAATGGCAACCGGTAAAATAAACTGTAAAGTATGTGCAGCAATGATATTAAAGTCCACATTTTATGCAATGATATTAAAGTCCACTATGAACGTACCTGACACATTTTATGCCAATCGTGTGACTTCAAACCGGTAAGCTTTCCTTCTTTAGTAAAACACGTTCGGAGCGAGTGCATTACGCCAGTGGGGGTCCGCAAAGATCGAATGGCCTCTTTTACTTTGCGTTCTTGGGCTCCTGTGAAAATCCATGGTGCTTTAGGAAGTTTTATCGATCCATCAGACGCTGTTTGCGGCCAATATTGCTCCATACGATCCACATTTCTAAGGTCAACTCTGGCTCCCAAAGTATCTTTCTTGCCGGTCAAATGGTCCCATAGTAGATTACCCACATTCTTGAATATGTGCATTGGATCGAGCAAGTGATTGATCACGAGTCGGGGCCAGTATGGTAACTCGTACCATAGAGATAGTCTCTTCATCCCTGGAGGAAATCCGTCATCGCACATCTCCTTCTGCTCTAACCATGCTTGTGCAGACATCCTTGGTGGCTCTCTTCCCAAAAAGCCGTCGCGTAACACATGATTCTCCGGAAGATACGCTTGATGACCTTCGTAGATTTGCTTCTTCAGTGAGGGTGCCCTACGTGCATTCAGTCTAGGTCCACATGTGACACATGCTCTGTATCCGCTTGTTTGAAGCCCTGCATGTATACACATGATAATAGATCAACTATGGGGAAAAACAAGATTTACAGTGTCTGAGAGAGGAGTGTCAATAGATCACCTGAGCATTCTGTTAGCCCGGGATAGTCATGCATGGTCCACATTAGAATACCTCTGATCAAAGCATTCCGTTGTCCTGTGTGTCGGCTCATATCCACCACCTCTATGCCAATCCACAATTGTTGTAGCTCTTCCAATAGTGGACGAAGATACACATCCATATTCCCCACTTTATATCGCCCTGGCACAATCAAGCTTAGCCATAGGTGCCCCTTCTTCGTAGTCAACCACGGGGGAATGTTGTAGTTGACGATGACAACGGGCCATACACTGTAAGATGTTGATCTTTGACCAAATGGATTTACGCCATCCATAGCCAGGCCTAAGCGCAAATTTCGAGCTTCCCTGGCAAAATCCGACCATGTTCCATCTATATGTTTCCAGGCTGCGCAATCTGCAGGAATTCGTAGCACACCATCCGAAGATTTATTCTCCTCATGCCATGATGCTAGGGCGGCCATGGACTTACATTCGAAGAAATGCTTGATGCGAGGAAGCAAAGGAAAATGTCGCAAAACCTTTTGTGGAATTTTTGTCCCGTGGAGATCTACTCGATATCTTTCGGAATCACATTTCGGACACTTCTCCATGTCTGTGTATTCCCCTCTGAAAAGAATGCAGTCATTAGGACAAGCGTGGATAGAATTGTAATCCATCCCCAAGTTTCGCAAAATCTTTCTTGCTTCATCTCGGGAATCTGGCATCACATTGTCAGCTGGTAGAATGTGCTCTTTCAGCAATCTACACAACATAAAAATATGATACAGTCGTGTAAAAATCTATCAGATCATTATACATTTAGAGTTCTATTAAAGTAAACTAATTGTAATAGATCACCTGAAAAGCGCTGTGACGCTAGTGTCACTCCATCCAAACTTTGCCTGCATGTTGAGAAGAACCAGGAGTGCTTTCAATCTAGACATACGTGCTCCATTATACAATGATGTATCGGCTTCACTTTTCATATCATCATAGATAAGCCTTTCTGAATCCATGATCGTCTCGATCATTTCATCAATCTCGGGCTCAAACATTGTCTCGTTGGGAATGTGCTCTGCATGATCATCCCCCGAGCTGTCAGAGGCTACATCTTGTGGCCTCACATATGCTGCTTGACCAAAGCGCCTGCGAATACGTCTATTGGGTTGCAAGATTGCTGCTTGTTGGCCAGCGTCAGAGTCCGACGAGTTATAATTGGCAACAAATCGATCTATAATAGATGGATCGAACTCGCCAAATTCGCGAACGTGCTGCAAAGAAACACGTCTTGTCCGTCGCACAGCATGCTTGCATTGATTACAAGGACATAAGACCCTCGTTGAGAGATAGGTGTTTCGGTTGGACGGTCCCACATCCTCGTCGCTACTCATAATGAGGATAAAAAACTTATAACCTAGACAACAAATTTAATATTCTATTGGCATTCTTCGTCTTATCTCTCTCTCTCTCTCTCTCTCTCTCTCTCTCTCTCTCTCTCTTTACCTCACATTCTCTAGTCATGTCCAATCCCCGCACACCTCGGTCTAGAGGTGCACGGAGATCAGAACCACCGGGTTATAATCTCGTCTTTATTGGTCAATACCTATATTTGTGGGTACAAGAAATCTAGACACCCACGTCTACATGATACTGCATGTAGTGGACAAAATCCCTTTGCCTCTTCTCTAGCTGTAGCACTTCACTTCATCTTAACATCTTTTCACAGTAGATCTTTTCACTGTTCGTCTAACTCTAAACCCTAAACCGTAAGTAATTCTTGCGTGGACTCGATCTAACGTAAATAAGCGTAAATCTAAATAAACGTAAATCTAACTAAAAATAAAGCTAAATCTAATTTAACGTAAGTCTAATGACTAGAGGTTGTCTAGATGGTCATTGTGTCGGGGATGTAGTGACTCTTGCCGCCCTGAAGATCCACCTTCTTCCCTATCTTCTGAAGACATTTCACCAGTACTTTTGGATCGACGGAGCCCACCATGAGTGAAGGCAGCAATACCCTATATTCCATTGAGGGCTTTCTTCACCCGCTTCATGCAGGCATTGCAGTCTATGGAGACCCGCATCTAATCTAATATAACGTAAATCTAAATCTAGCTTAAATAAACGTAAATCTAGTTAAAAATAAACCTAAATCTAATTTAATGTAAGTCTACATATAACCTAATCTTTAACGTCTTTTAAGATAGTTTCCTACGACGTTATAACTCTCTTCTTCCTGTATGTGTGCGCGTGTGTGGATGTGTGTGCCAATAAAAAGAGATAAATGGTATAACCTTTCTATCACCCATGCCAAGTATGATAGATTGATTATGCCATTTCTCTCTTGAATAATAGGTCTTCAGTTCAACTCCTCGTCGGCTAGATCTTTAGGTCTTTTAATTTTAATTAGTTTCCTACGACGCTCCCTTAGTTTCTCTTTCTTTCTCTCTCAATGTGTGTGCGTTTTTTTGGATCGTATGCATGTTTTCTTTCTCTTTTCCTCTCTCAATGTGTGCGTTTTTTGTTTATGCATGTTCTCTCTCTCTTTTCCTCTCTCAATGCGTGCGTTTTTTGTTTATGCATGCTCTCTCTCTCTTTTTCTCTCTCAATGTGTATGCATTCTTTGTTTATGTATGTGTGTGCGTTTTTGCACTCTCTCTCGTTCTCTCTCTCTCTCTCTCTCTCTCTCTCAAAAACACTATGTGTGTGTGTATGTGTGTGTGTGAGAGAGAGAGCGAGGGAGAGAGAAAGAGGGGAAGGGAACATGAGAATGAGGAGAGGGAAGGAGCATACCTGGCTCTCCTTCCTCTCCTCGTGTGTGTGTGTGTGTGTGTGTGTGTGTGTGTGTGTGTGTAAAAGAAAAAGAGAGAGAGAGAGAGAGAGAGAGAGAGAGAGAGAGAGTGAGGGAGAGCGTTACCTGCTCTTTGCTTGAGGGCGCCGAAAAACTCAGATCTGAGATCTGAGTTTTTGGGCGCGCTCGGTTATTTTTTTTACCCCAGCTGGCGTCGCTATGAGCGTCGCTATAAGGGTCGCTATGAGCGTCGCAAATTTCTTTGTAAATTTGCGACCCTCATAGCGACGCCGAGAATTTTTTTTTTTGAGCGTCGCTGTGTGAGCGTCGCTAATGTGAAGAGCCTCTTGTAGTGTACTTTGTGAGCATAGCGGGTGAACTTAATTGATGGTAGAAACATAAAAATGGTACTTAGCTAACTTGGCATGAAAAATACTTTTGCAAGAGAGAGAGTTTAGAGAACATGACAATAGTTGAGGACCGGATTCATATGGAGCCGGTCCCCCCTTCAATAGGAATTTGTATTATAGTTTCTCCCATCAAGAGAGACTTGGTACAATACAATCTTTGTCCTCCTTGTGACCTTGGTGATGCAATGAAGATAGAAAGCTTCATGCATCACAAACATAACATAACATAAACTTGAAGAAAGCATTAACTATCCCAAGCCTCAGTCCCAAGGCCTCAAACACCTTCGAAGGTGGAGAGAGCTAGTGTGGAATGAGGATAGGGAAGAGGAAGAAGAAACATTCCATAGGAGAATGAAGTAGTTCCTCACTTATCATTACTCTTCTTGCTAGCATACATAATAGCATAGTAATGGAGATGGAGAAGATGGCAAGCTTAAGCATTGAAGCATGACTCTTGGTTGGATTTGCATTCCATAGCCAAGAGTGTTGGTGTAGCCTTTCACTCTCACAAGCTTGGAGAAGGAGGTGGTGTTCCTCAACTTTCACCAAGTGAGAATGATGTCTCCAATGAGTGTGTGTGTGTGTGTGTGTGTGTGTGTGTGTGTGATGGTGTATATCCCCCTAGCACCCCCCTTTCTTGCTTTGGGAAGAAATTCTACTTGCTAGAAGCTCATTTGACCCCTCTCCCCTTAGCCAATCACATCCTGCATGCAGCCAAGCATATGCGTAGTCTTTTGACAAGTGTCCTCCTTACCCCTTAGAGAGAGAGAGAGAGCTTGAAAATATCTAGATATTTGTTAGGTGGAAATAAAAGCTCATTGGACCCCTCTTTAGCCCAACCAATAGCATTCAAGCACCCATGTGGTTAAGCTTAGTGAGAGTCTGACATGTGTCCCATGTGCTCTTTTAGAATTCCCCTAACATTGATATTTTTATGCATAGGAAGTTTCTCAAGTAACTTCCTCATTAAGTGAGTAGGTTCTCTTTTTGACTCAAGCATCTTACCCCCCATGCATAGGAAGCTTCTCAAGCAACTTGCTCATTAAATGTGACAAGTACCTCAAGTACCTTAGTCATCAAGCATGACAAGCACCTTAGATGGAGTCCCACCTCAAGCACAATCCTATCTTGCCTAAGTTTAGGTTGGCTTCCACCCTCAAGCACAGCCCTAGCTTAAGTTTAGATTGGGTTCCCACCTCTAGGACAACCCTAGCTTGCCTAAGGTTCTCACCTCAAGCACAACCCTAGCTTGCTTAAGGTCAAAAGGAATTTTAACACTAACCATTGGAGGTCTTTAATGAAGCTAACCCTAAGGTCTTTTAATCTTCATTAGTTAACCTTGCTCTTTCGCAGACCATCTCTCATTTGCGCCCGTTTACCATTGGCCCCGTGTTGGGATAGATCCGTAAGCACATGTCTATATTCTAACCCTTGTTCCCTTTTATTATCCCATATTAAATGATCAGTTTAATATGAGAAAATCATTTGGGTTGGTTAGATATTAGATATTTGATGACATTAGCTGTCTCTTGAAATCATAGTCGTCCTCAACTATGAGGTAAAAGAGATAAAGTCATAGCCATTAATCAATTTGTCTTAGCGGGTAGAGGATCCCTTTTTACCCTACGACATCATTCCAAGATGGATGACTAATCCATTGGTGCTTGCGAGACATACCTGCCACAAGCATGTCTGCTCTTTAGTCCATGTCATCCTCCCAAGTAGAGTGACAAATTCTACATGGTGTTTGAGAGAGGTCGTCATCCCAAACATGATTTTTAGTATGCATACTACTTAAATTTGTGCACAATAAAGAGAGAATTAGTCTAATAAGACAAAAACATTAATCATTTGAAAGAAACATTTACATTTGGTTACTCTAATGTAGCATTGTAAGCGTTGACAAGGTTCATACTATCCTTAAGCTGGATTCCTTCCATCCATCTAGCATCTTCAAAAGGATAATTTTTTAACTTAATAAGATACCATTGGATAATCTTACCATGTCTTAATACCTTGTCTTCATGCGGAAGAATAGCTTAAGGTTGTAGTACCTCTTCTTGATCTTCGATTTCGGGAGGGTCTTCAATAATTGGTTCACTTGGAGGTTCTCTTTTGTAGGGCTTGAGTAGGCTCACAGGAAAAGCATTGTGTATGAGCCAATGGTTAGGTAACTTGAGTTGATAAGCTACCTCATTGATTGGATTCAAATTTTGAAAAGGACCATAGTATCTTTTTGCTAGTTTAGCATAATACTTTTGATGGCCCGTAGGGTTTTTTCTCGTCGTTTGCCTCAATTGAGCCTTAGGAAACTTAAGTAAGACCCAATCATTTTCTTTGAACGTTAAGGCCCTTCTATGCTTGTCAGCAGCAGATTTTTGCCTTAGTTGGGAGATGGATATAGACTCCTTAATCTTTTGAAAATATGTTTGCAGGTCACAGCTATACTCATCGGACGAAGATCTTCCCATGTACTTTGAGTAGCAAGGGACTTTTAGGTCTTCCTTCTATAATTTCAAAAGGTGCTTTTCCCATAGAAGTATGGATAGTATTATTATACGCATACTATACAAGAGGTAAGTACTTTTCCCATTGTGAGTGTTGATCTACTTCTGTGACATAGGTCTTTACTAGATCAAGAATCGTAAGATTGGCTATCTCACTTTGGCCATTTGCTTGTGGGTGATAGGCCGAAGAGAAATTCAATCTTGTACCTAGATTTTCAAAGAGACCTTTCCAAAAATTACTGGTCATTCTAGGATCTCTATATGACATGATGGACGTTGGCAATCCATGGTGTTTGAAAATCTGTGATATGAAGAGAGTTGCCATTTGGTGTGCCTTAATAGTCTTCTTGACAGGGATAAAGTGTGCTTGCTTGCTAAACCTGTCGACTATTGTCCATATTCCCATATTCCCATATTCCCATGGATAGATTTTGGTAATCCAAAGATAAAATCCATGGATATACTCTCCCATGGTGAATTAGGAATTGGCAATGGCTAGAGTAATCCGGGTTGCTTCCCTCTATCATACTTGATCTTTTGGCATACTACACATTTTGAAACATAGTCTTGTATGTCCACTTTCATGGTAGGCCAATAAAAGTACGTCTCTACTCCTCGAAGAGTAAGTTGAATGCCTCTATGCCCCGCATAGGGAGGAGCGTGGGATTCATACATGAATTTCTCACAAAAGAAGTGGGTAACACATAGCCTATTGCCATGGAGAAGATAACCATCATGCAACGTGAATGGTCCCCTTTCTTGCCCAAAGCAAGGGCTGACATTATGTCTTTAAAATCAGGGTCAGTAGCATACTCATCTATCATAGAAGATAGATCATTGTGAGTTGCTATTGACACAACATTAACTTTTGGTCGTCGCGAAAGTGCATCAGCCACTTGATTGTGCTTACCAGCAATGTAAGCAATGTGAAAATTAAATTGTGAAAGAAAATTTACCCACCTCATTTGTTTGTCGAAAAGATTTTTTTGCGTCATGAAGTACTTGAGACTTTGATGATCTATTTCGTAAGATGAATGGAGTCCCCAATAGAAGTGCTTCCATGTGTATAGGGCATGTAGAACAGCTAACAGCTCTTTCTCCTAAATGCCTAAGACCCGTTCATCCGTGTTGAGCCTTCGGCTCTCATAGGCTATGGCATGCCCTTGTTGAAGCAAGACTGCTCCAATGCAATCACCACAAGCATCACATTGGACCTCAAATGGCTTTGAGAGATCCGGAAGCATAAGGACTGGTTAGGAGATAAGCTTCTCTTTGAGCTTGTCAAAAGCACTTTTCTCCTTAGCAACCCATGAATACTTAACGTTTTTCTTTGTTAAGTCATGAAATGGTCCTGCTATTTGAGAGAATTTTTCTATGAAGCGTCTATAGTATGCACATATACCAATAAAGCTTCTTAGCTCATGTAGATTCCTTGGATTAGGACATGCTTTTATTACCTCCATCTTTGATGGATCCATACGGATACCATCTCGAGAGATAATATGACCTAAGTATTGAATCTCTTGAAGGAAAATTTCACTTTTCTTTTGATTGAGAAAAAGCTTATTCTCCCTTAATGCTTGAAAAATCACTTGGAGATGTTTCTTGTGTTCCTCCAAGAAATTGGAGTAGATGATGATATCATCAAAGAACACTCCAGTGAATTTTTGGTAGGGTCTAAAAATTTTCTCCATTAATCGATTGAATGTAGCTGGTGCATTAGTCAAGCCAAAAGGCATGACTAGATATTCATAAAGGCCAAATGTTGTATGAAACGCAGTCTTTAGGATATCTTCATTCACTATCCTTATTTGATGGTAGCCACTTTTAAGGTCAATCCTACTAAAGTAGGTAGAGCCTTGTAGCTTATCAAACAGATCTTCTACCCGGGGTACGGAAAATTTGTTTTTGATAGTGAAATGATTTAGTGTGCGATAGTCCACACACATGCGATATGTACCATCTTTCTTTTGCACTAAAAGGACTGGAGAGCAAAAGGAAGAGGAGCTAGGCCTCACCATTCCTTTGTCTACCAATTCTTGTACTTGCCTTATGATCTCCCCTTGTTGAGCTTGTGAAACTCGATAGGGAGGTTTGTTAGGCGGTGAGCTTCCTGATAGGAGCTCAATTCGATGGTCATCATCCCCTCGTTTTGGAGGTAAGTCCATAGGGATATCATCAATGAACACATCTTGGAATCCTTTTAGAAAGTTAGACAAGTCTAACTCTTCTTGATTCCTACCATTCACCTTTGATGAAACATTAGGATCTTTTTGGGATTCTTTGACAAAAATCATGTACACAGAAACTGAGCTTTCTATTGATTTATCAAGGGCGAGAGGATTTACAAGTGGTATAGTACGACTAGACTCATTAGCATCTATATACATAGTCTTTCCCTTGTAGGTGAAGTAGATTCTCCTTTCAGGGAACTTCATGTTGGCAGCCATGCGGTTGAACCATGGTATCCCTAGGATAACACCGAGAGGAGAGATGAAGAAGTCTTCTTTGTCAACATAGCTTTGGACATGAAGCCTCAACTTCCCAATCGAGGGAGTAACGGAGGCTTGTTGTCCCTTGAAAGCGGCATCGATCGTTACAGCATCTCCCATCTCAAAAGCTTGAATGCCCAACTTGGTGGCCAACTCCATTGATATGAAGTTGAGACCAGAATCAGGGTCAAACAGGATGAAATCATCATGCTTCCTTACCTTTCCCCAAGCATAGGAGAGAGGTTATCCTTTTTAATGAGTATCCTCTTTTGAAGCTTCGATAGTGGAAGCTCTATGAGTCTCATGGCGAGCATTTCTTTTGGGGCAAGAATGATAGCCATGTCCTTGCTCCCCACACTTAAAACATTTGTGATCCTTGCGAAAAGTTTCAAGCTCTTCAGGAGAGAGTTTACTTTTACCTTTGTAAACTCCTTTCTCCGTGGACTGATTGTTGTTGTTGTTGTTGGAATGGCCGTGGGAAAAATTTAGGGCATTAATTTTTCCCTTTGCATCACTTTTGACTTTATTTTCCATGGGTTTGACATTCTGTCTAACCCCTTGTTGGAAATTGATGCCTGAAGCAACCATGGTATGGTGGATTACTTCGCTGATAGAGTCAGGCCATTGAGAGTTGACATACTCGGCCATCTCCTCAGGTAATCCTGCACAGAATTGTTGTGTTTTCTCAGCAAAGTCTATCTTTTGAAAGACAGTAGCCTTGAGATGTAAATCCCAAAACTTGTCCACATATTTGTGGATAGACTCATGAGAGAGAAGCCTTAAACTCCGCCATTCGGTGAGCACTTTGTCCTTTGCATCACTTGCAAGGAATTGCTTCATGATGGAAAATCGTAGAGTTTTCCATGTCTTTGGTGCTTCGTCATTGCCTCGAAGACTAGCCCACCATTGACGAGCCGATTTTTGGAAGTTCATAGCTACATGGGGTAGCTTGGAGGACTCCATGAATCTCTCGTCTCCAAAGGCTGCATCAAACCATTTCGTCTTGGGAGGAGTTGGCGATCATTTAGTCCTCCTTCTTTGTGGAGCCACATCTTCGGAGGAATATCGGCATTCATTGCTTTCTTGATCTTTGGATTCCTCCTCTCGTATGGGAGAGAGTCTTCTTTTGGGGGTCCCTTCAAGAGGCCTCTTAAGCTCTCTCTTCTCTTGGAGAGGAAAGGAAATCCCATAAGCACGAAGTTGTTGAGTAACTTCGGCTTGCAAAGTGGGGTTGCCCATAGCTTGTTGCAACCTAGTGACAAGATAATTAACAAACATGGGAGCATCATCACTGGCACCTTCATGTGCAAAATCAAAGTTATCAATGTTCATTCTCCTCTCTTGATTATTGTCAGCCATGCTAATTAAACTTATGTGTTTACTTAGTGTATGCTTTGGCAATTCAAAACCTTAGTTGCTACTCCTCTTAGTGTTTGAAAATAGGCACTTAAGTATCTACACCCACGACTCAAATTGGTTAATTATAGAGAGTAGTGGAGTGAGTCCAACATAGCAAAGTTGTCTAAAGCTCCCGAGGTGTGCACCATATCCCACATAGTGAGATCAACAAAACCGATAATATATCTCAGTCCCACTTACCCTAATATAATTAACAAAATCAACCATTGATAGGCTACTTAAGGACCTCTCTTCTTAAGCAAGAAAAGAGAAACCAAATTCTCTGATACCAATGGAATGGAAATGGCCTATGAACTTTGAGAGTAGCGGAATTAGGAAAGTAGGTGAAGCACTTTTAAGAGATTACTTGGTGAGCATAGCGGGTGAACTTAATTGATGGTAGCAACATAAACATGGTACTTAGTTAACTTGGCATGAAAACTACTTTTGCAAGAGAGAGAGTTTAGAGAACATGACAATAGTTGAGGACCGGATTCATATGGAGCCGGTCTGCCTATAGTTTCTCCCATCAAGAGAGACTTGATACAATACAATCTTTGTGTTCCTTGGGACCTTGGTAATGCAATGAAGATGGAAAGCTTCATGCATCAAAAACATAACATAACATAAACTTGAAGAAAGCATTAACTATCCCAAGCCTCAGTCCCAAGGCCTCAAACACCTTCGAAGGTGGAGAGAGCTAGCGGGGAATGCGGATAGGGAAGAGGAAGAAGAAACATTCCATAGGAGAAAGAAGTAGTTCCTCACTTATCATTACTCTTCTTGCTAGCATACATAATAGCATAGTAATGAAGATGGAGAAGATAGAAAGCTTAACATTGAAGCATGACTCTTGGTTGGATTTGCATTCCATAGCCAAGAGTGTTGGTGTAGGCTTTCACTCTCACAAGCTTGGAGATGGAGGTGGTGTTCCTCAACTTTCACCAAGTGAGAATGGTGTCTCCAATGAATGTGATGGTGTATATCCCCCTAGCATTCCATAGACAAGAGTGTTGGTGTAGGCTTTCACTCTCACAAGCTTGGAGATGGCGGTGGTGTTCCTCAACTTTCACCAAGTGAGAATGGTGTCTCCAATGAATGTGATGGTGTATATCCCCCTAGCACCCCCCTTTCTTGCTTTGGGAAAAAATTCTACTTGCTACAAGCTCATTTGACCCCTCTCCCCTTAGCCAATCACATCTAGCATGCAGTCAAGCATATGGGTAGTCTTTTGACAAGTGTCCTCGTTACCCTAGAAAGAGAGAGCTTGAAAATATCTAGATATTTGTTAGGTGGAAGTAAAAGCTCATTGGACCCCTCTTTAGCCCAACCAATAGCATTCAAGCACCCATGTGGTTAAGCTTAGTGAGAGTCTGACATGTGTCCCATGTGCTCTTTTATAATTTCCCTAAATTTGAGATTTTTATGCATAAGAAGTTTCTCAAGAAACTTCCTCATTAAGTGAGTAGGTTCTCTTTTTGACACAAGCATCTTACCCCCCTTGCATAGGAAGCTTCTCAAGAAACTTCCTCATTAAATGTGACAAGTACCTCAAGTACCTTAGTCATCAAGCATGCCAAGGACCTTAGGTGGAGTTCCCACCTCAAGCACAGCCCTAGCTTGCCTAAGGTTGTCACCTCAAGCACAACCCCAACTTGCTTAAGGTCAAAAGGACTTTCAACACTAACCATTGGAGGTCTTTAGTGAAGCTAACTCTAAGGTATTTTAAGCTTCATTAGTTAACCTTGCTCTTTGGCAGACCATCTCTCATTTGGGTCCCTTTACCATTGGCCACTGTTGAGATAGATCCGTAAGCACATGTCTATATTTCAACCCTTGTTCCCGTTTATTATCCCATATTAAATGATCAGCTTAATATGAGAATATCATTTTGGTTGGTTAGATATTAGATATCTGATGACAAGGGCTGTGTGTTGGTTGTTTCCTCTTGGAAGAGTTGGCGATCGTCTAAACCACCATCTTCGTAGAGCCACATCTTCAGAGGAACTTAAAGTTTCATAACTTTCTTTGGATCCCTCCTCTCATATGGGAGATAGTCTTCTTTTGGGGGTCTCTTCAAGAGGCCTCCTAAGCTCTCTCTCCTCTTGGAGACGAAGTGAAATCCCATAAGCACAAAGTTGTTAAGTAACTTCAGCCTGCAAAACAGGGTTTCCCATAGCTTGCTGCAACCTAGTAACATGATAATTGGAAAACATGGGGGCATCATCATTAGCACCTTCATGTGCAAAATCAAAGTTATTAATTCTCATTCTACTCTCTTGGTTATTATCAAAAATGTTAACAAATTTTGAGTACTTTCTTAGTGTATTCTTTGGCAATTCAAAACCTTAGTTTGCTACTCCTCTTAGCCTTTGAAAATTGGCACTTAAGTATCTATACCCACGGCTCGAATTGGTCAATTATAGAGAGTAGCGGAGTGCATCTAATATTGCAAAGTTACCGAGAGGGATAGCTCCTTTCAGACTTCTTATGGCTCAATAATGGTAAAGCCATAGGCAATTCTAAAAAGACTCCATTATTAAGACCAAATCTCCAGAGGTGTGTACCATATCCCATATAGTGGGCTCAACAAAACCAATAATAGATCTCAGTCCCACTTACCCTAATATAATGAAAAAAATCAAGCATTAAGACCCTACTTAAGGACCTCTCTTCTTAAGAAACAAAAGAGAAACCAAATGCTCTCATACCAATGTAATAGAAATGGCCTATGAACTTTGAGAGTAGCGAAATTAGAAAACTTAGAAAATGCATTTTTGTGAGATTACTTTGAGAGCATAGAGGGTGAACTTAATTGACGGTAGCAACATAAACATAGTATTTAGTTAACTTGGCATGAATAATTCTTTTGCAAGAGAGAGAGTTTAGAGAACTTGACAACAATTGAGGATTGGATTTATGTGGAGCCCGGTCCCCCCTCCAATAGGCATTTGTATTATAGTTTCTCCCATCAAGAGAAACTTGATGCAATACAATCTTTGTGTTACTTGTGACCTAGGTGATGCAATGAAGATGGAAAGCTAGCGGGGACTGATAGTAGGGAAGAGCAAGAAGAAACATTCCATAGGAGAAAGAAGTAGTTCCTCACTTATCATCACTCTTCTTGCTAGCATACATAATAGCATAGTAATGAAGATGGAGAGGATGAAAAGCTTAAGCATTGAAGCATGGATCTTGGTTGGATTTTCATTCCATAGCGAAGAGTGTTGCTATAGGCTCTCAACTTCTCTACTAGCTTGGAGAAGGAGATGGAGCCTTGCACTTTGCAGTTCACACCATGAGAGTGTGTGTGGGAGAGTATACCCCCCAAGCTAGCCCCCTTCTTGGTTCGGTCGACCCCCCTTGTAGCTCAAGCTTGAAGCTCATTGGACCCCTGCAAGATTGGCGAATCACATGCCGGATTCATTACAAGCAACAAGGGTACTCTTGGAACAACTTTCCCCCTTTCCCCTTTGGGAGAGAGGACTTGATAAATGCAAAACAAATTATTTAAATCTACTAAATTATCATTGGACACCTTGGGATGCTAACCAATAGTCTTTAGGCACACCATGAGGGCAACATGAGAAGGAACTTGACAAGTGTCCTATATGCATTCTTTCTAACAATCTTGCCTTGTGTGAGGGTGTGTGTGTTCTCTCTCTAGGTCCCTCTTTTAGGGATCTCCCCCTCCTTGTAGGGATAGTTGTTGACTCTGTGGAGCACCTTACCCTCAAGCACCTTAGTGATCAATCATGAGGAAGCACCTCAAGCATGGATAATGTTCCCACAAGCATCTCAAGCTCCCTAGTCATCAAGCACGACAAGCACCTCAAGCATCTAAGTGAGCAAGCAGGACAAGAACCTCAAGCACCTCTGTCATCAAGCACGACAAGCACCTCAAGCATTGATAGCCGTTTTTCGGCTCTCCATAATTGCCATAGTAAGTTACTCCACCCTACCAAATTCACCCAAACACTATGGATATCCCTACCATTTCACTGTAAATAGGCGCGTGTGAGTTAGGGGGCTTTTCCCATATCTTCTTAAAATCCTTAGCTAGCTAGTCACTGGGCTAGTTGAGTCAAAAAAATAAAAAATATTATGGCCCATTTGTGTGTAAATATTTCATTATATATATGGCCTAAATATAGAGATTTTTATAATTATTCTGGTATTTTATTTAAATATTTATACTTAGGTGTGTGTTTTATTAAACCTCTGTATGCCTTCTTTCATCCTCTTACACCATAAGTATATTTTTTGCCAATATGTACATACTCTAACCTTATATTTTTCCTTTATACAAATCACTCCCACATTTTCACCCTCACCCTCGTGAAAACAAAAAATTGATTTCTACTCATTGGTCACGTTTATTATATTATTTACTTGCATACCTTTTCCTGTTTCACCCAAAATAATTCAAAGAGGGACCATATCATATGATTCCAATATCTTTCCATATCCATAACTCCTCCATATTTTTTTTTTTATTTTTACTCATTATTCTAACACCATGTGCTCATTGAGCTAAAGTCCATGAATAGTCCATACACTAGTCCCACCATGTATATATTTCTTTATTCACCAATAATCCTCCTCCATGCATGTGTCAAGGGCAACTTGGATGCTTTGTATTATAATATGACAAAGGAGGGGCTCACTCTTGGATGCATTGTACAAATTCAACAAAGAGGGGGCCACTAAAAGACTTTTACAAGCATAAAAATAGGCTTTTTGGTGAGAAATTTGGCACCTATCTCCACTCCGAATTTGGAGCGGTGGTCAAAAGTGAAAATATAGCCCACGCTCTGAATAATCACCTCAAAGTTTTTCATGATTTTTGGAGCTATTAGCGGTGAGATATAATTTTTTGAGTGGACCCCAGTCTGCCCACTTTTTCTCACAAGTAGCCCATAGTCTTCTCTCACCTCTTTCCACACTTCTACACACACACACACACACACACACACATTCCTCTCAATCCCTCACTCAAACCTGCATCTTCAATGGTTTTTCTCACCTTCTTCACCATTAACCTCCCCTCTTACTTCCATAGCTCTCATATGAGCTCTCCATGTACATACACCATCTCTATGCCTCTCTCTATTATATCCAAAGTACAATTCCATCTTACTCCTTATATATATACATAAATTCAGCATGTGTACCATGCTTAACCTCTGCAAATCAAGAGATATCATCAACGGAATTACCATTTTCATCACGATAATCAACCTTGGCGGCGGTGGCGTAAAGAAGGGAAGACGAAGAAGAAGATCGATAGTCATTTCGAGAACCTACACAAGTAAGTCCAAAACTTCTTCAAGCTTCACCATCACAAGGATTTTCTCACTTCATTCAACCATTTTACTTCAACCATCCACCCCATTCTACCCATTGTAAATATATCATTAACTTTCTAGTGATTACTAACACTAACCACTAACATACTAACACAAAATAGCCATTGACCTAACCATAAAGGACACCTCACCTCAAGACATGTGTATAGTAACTCTCTCTCTCTCTCTCTCTCTCTCTCTCTCTTTCTCTCTCTCTCTCTCTCTCCTTACTTACTTTCACCTTATCTACCATCAATAATGCTCTCTTTTGAGCCCACACCCATGACTCAAGCAGACAAAGAAGGCCCGCAATGTTTTGATAATCAAAAAAATCATAATCCTGATTTGTTAGCTTGTAAATTAAGATTTCCAATAATATTAATGAGGGGTCTCCAACCTATAAATAGGCCCCTCTCCTTCTTGTAAAACAACCTCCAACATCTCACATAGCACCCCAACACTCTATGCGTGAGGAGAGACTTAGGTGTAGCAACCACTTGTGAGCTTCACTCTTGGTGTGAGAGAAGCCTTCAAGCTACACATTGCAAGTGAGAGAGCGTGAGTTCCACAAATCTCAAAACCACTATTGTACATGCTCCTTCATCATCAATAAATTGAGGTTTGGTGCATCAAAGGCGTGATTCGACGTTCAAATCTTCGTCCTTCCATTTGTGCAATACGGTTTGGTGAATTCAAGGTGACTTGTGTATTTTGAGTTTTTATCGGTTGATCTTGATTTTAGAAAGTGTTTTAGTGTGTTTTTCATTGCCAGTTTTGTGTCCATTGTAAGAGGGTATTGTGGTGAGAGGTCTCCCACACCCTAAGACAGTGTGTGTGTGTTTTGGCAATGATTAGCAATCACTAAGCATTGAGTGAGTTTTTGTACAAGCTCTACGATAGCAACCTAACGAATCATCTCCATTTGCAAGTCACAAATAAGGTATTATGCAAGATCCTTTCCTCTCTCTCTTCCCTTTGCTCTAGCTCTCTCTGGTCCATTTCATGTGTGTCTTGGTGTGAGGTTTTTTGTGTGTGTTGTGTGGTGCATCTTCTTGGTTGTGCCAAAATCTCTCGAGCGTCCTAGTTCGCATACCATAACTAGGTGGTGCCCCTATCTTGTTTGGGTTTGGTTGTGGGTTTGTTGTTGTGTTGTGCTTGTGGTTTCCCCAATCCCAATTGAGCAGCACGGGAGCCTTGAGGGGTGTTTAGAGGTCGCCTCTCTTGTTGCCCGCCCCGGACCGCCTCAATTTTGGTGCCCCCACTGAGGAACGACTTTGTGCTTATCGTTGTTGTATTGCATGAATGCTTGAATTTTAGCATAATCAAGTAGATTATATGAATCATGAAAACATGTATGATCGAGTTTATTTTCAAGGAAACAAAAATTGATCTAGAATATGGTTCGGATTATGCATAACATAAGAAAGGAAAAAAACATTTTCACATAAGAATCTACAATTCATGCTGAAAGACCTTTCAAAACTTTGTATAGTTAGTTGATGATTGTTTGGAACTAATCTTTGTGTGGTTCTAGCATTGAGAAACTATGACACGCTATACCTTTGATGATATCCCAATTTTCTTCGGAGATCCAGACGAAGATGTTGATGATTTTCTTGCTGATTTTAGAATGGTTTGCCATATCCTTGGTAAAAGGGATGACATTGAAAAAGGAGATTTTCTGTTGCTATGCCTTAGAGGCAATGCTGAGCAATGGTTTTGGAGTATGTCTTCTCAGATTGAAGATGGGTATACCCAAATTTCCAAAGCTTTGAAGACCAGATTCTCTAAAGTTCGAACAACGGAGAAAGCATGGGCTTCACTACGGAGACTTCAACAACATGGTGAAGACTACTATGCTTATGAGGATATTTTTTCTCGTCAATGGGAAGGATGTGGATTTAGTTCTACATTTCCAGATTATGTAAAAATGGATCAATTTATTTCGGGTTTGTCTCCTTTCCTAAAGACTAAGGTTACTTGTAGTGGACCCTCTACCTTTGAAGAAGTGGTCACTATTGCACGAAGGAAGTTTCACAAGTACTTCTACATCAAAAATGGTTTCCATCATGCTGGAAGAACCAACCATCATGACAGTGTTTCTATCAAGGAGTCATCTCCTTTGCCATACTTGTCTCCTTCTACTCCGACAAATGTTGAAGAAGTTACTTATATGCCAACTGATTATTCAAGTGCTAAAGTGTGTGGCCAAGATTCAAATGTGGAATCTCTTTCTTCTACCTTTATCACAAGCATGCAAAAATCGACACAAGATATCTCAAATGGCATTGATGATTCAATAATGGATACATCCAACCTTTTGGCGGAGGATCAATTTCTAGTCCGAGCAGACGAAGCTTTTGTGCAACATGACTCTATGGAGAATGAAGAACTTGAAGGTAACCTTGATCTTATGGAATGTTCTGAGAGTGTATCTTGTCTAAAAGAAGAGAGTGAAGAAGAAGATAAAATCATAGGTGGAGAGATCATAGACCACATTGATCATAAAGAGATGATTGTGTACATGGAATGCCAACTCCAAAACAAAGTAGAAGAGTGTGAGTTGAATCCAGGTGAGGATAATCTTGAAGAAGTGTTTGAGGATGTTGAAAAGCATTGGTATGACCCATGTATGTTAAGCATAGAGGAACCTATCATGCAAGAAGCCAAATGTTTCACAAAATCAAACAGTATTTCATCAACCTTTGAGGTGGTACAATGTGAGGAGTTACAACCTTGCCAAAGGGGGGGCTTAGACGGGGATGAAGAAAATGGGAGAGTAGTAAAAAATAAAATCATAAAAGGAAACAATCAGAAGGGTATCATTCTCTCCAATGGTGTTTTAGTGGGTGGCTCTTCATTCATGGGACAATCTCTTAGCAAGAAAATCCAAGCTTTTGAAGCCCCAATCATCTTCACATTGGGTTTCACCTCTTCAAGGTCAACTTCTCCTTTCTTCACATATACCTTTCATCGGGGACACCATACCTTCTTAAGTGGAAGAGGACATGAATACTTGGTGATAAACGGATGTTTCCAAATCTTCTTCACTTGGTTCTTTGTTGTATGGAGGTCGCACATTGTGATGCTTCTAGTATTCATCATAGATGAAAAACTTGTTGATTGCTACATGTGGATATTTCATCGATCAGTACCAAAATCTATTCTCTTCCAATGTGTTGGAAGCAATAGAAACCTTCATCTATTATCTACTTATGTGGTAAACTATCTGCAATATCTTCCAATAGCAGCTGGAAGCATGGATCAAGCTTTCCTAAATCATAAAGGTCATAGAATTTTTTACTTGATGAGCCTACCCAGGTTGAATGAAATTTATGAGCTACAGTTCAGGAATTCGCTCATACAAGCTCTTGAAGATCGTAGCAAATACATTAACTTTATACAGGAGGAAGAGCAACCAATCTTTTATATCACATTCATAGTGATAGATGCAATGGTGGACAACAGTAAAATCTACATGTTTCTTCAATCAAAATTAGTAAGTGATTCCATACCATACATCTCGCTTTGGGAAAGATATTTCAAGATCTTTGATCCTGGGGGGTGCTTATGGAAACTTTCTCGATGGAGGAGATTTACTCCGTCACTTCATTTCATCTTGCTATTGGCTCGGAGAACCTTCCATATTACACAAGGTTTTTTAATCATACAACAAAGTTTCTTCAAAGATAAGAGCAGACAAAGATAGACGTTACATAATATACATGTTGTATGATCGGATGAATGGTACATGAATGTACCATTATCTAAGGGGGGGGTTAATGATAGCCGTTTTTTGGCTCTCCATAATTGCCATAGTAAGTTACTCCACCCTACCAAATTCACCCAAACACTATGGATATCCCTACCATTTCACTGTAAATAGGCGCGTGTGAGTTAGGGGGCTTTTCCCATATCTTCTTTAAATCCTTAGCTAGTTAGTCACTGTGCTAGTTGAGTCAAAAAAATAAAAAATATTATGGCCCATTTGTGTGTTAATATTTCATTATATATATGGCCTAAATATAGAGATTTTTATAATTATTCTGGTATTTTATTTAAATATTTATACCTAGGTGTGTGTTTTATTAAACCTCTGTATGCCTTCTTTCATCCTCTTACACCATAAGTATATTTTTTGCCAATATGTACATACTCTAACCTTATATTTTTCCTTTATACAAATCACTCCCACATTTTCACCCTCACCCTCGTGAAAACAAAAAATTGATTTCTACTCATTGGTCACGTTTATTATATTATTTACTTGCATACCTTTTCCTGTTTCACCCAAAATAATTCAAAGAGGGACCATATCATATGTTTCCAATATCTTTCCATATCCATAACTCCTCCATATATTTTTTTTTATTTTTACTCATTATTCTAACACCATGTGCTCATTGAGCTAAAGTCCATGAATAGTCCATATACTAGTCCCACCATGTATATATTTCTTTATTTACCAATAATCCTCCTCCATGCATGTGTCAAGGGCAACTTGGATGCTTTGTATTATAATATGACAAAGGAGGGGCTCACTCTTGGATGCATTGTACAAATTCAACAAAGAGGGGGCCACTAAAAGACTTTTACAAGCATAAAAATAGGCTTTTTGGTGAGAATTTTGGCACCTATCTCCACTCCGAATTTGGAGCGGTGGTCAAAAGTGAAAATATAGCCCACGCTCTGAATAATCACCTCAAAGTTTTTCATGATTTTTGGAGCTATCAGCGGTGAGATATAATTTTTTGAGTGGACCCCAGTCTGCCCACTTTTTCTCACAAGTAGCCCATAGTCTTCTCTCACCTCTTTCCACACTTCTACACACACACACACACACACACACACACATTCCTCTCAATCCCTCACTCAAACCTGCATCTTCAATGGTTTTTCTCACCTTCTTCACCATTAACCTCCCCTCTTACTTCCATAGCTCTCATATGAGCTCTCCATGTACATACACCATCTCTATGCCTCTCTCTATTATATCCAAAGTACAATTCCATCTTACTCCTTATATATATACATAAATTCAGCATGTGTACCATGCTTAACCTCTGCAAATCAAGAGATATCATCAACGGAATTACCATTTTCATCACGATAATCAACCTTGGCGGCGGTGGCGTAAAGAAGGGAAGACGAAGAAGAAGATCGATAGTCATTTCGAGAACCTACACAAGTAAGTCCAAAACTTCTTCAAGCTTCACCATCACAAGGATTTTCTCACTTCATTCAACCATTTTACTTCAACCATCCACCCCATTCTACCCATTGTAAATATATCATTAACTTTCTAGTGATTACTAACACTAACCACTAACATACTAACACAAAATAGCCATTGACCTAACCATAAAGGACACCTCACCTCAAGACATATGTATAGTAACTCTCTCTCTCTCTCTCTCTCTCTCTCTCTCTCTCTCTCTCTCTCTCCTTACTTACTTTCACCTTATCTACCATCAATAATGCTCTCTTTTGAGCCCACACCCATGACTCAAGCAGACAAAGAAGGCCCGCAATGTTTTGATAATCAAAAAAATCATAATCCTGATTTGTTAGCTTGTAAATTAAGATTTCCAATAATATTAATGAGGGGTCTCCAACCTATAAATAGGCCCCTCTCCTTCTTGTAAAACAACCTCCAACATCTCACATAGCACCCCAACACTCTATGCGTGAGGAGAGACTTAGGTGTAGCAACCACTTGTGAGCTTCACTCTTGGTGTGAGAGAAGCCTTCAAGCTACACATTTCAAGTGAGAGAGCGTGAGTTCCACAAATCTCAAAACCACTATTGTACATGCTCCTTCATCATCAATAAATTGAGGTTTGGTGCATCAAAGGCGTGATTCGGCGTTCAAATCTTCGTCCTTCCATTTGTGCAATACGGTTTGGTGAATTCAAGGTGACTTGTGTATTTTGAGTTTTTATCGGTTGATCTTGATTTTAGAAAGTGTTTTAGTGTGTTTTTCATTGCCAGTTTTGTGTCCATTGTAAGAGGGTATTGTGGTGAGAGGTCTCCCACACCCTAAGACAGTGTGTGTGTGTTTTGACAATGATTAGCAATCACTAAGCATTGAGTGAGTTTTTGTACAAGCTCTACGATAGCAACCTAACGAATCATCTCCATTTGCAAGTCACAAATAAGGTATTACGCAAGATCCTTTCCTCTCTCTCTTCCCTTTGCTCTAGCTCTCTCTGGTCCATTTCATGTGTGTCTTGGTGTGAGGTTTTTTGTGTGTGTTGTGTGGTGCATCTTCTTGGTTGTGCCAAAATCTCTCGTGCGTCCTAGTTCGCATACCATAACTAGGTGGTGCCCCTATCTTGTTTGGGTTTGGCTGTAGGTTTGTTGTTGTGTTCTGCTTGTGGTTGCCCCAACCCCAATTGAGCAGCACGGGAGCCTTGAGGGGTGTTTAGAGGTCGCCTCTCTTGTTGCCCGCCCCGGACCGCCTCAGCATCTTAGTCATCAAGCACCACAAGCACCTCAAGCTTGGGTCGGGTTCCCACCTCAAGCTCAGCCCTACCTTACCTAAGATCAACAACGTTTTAACACTAACCTTTGGAGGTATTTTCAATGAAGTTAAGCTTAAGTTCTTCTAAGCTCCATTGAGTAGCCTTGCTCTTTGAAAGACCATATCTGATTTGGACCCCTTTACCATTGGCCCCATGGTGAGATAGATCTCTAAGCACATGTCTATATTCTAACCCTTGTTCCCATTTATTCTCCCACATTAAATCATCAATTTAATATGAGAAAATCACTTGGGTTGGTTAGATATTATATTTTATGACTTGCCATCTTTCTTCTCCCTCCACATTCAACAAGCGTGCAAAAAAATGGCCTCATTAGACATACATGAAATGGATACATTCCACCATCAAACACAAATCCCCAACAATGAAGCTCCTTACCAGCCTGACGTAATCCATTATGCCCTTTTGAGGATTTCGTGTTGTCATTTTCTTGAAAAGCAAGATGTCAAAGTTGTAAACATCACTTTTGAGGGTGAAATAAGATGTGTAGATATACTCTCGATCAACATACCAAAAGTACCTCACACGGGAATTTGGGTAATCCGTTCGCATTGAGCATTCCAATCAACAATATTGACCTCTCCTCCATGCCCCTTCAAAATGACGAGGGAACTCTAGGTTATTTGTTTGTCAAAAACCGTGATTAAATAATTTCAATCATGAATTCAAGTCCGCAACTCAAGTGCACACAAAGTCATTTCCATTCAATTAGCGCCCACTCAAAATGTGAGCTCCTTCAAGGCTAAATGCATTCATAGTAGAGTAAAGCCATAGTAACTACATGAGGCTGCTAGCAAAGTATATGAGGATTTTTTTGTCAAGCAAACCTTGATGTAAAGGGAGCCCAAAACATGCCCCCGAAAGCTCTTAACTGAGCTCTTAACATCCTACGAACAAATGTCCCGCTTCAAAATTATCAACTACGAACCCGTAATGACATTTGTAGTGATATTAAGGTCATACTGACCTACTATTTGATGCAAAACACGATATGCTAGAGGGATATAGTGATAGACCAGATATTCCATGAACTCAGCTTCTTTGGATTGAAGACAAGTTAAATACAAAAAAAAGCACCATCAAATGTATTGCCAAAATGTTAAGAGCTGTATTTACTTCTCACTCTATGGATAGTAGGAGACTTCAACTGCCTAAAGTCCCATAACAAAAATAAACTGCAATTGCAAATCACCAATATCAAAGATCATATCAGGTACTTGTTAGGAACATCAATTAAGGATTAGTTCCATCTTCATTGGATTGAAATATGTGCCTACCCATTTGTTGCTCCTACAGCCCCAAAAGTATTATCTCATTCTTGAGAAAGAGGACTGTTATGATGCTCATAGTAACACCCTATACAAAGAAACAGATGAAAAACTGCCAAAACGCACTAGTTGAATATCAATGCACAATTGAAATATACCTTGTATCCCCCAAGATTTCTCACTTACTTGAGTACATGTGCACCTTTAACCAAAGAAATGGGCCTATACAGGAATAATAAAGACCAAAGCATCTTCATCCTACTGAAGTGTTAACAAGAAAGAAGTGACAAAAAAGGATAACTTTGGCTCTATAACAAAATGGTTTAGCTGAAAGTGGAAGCGGCTAGGAGGTGAAACAAACCAACAAAGTCAAGAGAAAAAATGAATATCTTCTACTTTAAATAATAAGGCAAATAACCCAAGAAAAATAAATAACCTAAGAGATGGGGGCAAAATGCTTCACAAATTCCTCAATGTAGAACATGCAATCTCTCCTCAAGAACTTGGGATGCAAACAATTGTCCCAGATTTGTGTATCTTTTCCAAAATTCCTAAATATGTAAAGTTGAGAAGTTTCCCAATTCCACTCTTCGCATACTCCACAACCTACTCAAAAGGAACCTAACCATGTCATCCTAATCAAATGCTTTGATAAACGATAACAATCAATAGAAGAGATTGTAGTATGGCATTTGAACATCATTAACAAAAATACCACTTAATGGAATGAAAGGAACAACACACACCCCAAATAACCATAAAATAAAAGGTGCGTTTTAGAGCTACCTAGTGAGTTTCCATCATCTTAAGCTCATCCTGGGTAAGAACCTTTTGTGCTATACATAAAGACAAGGACTAGGCAGAGAGCCCTTATCAGCCAAGCAATGTCATCCAACCATCAAGAGAAGAAAATAATATAACATGTGTTACTTTATGGGCGTGCTTACACAAAAGAAACGCCTTTTTGGCCTGCCCAAAGGGCAAAGGCTTTAGAGATGCCTTCTCTTTTTGCTGACTAAAATGTTTTTATTTTTTATAATTCATTTTGTCAATTTTTATAAAGAAGCAGTACTTGGTATGATTAAAGTGGTTGGGTGGGTGGCCGTTACTCATCAAGATAGGATCCTAAGAGGTTGGTGAAGCTAAGGCTTTCTGAGGTGTAGGGTATTCATTGGTTTCTTGGAGATAAGTGAAGTGATGGGGTGTTTTCGTGGTGCTTAGGTTTTCTAATTTCTTTAAATGAAGGCTGTGAGCTGTGAGTCCCCGGGTCTTGGGGTTGCAAATTGAGGTGATGTTCTTGATGAGACCTCGAGCCGTGTGCACGGGTTGTGCATCTCCAGGTGAGGGCACTTGAGTGTGAGTTAGGGTTGGGTTCTGCTGTGTGACTTGGTGATGGAGGGTAATTCTCTACGAGGTCTCGTTGTTCTGTGCTTCTTTCCGGATCTGGGGTACCCGTGCTGGTGTCGTGTGAGCTGCAATGCAAGGGACATTGCTGCAAGGGCACGCCAAGCAAAGGTACCACCTGTGTCCCCTTTGCTAGTGTATACTGAGGCACCTTACCCATGTGCTGTTTCGGTTGAGATACTTTCCCAACACAGCTCCAAGGGCGGCCCAGCCAAACACAGCACCTACGCGTTTTGAGTTCCCCAGCATAACCAACTGCAGCATGTGGGCTCATCGGCATGGCAGCAGTGCTCCTTGAAGCCCCCACCAGAGCTTGGTTAACCTGCTGCCCAATGCTCTTCTTGCCTGATCTCACAAAGGGTCCCATGGTGTGGGCATTTGGGTCTGCAGTTTTCATAACCATTTGCAGCATGTGGGCTCGTCCTCATGGCAGTTGTGCTCCTTGAAGCCCCCACTAGAGCGTGCTTAATGGGCTGCCAAGCGCTCTTCTGGCCTGTTTTGACTCTTCTGGCCTGTTTTGACAGAGGGTCCCATGATTTGGGCGCTCGGGTCTACATCCGTTTGTTGACGCAGGGTGGGGGTGGTGTTTACCTCTGGAGAGTTTCAAAAGGAATTTCAAGACCTCCGCTAGTCCCTGCAGAAGCAGCTGGATACAAGCAACAAGATCTCCAATCAGGTAGCCACATTGAATATATCTCTTAGATACCCTTTGTTAGATGTTACCTAGGCCAAGGTGTCACTTGACGCATGAGGTTCCGAGGAACGGTGGCATTCTACTGGCTTGGTTAAAGGAGGAAGAGCCCCCTGTGTCACTGCTTGTGTTTGATTTTGTTTTATGACACCAACTACTTTATGAACCTTACCTTGTGTTATGCATTGTATGGAGTGTGTACCATTCGCGCCAGTTCTGCTTTTGTGTATGATTGAATGCACTGTTGATTTGTAAATGGCCCATGTGTGTGTGTGTGTGTGTGTGTGTGTGTGTGTGGTCGTCTATTGTGCATGTTCCGTTGTTGTTGTTTTGTTTGATTATCGAGCAACCAGAGTGTGCTACATGCAGATCTTGGTTTTACCAGCTTGTATTTGGGTTAAGTTCTCTCTGTTTTCTCTTTTGGTGGTCTGGAAAATAATCAAGCCAGCAAGGGGGGGGGGGATGAGGACACTATCAGCCATGATGCTCAAGGTTTTGTGCTTACCGTTGCAGCATTCATGGCTCAGGGTTTTATCCAAAGAGGTTGCAGCATTGCTGCATTATCTTATGATACAGATGCAGATTTTGGTTTTGCGAAGGGTTTTGCAATTTGTTTTAAGTTTTCTATTTTATGAGTACATTAACAAATATCTAAGTTGTAAATGGACTAAGTTAATTGGTTATATTAAATGAAAGTTATTTGTTGCCTTTACATTTAAATCATCAAATTTATTCTTGTTTTTTAGTAGTGTATTGTAAACTTAAATTTAGTGTGTGAAATCTGTTTTTGAATTAAAGTTTTCTTTATTAAATCTTTAGTTTAAAAAATAATTGTATTTTGAAAAAAGAAACATCTCTAATCATTATTGGCTAACTTCACGTTTTGATTAAATTAATGAAATGTTTTTTCATGAATAAGAAAACTTTTTATAAAGTGATCTTACTTATTAATTTTTATGAAATAGTTTTTATATTTAAAAAAAAGGTAATGATTGTTTTGTAAGCCTCATAAAGGCAATCTTTTCAAAGACCAAGATATATTGTGCAGCATGAACATGAAGGCTTTTAACTTTACCCTCCTATCATTCTCTGCCCTCAATGCTTAACTCTCTTTATAAGCTTCCTAAAGCCAGAACTCTTTCTATCCACTGCTTTGCAAGACCTCAAACACCTTCGAAGGTGGAGAGAGCTAGCAGGGAATGAGGGTAGGGAAGAGGAAGAAGAAACATTTCGTAGGAGAAAGCATTAATTCCTCACTTATCATAACTCTTGTTGCTAGCATACATAATAGCATAGTAATGAAGAAGAAGGAGATGGCAAGCTTAAGCATTGAAGCATGGATCTTAGTTGGATTTGCACTACATATCCAAGAGTGTTGGTGTAGGCTCTCAACCTCTACTTGCTTGGAGAAGGAGAGGGAGCTCTTGCACTTTGCATAGCACACAATGAGAGTGTTTGTGAGTGTGTGTGGGTGAGTATACCCCCTAAGAAACCCCCTAGCTTGCTTGGGTCGACCCCGCCTTGTAGCTCATGCTTGAAGCTCATTGGACCCCTCCAGGCCTAGCCAATCACAAGCAGGAGGCATTACAAGCAGCAAGGGTAGCCTTGAGACAAGTGTACCCCTTTCCCCGTTGAGAGAGAGGGCTAGATAAATGCTAAATCATTTAATTAAATCTCTTGAATTATTATTGGACCCCTTGGGTGGCCAACCAATAGGCTTCAGGCACACCATGAGGGCAACATGAGGAGGAACTTTACAAGTGTCTCTTTTGCTTTCATTGTACCATGCATGCCTTGTGTGAGTGTGTGGGTGTTCACTCTCATCCCCCCTCATGTAGGGCTCGCACCCTCCTTGTAGGGATTAAATATTTGACTTTTTGACACCGCAAGACCCTCATGCATAGGCCCAGTTCCCACCACAATCTTGGCTCATAAGCACTTTAAGCTTGGGCTGGGTCCTCACCTCAAGTACAACCCTAGCATCTCAAGCATGTCAAACATCTCAATAATTAAGCACCTCAAGCATCTCAAGCACCTCAATCATCAAGCACCTCAAGCACCTTAGTCATCAAACATGACAAGCAAGACAAGCACCTCGAGCTGGGTCGGGTTCCTGCGCCTCAAGCTCAGCCCTGGCTTACCTAAGGTCAAAGTACTTTTACACACATTATTTGAGGTCATCAATGAAGCTAACCCTAAGGTATTATGCTCCATTTTTTAGCCTTGCTCTTTGATAGACCATCTCTCATTTGGGCCACTTTACCATTGGCCCCGTGTTGAGATAGATCTATAAACACATGTCTATATCTTAACACTTGTTCCCATTTATTCTCCCACATTAAGTGATCAATTTAATATGAGAAAATCATTTGGGTTGGTTAGATATTAGATATTAGATTTTATGACATTACCTCTCTCTTGAAATCATAGTCGTCCTCGACTATGAGGTAGAAGAGATAAAGCCTTATTCATTAGTCAATTTTACTTAGCGGGTAGAGGATCCCTTTTTACCCTACGACATCTTTCCAAAATGGATGACTAATCCATTTGGTGCTTGGGAGACATAGATGCCGCAAGCATGTCTGCTCTTTAGTCCATTTCATTCTCCCAAAGTAGAGTGACAAATTCTACTTGGTGTTTGAGAGACGTCGTCATCGCAAACATGATTCTAAGCATGCATACTAGTTAAATTTGTGCACAATTAAAAAGACGACTAGTCTTATAAGACAAAAACATGAGTCATTTAAAAGAAATTTGTACATTTGCTTACTCTAATGTAGCATTGTAAGTATTGACAAGGTTCATACTATCCTTAAGCTGTATTCCTTGCATCCATCTAGCATCTTCAAAAGGATAATTTTTTAACATAAAAGACCATATTAGGTATTTTGGTAAAAATCTCACATTATGGGAATCTCCAAATCGACCGAATTCATGTAATTTGGGAATTTTCCACTTAAAGTGGGAAAAATTGAGGTGTGTGGCTAGTAAATAAAGTGAAAATCTCATAGGATTGTGGTGTTGATAAACACCAAAAGTCAAGAGGATGTACAACACATGGATTTGAATAATAACTATAAATTACATAAAACAAAGGAAGATACAAAAAAGATTTTGTTTACAAATTGACTAGTATAGTCACAATAGAAGCTCCACATAATTCTACTCCACATTTGATACCATATCTGAACTTTGATCCAAGTGTGGCTGATGTGCACGAGTGAGGCCTTCTTTGGCTTTTAGAGCATGTCTTTCTGGAATCTTTATTCTAGAAAATGGTCCTTCTTTGTTGGGTCTCCAGGACCAAACAATTGCATCTATAGTTTCCCACACTTGTGGGTCCTTATAGTTGACAGCCCAATAACCCTTCCAACAATTACTGTAAGCTTGAGTATCTGTCATCCCACTTTTTCTCGCGCAAGGTGCCCAATATTGAATCAAGAGTTTTCTGTAGTTTGGTGATGTAGGCTCATTATCAATGTCAGATAAAGCCATTGCAAGCCACACTGGATAGATTTCTGTGTCACTCGGAACAAGCATAAGAAAGTCACCTTGGTGCACATCAGACATAGGGTCAAACTCTTCCCTTGGCCTATCTCGTTGAGGCCCACAAAAATGATCATTCAACTCTTCAAGGCCTAGGAATCTTTCTGCTCCTTGTTGCAAATTCATTGTAGTGCTTTGTAGATGAGAATATTCTTGAGTTTTTGGCCAAAACATTTCATACAAGACTCCCTCTGATATGATTGCTTTTCCAATCTCTTCAATTACCTTACTCCAATAATCTATCACGGGTCTATAATATCGCGGAATACTTGAACCATTCCCTAAATTTTTCCAAAATTTTATATAGTTCTTTAGCCCCAAAATGACTTCTTCGTGGGCCTTGACATACTCCGCCATTTGTACTAGAGGTGGATCTCCATGTGGTAACATTGGCTTGCCTTCTGTGTCTGTTTTCCAAAGGCGAATACTTCCACTCCAACTTGATACACCTACATGTGCCTTATATTGCATCATTGGTGTCTCATCTTGCATAAAGAACCTGAACTGAAGCGGTTTGGAATGTCCAACAAGTATGTCTTGTCCATCACAAAGATAGCCATCACAATATTGCTTGAAATCAGGGATCTTTGTGAGAAAAAATGGAGCTGGAGATGAAGATGAGCTGTTTCGTAATGTATCCATCAAATGTGGCAAAGTATAGGTTTGTGTAACTCTCAACTTCTCTGAAAACCTACTAAACATGGCGTCTATGTCCTCATGTGTATGCCCAACCATTAAAAATCCCAGCTGGATGGTTTTGAAAACACCCCTTGCAACAAGCATTGACAAATAGGCAAATAAGTATCGATTTTTGTTTTCCCCTGCACAATTATCCAATTGTAGCAACAAGTTCTCTGGCAATCTGCGAAATGTTGACCCCAATTCCTCTTCTGCAATTTCTGACGACTGCACAATGGGCTCTTTTCCATCACTCAAGTTATGGTAGTCCAAAGCATCCCTTGAGTTCAAAGCATGTAGTAGTGAAATATTGCTCCTTGGAAGTCCATTTGTTACTAGATCACCAAGAGGATGCTTATCTATCCTCTCGAGGTTATGTAAACAATTAGCAATTGAGCCAATTGTAAGATTTGGATCAGCTGGCCACAAACCATTCAAGACAAAGTGTCCGTAATGACCTTCTCCATGTCCATGAGTGATCATGCCAATCAATGCCACCTGTAGATTATATCGTGAATCCACACCCTTGGGAACAATGCGTAATCTAGGAATGGCAGTCTTCTTTTGATCCATCTTATCATGGATTATGCATACATATTTTTGTGGTTGAGTTTCTGAATACGTGCGCCATGCATAATATAGGCTTCTGCAACTCTTTTGTTGTGCCATGTGAACTTCTCTCTCCCTCAAGAGAAGAGCTCTCTCTTCAAGAGAAGGTTTAGCTTCTAACCTTGCCTTGATTGAGCTACAAATATTGCACTTAGAGAACTCACTCGTCTTTGTTAAAGTGACATGTGGGTACTCTTTGTTCCAAATTCTACCAAAAGAAGATTGGGATAGCTTCTTCTCATAGCCCATTTGGTCAAGTGTCGTGTTGATTTCACATAAAATATCCACTTGTTTGTATGTTGATGGAATCACCAATTGAGTCTCTCTTGAGCCATCTAGCAGTGTTCTACTTCTATGTGGCATTTTCTCAGAGTTATTTTCCACAAACTCGTTTAGTAGTGCTCTTGCTAAACTAGTATGTTGAAGTCCCCTTCTCAATGTACATGTGTTCCCATGTACATATTGGCGCACACCATTTTCAAAGTTCTCCTTGTATCGATAAAATGATGTCTTTGGTATTCCATGTAGCTCATACCATGCTCTACAACAAACAATAGAGCCATTTAGCCTGAATTGGTATCGTGACTTCTCATCTTTCTGATAACATATAGAAAGAACATCATAAACATAATTAGTGCGTGATTTTTGAGACTCTCCCCAAAATTGTTGTCGTAACCTTGTCACCATATCACGATCTGCAAATTGACAGCATTTTTGTGCACAACAATCAATGCATGATACCCTTTGAATTGATTTGTTTGAAAGGTAAAAAGTCGAAGCTGGTGCTGCTTTTGATTTTTGAGTCCTGTTCATGAAAGTGTATCGTCTCTTCCTTGACAACTGGACAACATTACTCCCATCAAGTTTTTTTCCAACATTGCCATCGTTGGATACATCCTCATATGTAGCATGCATGCCATCAACAGGAACAAAGCGTTGTAATGGGCTCCCATTCAACATTGTTGTCTGCTTGATGGGCCACTTTAGCAAAGTGATGCTACCCACTTCAACCACATCATGAATGCTTGCATTTTCTCTTTCAATACCCACACCCACACAATCAGGACCAAGTTCCTGAAAGTTGACATAATCATGTGGAAATACATATAAGATGGTCCCTTCATTCATGGTTTGCATCATTGTGTCATCTTTTAAAAGGACCCTCTGATTTCTCCAAGACTCTCGAATCATTGCTTCAAATTCTGGGCTTGTCATAGGTATTGCATCTGTAACTAGAGGATCAGAATGATCATGTTCTTCATCACCATTGTAGCTTTCGTGTGGATCAATTAAGTTCCCATTTAATACAAAAGATTGCAAAAGAAGCTTTGACCATCGAACAACACTCCATAATGAGCCTTGGAGAGATGAAGTATCCATTGTAGGAAAAGGTAGGACCACATCCTTCAAGCATTCCTCCACTAGTATGGAGACATTTCCCAGCCCTATCTTTGTACCACCACAAGTGGAATCTGGATCTGTTCTACACACACAACCAATACCAACGATTTCATTGTCAAGTATCATATGTACTTTCTCCCCAGATTCAAAGTCCATCCTGTAAGTAAAAAGATTACATTGTTAAATCCATAGTTATAGAAAAATACTCTTCAAACCAAAAATCATGCTACAACATGAAAAAGGTTTGCATAGGTTGGACAAGTGGTGAACCTTGAGACCAAATCCTCCTTGCTATATTAATGGAAGCAAGGTTGGACAAGTGGTGGACCTTGAAACCAAAGCCTCTTTGCTATATGAGAGCATAGGTTGGACAAGTGGTGGACCTAGTTGTAATACCCACTGCCACCTATCAACTACTATAGGACTATGCTTTCCAATGTCCAAGTATCCCTTGAGTCTTTCAAGGTTGAACACGTGGTGGACCTTGAAACAAAAATCCCCTTTCTATATCAGAGCATAGCTTGGACAAGTGGTGGACCTAGTTATAATGCCCAATATCCAAGGTGAAATACCTTAGGACTTTGCTACCTTGCTTGCCAATGTTTACGTAGCCCCTCATTTCTTTAATGGAAGTAAGGTTGGACAAGTGGTGGACCTTGAAACCAAAGCCTCTTTGCTATATAAGAGCATAGGTTGGACCTAGTTTTAATACCCACTGCCACCTATCAACTACTATAAGACTATGCTTTCCAATGTCCAAGTATCCCTTGAGTCTTTCAAGGTTGAATACGTGGTGGACCTTGAAACAAAAATCCCCTTTCTATATTAGAAAGGTTGAACACATGGTGGACCTTTAAACGAAAATCCCCTTTCTTTATCAGAGCATAGCTTGGACAAGTGGTGGACCTAGTTATAATGCCCAATATCCAAGGTGAAACACCTTAGAACCTTGCTACCTTGCTTGCCAATGTTTACGTAGCCCCTCATTTCTTTAATGGAAGCAAGGTTGGACAAGTGGTGGACCTTGAAAGCAAAGCCTCTTTGCGATATGAGAGCATAGGTTGGACCTAGTTGTAATACCCACTGCCACCTATCAACTACTATAGGACTATGCTTTCCAATGTCCAAGTATCCCTTGAGTCTTGCAAGGTTGAACACGTGGTGGACCTTGAAACCAAAATCCCCTTTCTATATTAGAAAGGTTGAACACATGGTGGACCTTTAAACGAAAATCCCCTTTCTTTATCAGAGCATAGCTTGGACAAGTGGTGGACCTAGTTATAATGCCCAATATCCAAGGTGAAACACCTTAGAACCTTGCTACCTTGCTTGCCAATGTTTACGTAGCCCCTCATTTCTTTAATGGAAGCAAGGTTGGACAAGTGGTGGACCTTGAAAGCAAAGCCTCTTTGCGATATGAGAGCATAGGTTGGACCTAGTTGTAATACCCACTGCCACCTATCAACTACTATAGGACTATGCTTTCCAATGTCCAAGTATCCCTTGAGTCTTGCAAGGTTGAACACGTGGTGGACCTTGAAACCAAAATCCCCTTTCTATATTAGAAAGGTTGAACACATGGTGGACCTTTAAACGAAAATCCCCTTTCTTTATCAGAGCATAGCTTGGACAAGTGGTGGACCTAGTTATAATGCCCAATATCCAAGGTGAAACACCTTAGAACCTTGCTACCTTGCTTGCCAATGTTTACGTAGCCCCTCATTTCTTTAATGGAAGCAAGGTTGGACAAGTGGTGGACCTTGAAAGCAAAGCCTCTTTGCGATATGAGAGCATAGGTTGGACCTAGTTGTAATACCCACTGCCACCTATCAACTACTATAGGACTATGCTTTCCAATGTCCAAGTATCCCTTGAGTCTTGCAAGGTTGAACACGTGGTGGACCTTGAAACCAAAATCCCCTTTCTATATTAGAAAGGTTGAACACATGGTGGACCTTTAAACGAAAATCCCCTTTCTTTATCAGAGCATAGCTTGGACAAGTGGTGGACCTAGTTATAATGCCCAATATCCAAGGTGAAACACCTTAGAACCTTGCTACCTTGCTTGCCAATGTTTACGTAGCCCCTCATTTCTTTAATGGAAGCAAGGTTGGACAAGTGGTGGACCTTGAAAGCAAAGCCTCTTTGCGATATGAGAGCATAGGTTGGACCTAGTTGTAATACCCACTGCCACCTATCAACTACTATAGGACTATGCTTTCCAATGTCCAAGTATCCCTTGAGTCTTGCAAGGTTGAACACGTGGTGGACCTTGAAACCAAAATCCCCTTTCTATATTAGAAAGGTTGAACACATGGTGGACCTTTAAACGAAAATCCCCTTTCTTTATCAGAGCATAGCTTGGACAAGTGGTGGACCTAGTTATAATGCCCAATATCCAAGGTGAAACACCTTAGAACCTTGCTACCTTGCTTGCCAATGTTTACGTAGCCCCTCATTTCTTTAATGGAAGCAAGGTTGGACAAGTGGTGGACCTTGAAAGAAAAGCCTCTTTGCGATATGAGAGCATAGGTTGGACCTAGTTGTAATACCCACTGCCACCTATCAACTACTATAGGACTATGCTTTCCAATGTCCAAGTATCCCTTGAGTCTTGCAAGGTTGAACACGTGGTGGACCTTGAAACCAAAATCCCCTTTCCATATCAGAGCATAGCTTGGACAAGTGGTGGACCTAGTTATAAAGCCCCTCCTTTCTTTAATGGAAGAAAGGTTGGAAAAGTGGTGAATCTTGAAACCCAAACCCTTTGGCTATATATAGAGGATATCTTGGACAAGTGGTGGGCTTAGTTGTAGTATCCAATGTCCAAGGTCCAAGGTGAACTATGTAAAGACCTTACTTCCAAAAACAGAGTCGTACAAGTGGTTCTCCTTGAAACCAAAACCTCCTTAGTGTATTAGAACATAGCTTGGAGAAGTGGTGGACTTAGTTGTAATGGTGAATGTCCAAAGCAAACTATTATAGGACCTTGCTTCCCAAATCAAGTTTGGACAAGTGGTGGATCTTGAAACCAAAACCCCCTTACTCTATTAGAGCATAGCTTAGATAAGTGGTGGACCTAGCTACCATGGAAAATGTTCAATCTGAACTGCTGCAAGACCTTGCTATTAAATGTCTAAGTAGAGCTAGCTTCTTTAATGGAATCAAGGTTGGGAAAGTGGTGCATCTTGAAACCAAAAGCCCTTTATTGTATTAGAGCATAGCTTGGACAAGTGAGGGACCTAGTTTTAATGTGTGATGTCCAAAGAAAAGTATTACAAGACCTTGCTTTCCAATATTTGAATTGGTCAAGTGGTTAAAACTAAGTATAAAACTTTGACCATTTTCTTCTCGAATTGCCAAAAAGCTAGTTTTAGACACCCCTAAATGAAAATGGTTTAGGGTGGCCTTAAACAATGTTTTTTCAAAGACTTGAACAAAAGGGTTGTTGAAGAGTAATGACAATTTATTGTGGCTTGAAGTGCCTGAGTATGTGAAAACAAGCCTAGGTTTTCCACGAGGCAAAAGGTGACATAATAAGAACATTGGAAAGTTAGGATTGACCATGTGGCCTAAACTTTGGCAAGTGAAGTGGTGGCCAAGTTTTGTGGCACAGTGTGCACTTGGTCCTATATGTGTTGACCACTTGGCTAAATCTAGGACCATAAGGCCAAACCTTTGGCACCTTAAATATAGTATGGGACATAATCTAGAACTGCTATAGTAAATTAGTAGTATAGCTAATATGTTAATATTTGTATTATATTTAAGTATATGCTAATATAATTTATGTTCAAAATTTCACTAATGAAGAATGTTCCCATTTAGCACTCCAGATGCGGGGTCTTAGGGCAATGCCACAATGGGGTGACAAGGCAGCGCTTCCACGTGAGGTTTGGGGGTAGCGCTCTTGATGGGGATGTGGAATATAGCGCTCTCGATGGCGGGGCTTGGGAGGTTGATTTTGGGATATTGTTCTGAGCGGGGTCCTGGGGCAGCGCCCCGGGCGGGGTCAAGGGGCGATATTCCTAGTATAGAGTTATGCATGTTTTTCATATTTTCAACCATGATTTCTTTAATTTTGGCCGTGTGAATTGGTTAATTTTTTATATTGCTTTTGTTTTTTTTAATCCTATGATAAAACATGGACTTGTAGCATACGTGGCATTCTAATAAACCCTATCAAGATTAGGCACACAGAGAGCGCACGAGAAACGCACACAGAGAAAGCAGGCGAGCAGCAAAAACACAGAAAGCGCACACGGATCGCACACAGTTGGAGTATACGCGCGCGTAGAGGAGCAAGCTCGGCATCGTACACAACACACAGGTGGAGTGCACAGGATTGAAAGTTCGCACACAAGACAAAGAAACAGCAGCGTACACAACGCTTTCCAGAAGGGCAGGATCGGGCAGTCTTCTCAGGAGACATTGCACACCTCATGAATAGAGAAAAAACAGGTATTTCTCTCTCTCTCACTCTCTGTCTTTCTCCATATAGAGAAGATGGTTCTCTGTAACTCTTCTTGCACACACACTCTCTCGTCAAAAGACAGAGATACATAGTTTAAACGTATCCCTGCACACATACACATATTCCCACACATCGTCTTCCTCTCTTCCACATACATAACCACAGTGAAATCTGTTATCTTGCTGTCTCTCTCTTGAAAATACATGCACATATTCCCACACATCGTCTTCCTCACTTCCACATACATAACCACAATGAAATCTGTTATCTTGTTGTCTCTCTCTTGAAAATACGTGCACATATTCCCATACATCGTCTTCCTTTCTTCCACATACATAAACACAGTGAAATCTGTTATCTTTCTCTCTCCTCTCTCTAAAAAACAGTTATTTATCTCTCTCTCTCTCTCTATCTATCTATCTCTGTATTTGCTATCTCTCTCTTGAAAATACATGCTCATGTATGTGTGCGTCTGTGTTATCTATGTGTATGTATGTATATTTGTGTTATTTCATTGTAATACTCATACATAATGCAGATACACAATTACACTTAATTACGATATGCACACATAGTATATATACATACATAAATATCACAAATAACTAACACATTGTAATACTAGTAAAATTGAATGGAAGACTTACTTGCGTGATCTGTTAAAGTCGATTCTTGTAGCGAGTTCTGGATGTATGCTGAGCTGATTTTCCTCTAATCCATTTGTAGATATGATTGTAACTTCTGTTTCTCAAAAATAGTAGTGTTGTTTAGTGATACACCTAATGGACATAAATGGTTTAAACTAGGACATGTAGACCAAAAATACGTGTATTTCTTTGGATGAATATATACACTTTTTGGTGACCCTTACCACAAGTGGTGGACCTTAAGACCAATGGACTATAAGGACCTCCAAACAATACCTTGTACACTCAATCCTTCTTGGTATCTAGGTTGGACAAGTGGTGGACCTTGTTCAAATTCTCTAACCACTCTCTCTAACATGGTGACATAATTTAGGTGTGAGAAATTCATATCTATGCAAACTAATATCAGTTTAGGCTTGTTAATTTGAATTTGTTTGAATTTATGTACAATATAATGATTTGAGGTTTGCATATTTGAATTTAGGTGGTATAATGATATCTTTTTGTGGTAAACTTGAATTTAAAATCAATTTTGCGTAGAATATTTTAAATTTAAGTAGTAAAATTTAAATTTTTATAAAAAAGTTTGAATTTTAAAATTTGGGCGGGATAGTTTAAAATTTAGGCGGGATATTTAAGATTTGGGAGGGATATTTTAAATTTAGGCGGGAAGGTTTTGAATTTATAGGGAGATCTCCCTTACATAAGAGAGTATAGGTTGGACAAGTGGTAGACCTTCAAGCTAGAGCATCCATGCTACTGGACATGATAGGTAGGGAATCTAGTTGAATATTGTATGTATAATATATATGTAATAGATCTAGCTTGGACAAGTGGTGGACCTTGGAATAAAACCCCATGTAAAACATATCATGCACATTCCAAGTGGTCAAAAAAAATATCATTTAGAATATAGCCTTATAGGTTGGACAAGTGGTGGACCTTAACACCCAGATATTCTTCATATAATGACATAGCGTGGAAAACTGGTGAATCTTGAGACCAAACCAGGCTACTAGCGATAATAGCTTGGACAAGTGGTGGACCTTGAAAGTAAACCCCCCATCTACGAAATATCGTGGGTTTAAGGTATTTCGATGGAGCCTAGCATCTTGGAGACATCGTGCATCTTGCTTCTCTTCATGTTTCAATGGAGCCTATCTTGGACAAATGGTGGAGCATCCTTCTCTCCATGTTTCAATGGACCCTAGCTTGGACAAGTGGTGGACCTTTACTTCTCTCTATTATTCAATAGAGTTAGCTTGGACAAGTGGTGGACCTTGGAACCAAACCCCCATTTAAAACCTATCATGGTCACTCCAAGTGGTGAGAAAGAATAACCTTTAAGATATAGCCTTATAGGTTGGACAAGTGGTGGACCTTAACACGCGCATATTCTTAATTTAATGACATAGAGTGGAAAAGTGGTGAATCTTGAGACCAAACCACTCAGGCTACTAGCAATAATAGCTTGGACAAGTGGTGGACCTTGACTGTAAACCCCTCATCTACGACATATCGTGGGTTTAATGTTTTTCGATGGAGCCTAGCATCTTGGAGACATGGTGCACCTTGATTCTCCTCATGTTTCAATGGAGCCTACCTTGCACAAATGGTGGAGCGTCCTTCTCTCCATGTTTCAATGGACCCTAGCTTAGACAAGGGGTGGACCTTTGCTTCTCTCTATGTTTCAATAGAGTTAGCTTGGACAAGTGGTGGACCTTGGAACCAAACCCCCATGTAAAACCTATCATGGTCACTCCAAGTAGTAAGAAAGAATAACCTTTAAGATGTAGCCTTATAGGTTGGACAAGTGGTGGACCTTAACACCCACATATTCTTAATAAAAGTGGTGAATCTTGAGACCAAACCACTCAGGCTACTAGCAACAATAGCTTGGACAAGTGGTGGACCTTGAATGTAAACCCCTCATCTACGAAATATCGTGGGTTTAATGTATTTTGATGGAGCCTAGCATCTTGGAGACATGGTGCAGCTTGCTTCTCGTCATGTTTCAATGGAGCCTATCTTGGACAAATGGTGGAGCATCATTCTCTCCATGTTTCAATGGACCCTAGCTTGGACAAGTGGTGGACCTTTACTTCTCTCTATTATTCAATAGAGTTAGCTTGGACAAGTGGTGGACCTTGGAACCAAACCCCCATTTAAAACATATCATGGTCACTCCAAGTGGTGAGAAAGAATAACCTTTAAGATATAGCCTTATAGGTTGGACAAGTGGTGGACCTTAACACGCGCATATTCTTAATTTAATGACATAGAGTGGAAAAGTGGTGAATCTTGAGACCAAACCACTCAGGCTACTAGCAATAATAGCTTGGACAAGTGGTGGACCTTGACTGTAAACCCCTCATCTACGACATATCGTGGGTTTAATGTTTTTCGATGGAGCCTAGCATCTTGGAGACATGGTGCACCTTGATTCTCCTCATGTTTCAATGGAGCCTACCTTGCACAAATGGTGGAGCGTCCTTCTCTCCATGTTTCAATGGACCCTAGATTAGACAAGGGGTGGAACTTTGCTTCTCTCTATGTTTCAATAGAGTTAGCTTGGACAAGTGGTGGACCTTGGAACCAAACCCCCATTTAAAACCTATCATGGTCACTCCAAGTGGTGAGAAAGAATAACCTTTAAGATATAGCCTTATAGGTTGGACAAGTGGTGGACCTTAACACGCGCATATTCTTAATTTAATGACATAGAGTGGAAAAGTGGTGAATCTTGAGACCAAACCACTCAGGCTACTAGCAATAATAGCTTGGACAAGTGGTGGACCTTGACTGTAAACCCCTCATCTACGACATATCGTGGGTTTAATGTTTTTCGATGGAGCCTAGCATCTTGGAGACATGGTGCACCTTGATTCTCCTCATGTTTCAATGGAGCCTACCTTGCACAAATGGTGGAGCGTCCTTCTCTCCATGTTTCAATGGACCCTAGCTTAGACAAGGGGTGGACCTTTGCTTCTCTCTATGTTTCAATAGAGTTAGCTTGGACAAGTGGTGGACCTTGGAACCAAACCCCCATGTAAAACCTATCATGGTCACTCCAAGTAGTAAGAAAGAATAACCTTTAAGATGTAGCCTTATAGGTTGGACAAGTGGTGGACCTTAACACCCACATATTCTTAATAAAAGTGGTGAATCTTGAGACCAAACCACTCAGGCTACTAGCAACAATAGCTTGGACAAGTGGTGGACCTTGAATGTAAACCCCTCATCTACGAAATATCGTGGGTTTAATGTATTTTGATGGAGCCTAGCATCTTGGAGACATGGTGCAGCTTGCTTCTCGTCATGTTTCAATGGAGCCTATCTTGGACAAATGGTGGAGCATCATTCTCTCCATGTTTCAATGGACCCTAGCTTGGACAAGTGGTGGACCTTTACTTCTCTCTATTATTCAATAGAGTTAGCTTGGACAAGTGGTGGACCTTGGAACCAAACCCCCATTTAAAACATATCATGGTCACTCCAAGTGGTGAGAAAGAATAACCTTTAAGATATAGCCTTATAGGTTGGACAAGTGGTGGACCTTAACACGCGCATATTCTTAATTTAATGACATAGAGTGGAAAAGTGGTGAATCTTGAGACCAAACCACTCAGGCTACTAGCAATAATAGCTTGGACAAGTGGTGGACCTTGACTGTAAACCCCTCATCTACGACATATCGTGGGTTTAATGTTTTTCGATGGAGCCTAGCATCTTGGAGACATGGTGCACCTTGATTCTCCTCATGTTTCAATGGAGCCTACCTTGCACAAATGGTGGAGCGTCCTTCTCTCCATGTTTCAATGGACCCTAGATTAGACAAGGGGTGGACCTTTGCTTCTCTCTATGTTTCAATAGAGTTAGCTTGGACAAGTGGTGGACCTTGGAACCAAACCCCCATTTAAAACCTATCATGGTCACTCCAAGTGGTGAGAAAGAATAACCTTTAAGATATAGCCTTATAGGTTGGACAAGTGGTGGACCTTAACACGCGCATATTCTTAATTTAATGACATAGAGTGGAAAAGTGGTGAATCTTGAGACCAAACCACTCAGGCTACTAGCAATAATAGCTTGGACAAGTGGTGGACCTTGACTGTAAACCCCTCATCTACGACATATCGTGGGTTTAATGTTTTTCGATGGAGCCTAGCATCTTGGAGACATGGTGCACCTTGATTCTCCTCATGTTTCAATGGAGCCTACCTTGCACAAATGGTGGAGCGTCCTTCTTTCCATGTTTCAATGGACCCTAGCTTAGACAAGGGGTGGACCTTTGCTTCTCTCTATGTTTCAATAGAGTTAGCTTGGACAAGTGGTGGACCTTGGAACCAAACCCCCATTTAAAACCTATCATGGTCACTCCAAGTGGTGAGAAAGAATAACCTTTAAGATATAGCCTTATAGGTTGGACAAGTGGTGGACCTTAACACGCGCATATTCTTAATTTAATGACATAGAGTGGAAAAGTGGTGAATCTTGAGACCAAACCACTCAGGCTACTAGCAATAATAGCTTGGACAAGTGGTGGACCTTGACTGTAAACCCCTCATCTACGACATATCGTGGGTTTAATGTTTTTCGATGGAGCCTAGCATCTTGGAGACATGGTGCACCTTGATTCTCCTCATGTTTCAATGGAGCCTACCTTGCACAAATGGTGGAGCGTCCTTCTCTCCATGTTTCAATGGACCCTAGCTTAGACAAGGGGTGGACCTTTGCTTCTCTCTATGTTTCAATAGAGTTAGCTTGGACAAGTGGTGGACCTTGGAACCAAACCCCCATGTAAAACCTATCATGGTCACTCCAAGTAGTAAGAAAGAATAACCTTTAAGATGTAGCCTTATAGGTTGGACAAGTGGTGGACCTTAACACCCACATATTCTTAATAAAAGTGGTGAATCTTGAGACCAAACCACTCAGGCTACTAGCAATAATAGCTTGGACAAGTGGTGGACCTTGACTGTAAACCCCTCATCTACGAAATATCGTGGGTTTAATGTATTTCGATGGAGCCTAGCATCTTGGAGACATGGTGCAGCTTGCTTCTCGTCATGTTTCAATGGAGCCTATCTTGGACAAATGGTGGAGCATCCTTCTCTCCATGTTTCAATGGACCCTAGCTTGGACAAGTGGTGGACCTTTGTTTCTCTCTATGTTTCAATAGAGTTAGCTTGGACAAGTGGTGGACCCTAGCTCGGACAAGTGGTGGACCTTGACTGTAAACCCCTCATCTACGAAATATCGTGGGTTTAATGTATTTCGATGGAGCCTAGCATCTTGGAGACATGGTGCAGCTTGCTTCTCGTCATGTTTCAATGGAGCCTATCTTGGACAAATGGTGGAGCATCCTTCTCTCCATGTTTCAATGGACCCTAGCTCGGACAAGTGGTGGACCTTAACACGCGCATATTCTTAATTTAATGACATAGAGTGGAAAAGTGCTGAATCTTGAGACCAAACCACTCAGGCTACTAGCAATAATAGCTTGGACAAGTGGTGGACCTTGACTGTAAACCCCTCATCTACGAAATATCGTGGGTTTAATGTATTTCGATGGAGCCTAGCATCTTGGAGACATGGTGCAGCTTGCTTCTCGTCATGTTTCAATGGAGCCTATCTTGGACAAATGGTGGAGCATCCTTCTCTTCATGTTTCAATGGACCCTAGCTTGGACAAGTGGTGGACCTTTGTTTCTCTCTATGTTTCAATAGAGTTAGCTTGGACAAGTGGTGGACCTTGGAACCAAACCCCCATGTAAAACCTATCATGGTCACTCCAAGTGGTAATAAAGAATAACCTTAAAGATGTAGCCTTATAGGTTGGACAAGTGGTGGACCTTAACACGCGCATATTCTTAATATAATGACATAGAGTGGAAAAGTGGTGACTCTTGAGACCAAACCACTCAGGCTACTAGCAATAATAGCTTGGACAAGTGGTGGACCTTGAATGTACACCCCTCATCTACGACATATCGTGGGTTTAATATTTTTCAATGGAGCTTAGCATCTTGGAGACATGGTGCACCTTGCTTCTCCTCATGTTTGAATGGAGCCTACCTTGGACAAATGGTGGAGCATCCTTCTCTCCATGTTTCAATGGACCCTAGCTTAGACAAGGGGTGGACCTTTGCTTCTCTCTATGTTTCAATAGAGTTAGCTTGGACAAGTGGTGGACCTTGGAACCAAACCCCCATGTAAAACCTATCATGGTCACTCCAAGTAGTAAAATAGAATAACCTTTAAGATGTAGCCTTATAGGTTGGACAAGTGGTGGACCTTAACACCCACATATTCTTAATAAAAGTGGTGAATCTTGAGACCAAACCACTCAGGCTACTAGCAGTAATAGCTTGGACAAGTACCTTGAATGTAAACCCCTCATCTACGAAATATCATGGGTTTAATGTATTTCGATGGAGCCTAGCATCTTGGAGACATGGTGCAGCTTGCTTCTCGTCAAGTTTCAATGGAGCCTATCTTGGACAAATGGTGGAGCATCCTTCTCTCCATGTTTCAATGGACCCTAGCTTGGACAAGTGGTGGACCTTTGTTTCTCTCTATGTTTCAATAGAGTTAGCTTGGACAAGTGGTGGACCTTGGAACCAAACCCCCATGTAAAACCTATCATGGTCACTCCAAGTGGTAATAAAGAATAACCTTAAAGATGTAGCCTTATAGGTTGGACAAGTGGTGGACCTTAACACGCGCATATTCTTAATATAATGACATAGAGTGGAAAAGTGGTGAATCTTGAGACCAAACCACTCAGGCTACTAGCAATAATAGCTTGGACAAGTGTGGACCTTGAATGTAAACCCCTCATCTACGACATATCGTGGGTTTAATGTTTTTCGATGGAGCCTAGCATCTTGGAGACATGGTGCACCTTGCTTCTCCTCATGTTTCAATGGAGCCAACTTGGACAAATGGTGGAGCATCCTTCTCTCCATGTTTCAATGGACCCTAGCTTAGACAAGGGGTGGACCTTTGCTTCTCTCTATGTTTCAATAGAGTTAGCTTGGACAAGTGGTGGACATTGGAACCAAACCCCATGTAAAACCTATCATGGTCACTCCAAGTAGTAAGAAAGAATAACCTTTAAGATGTAGCCTTATAGTTGGACAAGTGGTGGACCTTAACACCCACATATTCTTAATAAAAGTGGTGAATCTTGAGACCAAACCACTCAGGCTACTAGCAATAATAGCTTGGACAAGTGGTGGACCTTGAATGTAAACCCTCATCTACGAAATATCGTGGGTTTAATGTATTTCGATGGAGCCTAGCATCTTGGAGACATGGTGCAGCTTGCTTCTCGTCATGTTTCAATGGAGCCTATCTTGGACAAATGGTGGAGCATCCTTCTCTCCATGTTTCAATGGACCCTAGCTTGGACAAGTGGTGGACCTTTGTTTCTCTCTATGTTTCAATAGAGTTAGCTTGGACAAGTGGTGGACCTTGGAACCAAACCCCCATGTAAAACCTATCATGGTCACTCCAAGTGGTAATAAAGAATAACCTTTAAGATGTAGCCTTATAGGTTGGACAAGTGGTGGACCTTAACATGCGCATATTCTTAATATAATGACATAGAGTGGAAAAATGGTGAATCTTGAGACCAAACCACTCAGGCTACTACCAATAATAGCTTGGACAAGTGTTGGACCTTGAATGTAAACCCCTCATCTACGACATATCATGGGTTTAATGTTTTTCGATGGAGCCTAGCATCTTGGAGTCATGGTGCACCTTGATTCTCCTCATGTTTCAATGGAGCCTACCTTGGACAAATGGTGGAGCATCCTTCTCTCCATGTTTCAATGGACCCTAGCTTAGACAAGGGGTGGACCTTTGCTTCTCTCTATTATTCAATAGAGTTAGCTTGGACAAGTGGTGGACCTTGGAACCAAACCCCCATTTAAAACCTATCATGGTCACTCCAAGTGGTGAGAAAGAATAACCTTTAAGATATATCCTTATAGGTTGGACAAGTGGTGGACCTTAACACGCGCATATTCTTAATTTAATGACATAGAGTGGAAAAGTGGTGAATCTTGAGACCAAACCACTCAGGCTACTAGCAATAATAGCTTGGACAAGTGGTGGACCTTGACTGTAAACCCCTCATCTACGACATATCGTGGGTTTAATGTTTTTCGATGGAGCCTAGCATCTTGGAGACATGGTGCACCTTGATTCTCCTCATGTTTCAATGGAGCCTACCTTGCACAAATGGTGGAGCGTCCTTCTCTCCATGTTTCAATGGAACCTAGATTAGACAAGGGGTGGACCTTTGCTTCTCTCTATGTTTCAATAGAGTTAGCTTGGACAAGTGGTGGACCTTGGAACCAAACCCCCATTTAAAACCTATCATGGTCACTCCAAGTGGTAAGAAAGAATAACCTTTAAGATATAGCCTTATAGGTTGGACAAGTGGTGGACCTTAACACGCGCATATTCTTAATTTAATGACATAGAGTGGAAAAGTGGTGAATCTTGAGACCAAACCACTCAGGCTACTAGCAATAATAGCTTGGACAAGTGGTGGACCTTGACTGTAAACCCCTCATCTACGACATATCGTGGGTTTAATGTTTTCGATGGAGCCTAGCATCTTGGGACATGGTGCACCTTGATTCTCCTCATGTTTCAATGGAGCCTACCTTGCACAAATGGTGGAGCGTCCTTCTCTCCATGTTTCAATGGACCCTAGCTTAGACAAGGGGTGGACCTTTGCTTCTCTCTATGTTTCAATAGAGTTAGCTTGGACAAGTGGTGGACCTTGGAACCAAACCCCCATGTAAAACCTATCATGGTCACTCCAAGTAGTAAGAAAGAATAACCTTTAAGATGTAGCCTTATAGGTTGGACAAGTGGTGGACCTTAACACCCACATATTCTTAATAAAAGTGGTGAATCTTGAGACCAAACCACTCAGGTACTAGCAATAATAGCTTGGACAAGTGGTGGACTTGAATGTAAACCCCTCATCTACGAAATATCGTGGGTTTAATGTATTTCGATGGAGCCTAGCATCTTGGAGACATGGTGCAGCTTGCTTCTCGTCATGTTTCAATGGAGCCTATCTTGGACAAATGGTGGAGCATCCTTCTCTCCATGTTTCAATGGACCCTAGCTTGGACAAGTGGTGGACCTTTGTTTCTCTCTATGTTTCAATAGAGTTAGCTTGGACAAGTGGTGGACCTTGGAACCAAACCCCCATGTAAAACCTATCATGGTCACTCCAAGTGGTAATAAAGAATAACCTTAAAGATGTAGCCTTATAGGTTGGACAAGTGGTGGACCTTAACACGCGCATATTCTTAATATAATGACATAGAGTGGAAAAGTGGTGAATCTTGAGACCAAACCACTCAGGCTACTAGCAATAATAGCTTGGACAAGTGGTGGACCTTGAATGTACAACCCTCATCTACGACATATCGTGGGTTTAATGTTTTTCAATGGAGCTTAGCATCTTGGAGACATGGTGCACCTTGCTTCTCCTCATGTTTGAATGGAGCCTACCTTGGACAAATGGTGGAGCATCCTTCTCTCCATGTTTCAATGGACCCTAGCTTAGACAAGGGGTGGACCTTTGCTTCTCTCTATGTTTCAATAGAGTTAGCTTGGACAAGTGGTGGACCTTGGAACCAAACCCCCATGTAAAACCTATCATGGTCACTCCAAGTAGTAAAATAGAATAACCTTTAAGATGTAGCCTTATAGGTTGGACAAGTGGTGGACCTTAACACCCACATATTCTTAATAAAAGTGGTGAATCTTGAGACCAAACCACTCAGGCTACTAGCAGTAATAGCTTGGACAAGTGGTGGACCTTGAATGTAAACCCCTCATCTACGAAATATCGTGGGTTTAATGTATTTCGATGGAGCCTAGCATCTTGGAGACATGGTGCAGCTTGCTTCTCGTCAAGTTTCAATGGAGCCTATCTTGGACAAATGGTGGAGCATCCTTCTCTCCATGTTTCAATGGACCCTAGCTTGGACAAGTGGTGGTGGACCTTTGTTTCTCTCTATGTTTCAATAGAGTTAGCTTGGACAAGTGGTGGACCTTGGAACCAAACCCCCATGTAAAACCTATCATGGTCACTCCAAGTGGTAATAAAGAATAACCTTAAAGATGTAGCCTTATAGGTTGGACAAGTGGTGGACCTTAACACGCGCATTTTCTTAATATAATGACATAGAGTGGAAAAATGGTGAATCTTGAGAACCAACCACTCAGGCTACTAGCAATAATAGCTTGGACAAGTGGTGGACCTTGAATGTACACCCCTCATCTACGAAATATCGTGGGTTTAATGTTTTTCAATGGAGCTTAGCATCTTGGAGACATGGTGCACCTTGCTTCTCCTCATGTTTGAATGGAGCCTACCTTGGACAAATGGTGGAGCATCCTTCTCTCCATGTTTCAATGGACCCTAGCTTAGACAAGGGGTGGACTTTGCTTCTCTCTATGTTTCAATAGAGTTAGCTTGGACAAGTGGTGACCTTGGAACCAAACCCCCATGTAAAACCTATCATGGTCACTCCAAGTAGTAAGAAAGAATAACCTTTAAGATTTAGCCTTATAGGTTGGACAAGTGGTGGATCTTAACACCCACATATTCTTAATAAAAGTGGTGAATCTGAGACCAAACCACTCAGGCTACTAGCAATAATAGCTTGGACAAGTGGTGGACCTTGAATGTAAACCCCTCATCTACGAAATATGGTGGGTTTTAATGAATATCGATGGAGCCTAGCCCCCCAACTTGGAGACATGGTGCAGCTTGCTTCTCGTCAGTTTTCAATGATCCTAGCTTGGACAAATGGTGGAGCATCCTTCTCTCCATGTTTCAATGGACCCTAGCTTGGACAAGTGGTGGACCTTTGTTTCTCTAATGTTTCAATAGAGTTAGCTTGGACAAGTGGTGGACCTTGGAACCAAACCCCATGGTTAAACCTTATTCAGGGTCCACTCAAGGTGGTAATAAAGAATAACCTTTAAGATGTAGCCTTAATAGTTGGACAAGTGGTGGCCCTTAACACGCGCATATCTTAATATAATGACATAGAGTGGAAAAGTGGTGAATCTTGAGACCAACCACTCAGGCTACTAGCAATAATACTTGGACAAGTGTGGACCTTGAATGTAAACCCCTCATCTACGAACATATCGTGGGTTTAATGTTTTCGATGGGTGCCTAGCATCCTTAGACATGGTGCACCTTGCTTCTCCTCATGTTTCAATGGAGCCAACTTGGACAAATGGTGGAGCATCCTTCTCTCCATGTTTCAATGGACCCTAGCTAGACAAGGGGTGGACCTTTGCTTCTCTCTATGTTTCAATAGAGTTAGCTTGGACAGTGGTGGACATTGGAACCTAACCCCATGTAAAACCTATCATGGTCACTCCAAGTAGTTAAGAAAGAATAACCATTAAGATGTAGCCTTATAGGTTGGACAAGTGGTGGACCTTAACACCCACATATTTCATAATAAAAAGTGGTGAATCTTTGAGACCAACCACTCAGGCTACTAAGCAATAATAGCTTGGAACCAGTGGTGGACCTTGAAAGTAAAACCCTCATCTAACGATAGATATCGTGGTGGTTAATGTATTTCGATGGAGCATAGCATCATTCTGGAGACAATGGGTGCAGCTTGCTTCCTCGTCATGTTTCAATGGAGCCTATCCTTGGACAAATGGTGGAGCATCCTTTCTTTCCATGTTTTCACATGGGACCCTATCTGGACAGAGTGGTGGACTTTTTTCTCTCTATGTTTCAATAGAGTTAGCTTGGACAAGTGGTGGACCTTGGAACCAAACCCCATGTAAAACCTATCATGGTCACTCAAGTGGTAATAAAGAATAACCTTAAGATGTATAGCCTTATAGGTTGGACAAGTGGTGGACCTTAACATGCGCATATTCTTAATATAATGACATAGAGTGGAAAAATGGTGAATCTTGAGACCAAACCACTCAGGCTACTACCAATAATAGCTTGGACAAGTGTTGGACCTTGAATGTAAACCCGTCATCTACGACATATCATGGTTTAATGTTTTTCGATGGAGCCTAGCATCTTGGAGTCATGGTGCACTTTGCTTCTCCTCATGTTTCAATGGAGCCTACCTTGGACAAATGGTGGAGCATCCTTCTCTCCATGTTTCAATGGACCCTAGCTTAGACAAGGGGGTGGACCTTTGCTTCTCTCTATGTTTCAATAGAGTTAGCTTGGACAAGTGGTGGACCTTGGAACCAAACCCCCATGTAAAACCTATCATGGTCACTCAAGTAGTAAGAAAGAATAACCTTTAAGATGTAGCTTTATAGGTTGGACAAGTGGTGGACCTTAACACCCACAATATTCTTAATAAAAGTGGTGAATCTTGAGACCAAACCACTCACGCTACTAGCATATAATAGCTAGGGATCATTAAGATATAGTCTTTCAAGGGGTGAGAAAGAATAAACCATTAAGATATAGTCTTATAGGTTGGACAAGTGGTTGGACCTTAACACCCAAATATTCTTAATATAATGATAGAGAGGAAAAGTGGTGAATCTTGAGAGCAAACCACTCATGCTACTAGCGATAATAGGTTGGACAAGTTGTGGATCTTGAATGTAAACTCCCATGTACAAAATAACGTGGGTTTAAGGTATTTCGATGGAGTCTAGAATCTTGGAGACATGGTCCGCTTGCTTCTCTTCATGTTTCAATGGAGTCTATCTTGGACAAATGGTGGAGCATCCTTCTCTCCATGTTTCAATAGACCCTAGCTTAGACAAGTGGTGGACCTTTGCTTCTCTCTATGTTTGAATAGAGTTAGCTTGGACAAGTGGTGGACCTTGGAACCAACCCCCATGTAAAACCTTTCATGGTCACTCCAAGTGGTCAGAAAGAATAACCATTAAGATATAGCCTTATAGGTTGGACAAGTGGTGGACCTTAATACCCAAATATTCTTAATTAATAACACAGAGTGAAAAAGTGGTGAATCTTGAGACCAAACCCCTCATGCTACTAGCGTTAATAGGTTGGACAACTGGTGGACCTTGAATGTAAACCTTCATGTTTCAATAGAGTTAGCTTCGAAAACAAAAAAAAAAAAAAATGGTGGGACCATCTTCTCTCCATGTTTCAATGGAGCCTAGCTTGGACAAGTGGTGGACCTTGGCTTCTATCTATGAGAGAATAAAGTTAGCTTGGATAAGTGGTGGACCTTGGAACGAAACCTATGTAAAACCATATCATGGACATTTCAAGTGGTGAGAAAGAATACCCTTTTTAAGATATACGCTTATAGGTTGGACAATCCGTGGTCGACCTTAACACCTAGATCTTCTTTATATAATGACATAGAGTGGAAAAGTGGTGAATCTTGAGACCAAACCACTCATGCTACTAGGGATAATAGCCTTGGAAAAGTGACTGGACCTTGACGTTAAACCCCACATGTAAACAAATCGTGGGTTTAAGGTATTTCAATGGATGCTAGAATCTTGGAGACATGGTGCAACTTGCTTCTTTTCATGTTTCAATGAGCCTATCTTCCACAATGGGGGATCATCCTTCTCTAAATGTCTCAGTGGAGCCTAGCTTGGACAAGTGGTGGACCTTTGCTTCTCTCTATGTTTCAATAGATTAGCTTGGACAAGTGGTGGACCTTGAAACCAACCCCCATGTAAAACATATCATGGTCATTCCAAGTGGTGAGAAATTACCCTTTAAGATCTAGCCTTATAGGTTGGACCAATGTGGTCGACCTTAGATAACCTAGATCTTC